>NC_060119.1:1199055175-1199361300 GCF_021461395.2 Schistocerca americana | reverse complement strand
AAGAACGATGTACTTGACAGAAATATTATCGAAATGGAAGAGGACGTAGATGATGATTAACTGGGAGATATGATACTGTGTGAAGAATTTGACAGAGCACTATAAGACCACCTAAGTCAATAAAAAGCTCCAAGAATGTACAACATTGCATTAGAGCCACTGATAGCCTTGGGAGAGCCAGCCATGACAAAACTCTACCGTCTGGCGAGCAAGATGTATGAGATGCCGCAATACCCTCAGACTTTGGGTTCCGTAGAAATGTTGGAATACGCCAGGCCATCCTAACCCTATTACGTATCTTAGAAGGTAGATTAAGAAAAGGCACACGTATGTTTCTAGCATTTGTATACTTGGATAAGGCTTTCGACAATGTTGACTGGAATATTCTCTTTAAAATTATGAAGGTGGCAAGATCAAAAAACAGATAGATATTTACAGTTTATACAGAAACCGGATTGCAGTTATAAGAGCAGAGAGGCATGAAAGGGAAGCAGTGGCTGAGAAGGGAGCGAGACCGAGTTGTAGCCTCCCCGATGTTATTCAATCTGTGTATTGAGCAAGCAGTGAAGGAAACTAACGAAAAATTTGGTGTTGGAATTAAAATCCGTTAAAAAATAATAACAGTATTGAGGTTTGCCGATGACATTGTAATTCTGTCAGAGACAGCAAAGGACCTATAAGAGCAGTTGATCGGAGTAGAGAGTGTCTTGAAAGGAGGATATACGATGAACATCAACGAAAGTGAAATGAGGATAGTGGAATATAGAGGAATCAAATCAGGTGATGCTGAGGGAATTCGATTAGCAAATGAGACACTTAAAGTAGTAGATGAGTTTAGCTGTTTGGGTAGCAAAATAACTGATGATGTTCGAAGTAGAGCGGATATAAAACGTACATTGGCAATGGCAAGGGAAGCATTTCTGAAGAAGAGACATTTGTTAACATCGAGAATAAGTTTAATTGTGATGTAGTCTTTTCTGAAAATATTTGTATGGAGTGTAGTCATGTATTGAAGTGGAACATGGACGATAAATAGTTTAGACAAAAACAGATTAGAAGCTTTCGAAATGTGGTGCTACAGACGAATGCTGAAAATCAGATGGGTAGATCACGTAACTAATGAGGAGGTACTGACTCATTTGGGGAGCAGAGGAAACTGTTTCACAACCTGACTAAAAGAAGGGATCGGTTGGTAGGACTCGTTCTGAGCCATCAAGGAATCACCAATTTAGTACTGGAGGGCAGCGTGGAGGGTAAGAATTGTATGGGGAGACTAAGAAGTGAATATACTAAGCAGATTCAGAAGGATGTATGTTGCAGTAGTTACTCGGAGATGAAGAAGCTTGCACAGGATAGAGCTATTGAGAGCTGCATGAAACCAGTCTCTGGACTGAAGAACACAACAAGACCAGCAACAACATCAATATATATATATATATATATATATATATATATATATATATATATATATATATATATATATATATATATATATATCAGTGCGTTCTTATTTTGGACAGAACTGACATAGTATGGCTATTAGACTATCGCAACATCAATATCGTAATCAATAAAGCTAGTCACATTTTTCGAGAATATCTGACTGACACACTGACAAGAGGTCAGTTTCAATTTTAGGTTATTACGTGCAGATTCAGATTGCAATCACTCTTGTCCAGATTCCTCAGTCCGAAGCATCATTGTGATGCTAATTCCCGACCAGATGTTCGAGAAAGTGGAATTCAAACTTGGTGATGTGCCTCTTCATGAAAT
Organism: Schistocerca americana; assembly: GCF_021461395.2. NCBI lineage: Eukaryota > Metazoa > Arthropoda > Insecta > Orthoptera > Acrididae > Schistocerca > Schistocerca americana. Next base: position 1,199,359,527 of record NC_060119.1, on the reverse strand, counting down.
TTTGCAACTTGTGCACTCGTTTCAGATAGTTAATTCAGCTTTGCGTCTTGTGTTAGAAACCAATGTAGGTGGTATCAGTCAAAGAAACATCCCAGTCTGGCGCATCTGGAGACTCAATCCTTTAATGATCGCTTTCATTGTCATTTACTGTCATGTACTAGAAGCCTGAAACAGAATCTGATCTACTAGACGATTCAGGCTTGAGCGTTTCGTACAAAAACATGTCATAAGAATTTATCTTAGTTGTGCTAGTGTACCACGGAGGCCCACGTGCTGTCAGTCTTGAAAAAGAAATAGGTTTACATGAGTACATCAAGCGGTCTAACATCTTTAGCAGACGCTTTGAATCTCTTTGTGTATTCAGCAGCAAAATATTAAATTAAAAGGGTCAGTTGCAGACAGTATTACTCATATAATTAATTACAAAAAAGGAATATTAATAGTCACCATCATCATTATCACATTCGTCGCAAGTATTAGGCTTTTTGACATTCACAGTCTCCCTTAGAATTACTCCCGCCATCTTTTCATTGGTCGATCCAGCGAACTTACAGCTTTGGGTGGTAGTATACCATGGATTTTCGGGTCCTCTTTGCCACCATTCATTATAGATGTTTTCTCCAGATGTTTATGTAGTTCATATAATGTGTATATGGGTTCCATTTTCATTTCCTTCAACACAAATATTTTTATTTTGTGATCTTATTTGTTGTAACAACCTGTTGGTCTTAGTAATTTCATTTCACAAGCTATTGGAGCACAGTACAAGTCTTACTAAGGCTTTACGAAGCAAGTTCTGGGGTCGTCTGGAGTATAAAGCATTTCATTACATTGTTAATGAGTCCCACATTTTTTGTGTACCCTTCGGCGTGTTCAGCTAGGTCTGCTTTTTCCAGGGAAAATAGGTTGTAGCCTAATTAAGTGAATGTATTCGTCGTTTCTAGAATTTTATTTTTGAAACAGGTCTTACTCTGCATTCAGTATTCTGCGCAGAAGATAATGGTTTTTGGTTTTTCGGTGTTGATGTCCATGTTCTATTTCTCGGGTATAATCTGTGTACAGAGCGCTATGGAACATCCTGTGTAAACACTACATGAGCTAAGACATCTGAAAAAAGTAAACGAGGTAGCTTTGTGTATCAATTGATCTGAAGGAAGCCGAGAGGCATGTGTCTCCACTATTGAATGCGTTTAAATGTGTAAATAATAAGATTGATGAAAGGCTGCATCTCTGTTATAGTCCTCCATATATTTAGCTCCGTTCTGATTATTTGACCTTTTTCTTGGAGCAGATTAAATTGTTACTATTGAAATAGATAAGATAAAGCTTGCTTTAATTTAGTTTTACTCTGGTTGAAGTTTGTACAAAATACGTATCTTGAGGTTCTCCTTAGTTGGAGAGAGTTGCTTGTCACTCAGAAAACAGTCACACTAGCCTGTTTCAGTCACAGTAGCCTGTTTCAGTCACACTAGCCTGTTTACTAACTGCCTTTGCCCGTCGTCGCCCTGCACTGTTTCCCTCTGAAGGCACGTAGCTTAGTAGCAACCGCCGTTATGTTCTTCCTGTGAACCTCTGCAGAAAATCTGTTGCGACCATTTGTCGTCATACAACCGTATACTACTTCGCTTAAAGTATTCCACGCTATTCCTTCCTGATGTTACAATTTTCGGATTCTCTCTCTCTCTCTCTCTCTCTCTCTGTCTCTCTCTGTCTCTCTCTCTCTCTCTCTCTCTCTCTCTCTCTCACACACACACACACACACACAAACACACACACACACACACCGTGAGGGCGAGCGAGCGCTACAATATACACACGTAGTTGTCATATGTGCAAACAAGGGTCACCAAGCAGATCAACAATAAATAATAGACCACTGTTATCAAAGCGTAGTGCCACACAGTGCTTTTTGTGTATAGTATAAATTACTGGGATGTTAAAGCAGTTTAGCTAAAACTAATTTCAGGCGTTAAATCGTTTATAAAGTAGCGTTTGATTGTAATACGAATAATATCAAACAATTTTGTGTGAAAGCTTTTGATTTACCATTTAGTCGGTCTCGTCAGTTAATTATAAGGCTTTGTGTTGTTTGCTTATCGTAACATTTTGCGAATAGTTTTAACTACAGCCTACGAATTAAGCTGTAGCTTTGTTGCTACATCTTGCTTAGAAGCCATTGACGAGCGTCGTGCTGTTGTGTAGTAATTATCATTACAATGACTGTTTTTGAACTTCAGTTTAATGGAACAGATACTTTTTGTTTTTGAACTTCAGTTTAATGGAACAGATACTTTTTATATCACTCACGTGTTATAATTCCTCGTGTTTCTTCAAAACAGTTTCATATATGTTTATACACACTTCTGGTTTAGTAATAAAGTCCTCTACTTTCTTCGGAACATCACAGTCTTGATGCAGTTGGACTGAAGTCTCCCTCTGTACGTTTCAGAAAAAATTATTGAACGATCACTTGATTCAATTACTCTAAAGAAAAGATATCGCTTACTGCAGTTTCCCAGTTCCGGCTGTCACCTAAGAACCTATGGAAGTCTCCCGAAAATCTTGGACTCACTTGTGTGTGTGTAGCTGTTTCTTCCGCCAACTTCTTTAGTTTGCATCTACGGCGATATCAGGAACCATAAACTTTGAATACTTTTTACTGTGTACCGAATAATACAAAACTCGCCCCTTTACGTACCGTCATCGAAGAAACCCTTTTGTGAGACGATTACAGAGTATTTGATTTCATCATATTGTATAACACTCTTGCTGAATCCAATTTCTGAAGCGGATTTTTACGTGTTTTCTCCATCTAAGACGAATAAAATTAACTATATCCTGTAACAGACAACCCATATCTTTAATTTATATAGTTTCCCCACTCCTTTACTCAATGGTGTACACAATAAACAGAAAAGGTACTGCACAAAGGCGTAACTACGCGCCATCGGTAAACTTTCTGCTAACAATTCCGAGGCAGCTGGATTCATTTCATTATTACTTTGTAGTGAAAAACGCAATATTGCTGAGATCAAACACTATAAGAGTTCTAGGACAGAGGTGTGCTGCTCAGAGGAATCGGTAGATAATTGTTTTTCACCTGGCATGCTGAAACACACCAGGGAGACTATTTTCCCTTTAGATAATACGGGAGTGACGTTAGATTCTGTTGCACAGCACAGGAAAAATTGCTTTATATTCATTTCTCTTACAGAGGTGTTTTATTCCAGTAATATTTTATCGTTGACTGTCTGTCCATAGTTTACACTGCTATTTTTTCCACGTTAGTATCGCAGTGCTCGGTAATTAATACTGCTAGTGTTATAGTTTCTGTAACACATCGTGTTTAGCTCAAACTTGGACATTTTGATGTGATGTAACGTTTGTTCGCGGGAATTTCTGAAATACTTAGGTAGTACTATTTTCCTATTCTCAGTGAAGAGGTCAAGTTCTGTGGATCAAGTACGTAAGCAGCCGACGAAAATTTATGAAATCATCAGGAAAAACGTCGTTGCTAAATGATGTATTTTTTCTACGAAACATTTTTTGACGTACTTAAAATAATTTACTGTAGAGTTTTGTGACTTTTGGTACAGAAATTTTGCGATAATGTGACTAAAATCGATGTTTTGAAGACAACTGCAAATAATCTGAGCGTTCTCAGAATGAGATTTTTACTCTGCAGTGGAGTGTGCGTTGATATGGAACTTCCTGGCAGATTAGAACATTGTGCCGGACCGAGACTCGAACTCGCGTCCTTTCCCTTCCGCGGGCAAGTACTCTATCGACTGAACTATCCAAGCAAAATGCAGGACCCGCCCTCACAGCTTTAATTCTGCCAGTACCTCCTATGTTCCAAGCTTCACAGAAGCTCTTCTGCGAACCCAGCAGAAATAGCACTCCTGGTGGAAAGGATATTGCAGGGACATGGTTTAGTCACAGCCTGGGAGTTGTTTCCAGAATATAATCTTCCCTCTGCAGTAGAGTGTGCGCTGATATGAAACTTCCTGGCAGATTAAAACTGTGTGTCGGACCGAGACTCGAAAGGCAAAGGTCCCGAAAATGTTTCAAATGGTTCAAATGGCTATGAGCACTATGAGACTTAACTGCTGAGGTCATCTGTCCCCTAGAACTCAGAACTACTTAAACTAACCTAAGGACATCATACACGTCCATGCCCGAGGCAGGATTGGTACCTGCGACTGTAGCGGTCGCGCGGTTCCAGACTGTAGCGCCTAGAACCGCTCGGCCACCCCAGCCGGCTCAAAGGTCCCGAGTTCAAGTCTCAGTGCGGAAAACAGTTTTAATCTGTCAGGAAGTTTCAATCTGAGCTTTATTGATGAACCCCTTAGCTGACAATTGGTTTTGAGATCTTCCCACTTCAGCGTAATCGATACAATTTACAGTCATTTGAGCTTTGTTACTATATTCAAGCCAACGTCTGCCTCTATACCTTCTACCTCCCTACTCCTCCTTCACCTTCATATTAATTTTGAGATGTGAGCAGCCAGACCATGGTATCCCCGCTTAGTACATCGGCGATTAAGATAGAGAGGCTAAAGAGGTGTCGACTGATACATGGCACAGGGCTTTCAGGCAATCGTCGATGTTACTCTTACAGATGAAAAAACATAGCAGGTACGCATTAGATTTTCACATTCGCCTAAGACGTAATGTCCCTGCAGTAAATTAAATGTTTCTATTCCGATAAAGGTTTTCTGGAGGCTTATGTTAGTTCCGAGCCAAATTCGGGAATTTGTTCCTAATATTCCCAATTGGGATCCCTTCGTCTGACAGCCAGACCACCTAATCTCATCTGAAAAATTGTGGGCTGTACACTTGAAAGTATATGAAGCAGCCTGCTCCATCTTTAGAGGTAAGGAATCGATTGATTAAAATAGGAGAAAAAAGGAGCAGTCAAGAAGGTGATTGCATAGAAGATCGCCGTCGGGAGCAAATCATATACCACGCCTTATTTTTCACTAGTACGCCTTCAACGAGAAAAGTAGATTCAGTATGTTTGTTACGCCGTTGGACTATAGTCGAAGGTGATTGCGCTAGAAACTTTTGTTCCAAAGTGTGCTTCAGATATTATTTTCCTGTGCCTAAAGAGTCGTGGGCTTGCAATTGTTTCAGAGTAGAGGTAACTAGGCTTCGATGGTTCAGCTTGTTAGGCTGAGTTAGTACTTAAGAACTCTTTTGTACGATCTGCATACGTAACTCGAGTAGATACATTGAGCTACACGAGGCACACAATTGTGAGTTCATGCACACATTACCCGTAATTGCTTCCGAATTACTCCCGAGGAATGCGACCTTCTGTGTTATACTGTCACTGGGTACACAAACAATTGTAATTAGTTTAATGGTTTAATTTCGTAGCTTCCATTTTGAATCTGGTTTGAAGCATCAATGCATTTTCTTGGAGAACACTTTTAAATCCTTAACAACTACAATTTAGGACTGCTTCAAGAAGATAGTTCCAGTACACATCCTTAAGTGTAAAAGCGACACAAATACAGGATGGAGTTGCCTTTGTTTCAAGTTAAAAGTTCAACCAACAGGGATTGAGAGTTCTTAGTCCTTCGTCACAGTAGGTGTCTAACGAATTAACGAACATTTTAAAAAGAGATAAACTTTACTGCACGTAAATTTCCATCCATAACTTGTTCCCTCTCATTCTCTTCCCTCCCGCCAGCACAAAGTGTGCGAGTTGTGCCGAGCTTTAACAGTATTTGTCCTTTTCAGTTTTTTATTCACTTCTTTATGAACCAAAGACAGAAGAGTTTGCATCGCAGTAATGGCACACAGACTTTTCGTTTGTATCAGCCTTCTCTGTGACCGGCCTCAATAGTATCGCCATTTGCGACCAAGCTCTGTTATCGTACATACTCATATAAAACAGTGTGACGTTACAGGTTGAGCTGAACTTTACAACTGCATTATTATAGACACTCCAAGCAGCATTTATTCCTTGCTTTATTCTACGATTATTTCTCGATATATTTATACAATATTTGTTTTACATAGATATAAGTTTGAGTTGAGTTCTGCCTGTAGAGATATTAATTTCTAACTTCTGCGTTAAAGTGTGAAAATAAGTTGTACGAAGGCGAATGAAGAGGGACGCCACTGTTGCCTATGGAATTGTTTGGATGCAAGAATAGAAGGAACAAGAAAATGTTTCTATAGTCCCAATGCTGGTGAGGCTAAATTGCTACGCCTGCTCATTTCACTAATTAGTAATAAAGGTTCCACATCGATGGCGCGAGCATTGTAGGAACACGCCAGTTCAGCGGACGAGCCCGCAGAACACTGTCAGTTGTGTTTCTCTACGCCGCTGTAAGAACAGCGACTTCCATATCGGGAAATGTAGTACATCTGCCGAGATAATTTGTTTCTATTTTAAGAACATCTAGAAAAGGAACGTTTATTTGTTTCGTGAATCGAAACTGGCTAAATTACTATACAAGTAGTGAAGGTCAAACAATTTACCTCCACTGGCAATGTTGCGACGCCAAGCTGTTACAGCACGCCTCCGATTAGAGATGTTTCAATCTCTCGTATCTGATGAGGAAAGGAGGTATGGTGCAGCAATTATCAGGGCAGGTCCTAAAATTTTTCCCAGCTACTGAAAGTGTGTGGCCGGTCGCTGTGGCCGAGCGGTTCTAGGCGCTGAAGTCCGGAATCACGCTGCTGCTACCGTCGCAGGTTCGAATACTGCCTGGGGCATGGATATGCGTGATGTCCTTAGGTTAGTTAAGTTTATGTAGTTTGAAGTCTAGGGACTGATGACCCCAGATGTTAAGTTCCGTAGTGTTTAGACCAATTTGAACCATTTGAAAGTGTCTGAAGGTAGGAAGAGTTACAGGATATGTTCAGCAGACGTAATGCAGACTACGCAGTACAGATTACTGACTGAGTTTACACTGAATAAATAGGGACGTACCGAGAGGTTGCAGGTATGAGATTAGCGATAATCTTAAGATCAGTCACTAGCAGAGCTTGCAGTAGAGGAAGTGAAGAAATCTGGGTACTTTGGAAGCAAATTAAGACACTATTGGGTTGGGGTTGTTTTTGGGGAAGGAGACCAGACAGCGAGGTCATCGGTCTCATCGGATTAGGAAAGGACGGGGAAGGAAGTCGGCCGTGCCCTTTCAAAGGAACCATCCCGGCATTTGCCTGGAGTGAATTAGGGAAATCACGGAAAACCTAAATCAGGATGGCCGGACGCAGGATTGAACCGTCGTCCTCCCGAATGCGAGTCGAGCGTTAAGACACTATGGACGAATCAATTAGAGGGAGACTAGCACAGGCAAAAATATGATTCATCACTAAAAGCAGTCTATATAAGCCTTAAGAAGAGAGCATGTAAGTCTACGTATGGATCACAGCATTGTATGCAAATGAATCAGAGACTGTAAGAAAGAGGAAGAGAAGAAATTTGAAGCATTTTAGAAGAAAGTACGCTGGAAATTAAGTGGAGTGATATGATAAAAATGGGGAGTTCCTCCGCAATATCTCTAAGAAAAGAAATAAGTGGATAACACTGATTAGACGAGCGGACACGACGACAGGACAGACGTTAAAACGCATGACAATTATTTCCACGGCTCTAGAGAGAGACTCTTTAGGAAAAAAGCCGTAGGGTAAGACAGAGGTTGGAATACATTCAAAAAATAAGAGATGTGCACGGGAGTGGCTGTCGTGACATCAACCGGGCGAGTGACTACACAGAAAAAGACCGTTCTGATGTTGAACTCTTCGTCGAAAGGAAACAACAAATAGCCCGGCACCCTTGATGTTGTTCGAGAGTAGTAGGTGACGTTCTTGCAGTGTCTTCTCTCATTATCATGAACGAAAGAATCTCGACAACATATTCTCCATGCGTCAGTCAGTCACCTAGTCACTTGCAAGTAATGTATACACGTAAGGTACAGCACCCACACATCAGGGAGGCAATGCATCGACGTCAGTGACGGGAGTGTATCTAATTTGTTTTACCCTTCTGGCTCTCATTAGTAATAACGTTACACTACTACATTTTTTAATTCCTTCGAAGTTTAAAAAAATTATCTTTGAAAGAATAAAGGAATAGAAATTTACTAAACAACATTCCTGCTACCTTGTGTGTAGTCAGTCTTTTATCAGCAAATTCTCTGTCCTGGCTTCACAAAACCAAAACAGAATTTTAGAGGAATTTTAATGATCCTATGTGATAGTTTTGACATCTCACTCTCTCAATCTCCGTAAAATTTCTCCCAATGTCGATGAAACTGATGACGAAAGTCGACATTAGGCACTGGTGGTTTCCACAAAGAAACATGTTCTCATTAAAGAGCAGTGGATGCCGTCAACTGAAGGAGAAATAAGTTGGATATTTATACCTTAAGTAGATATATGACATTAACATAAATTAGTGAAACGTTTAGTTTTGCCACTTAAGGTCACGATTTTACCGATTGTTGAACAGCAATTTGTGAGCTGAAAGGAATGCTCCTTCAGGTAGTATTTATTTTTCCGTCATACCGCTGTTAGTTGTCACTTTAGTATTGAGTGAACAGTGCAGCGTCCCAGCAGAGATTCGGCCCCACATGTGCAGGACACGTGAGTTATGTACCATCATGTTATCTGTAATCGATCCTGGTCATGTGACGTGTTTGCTTCAGGTGAGGAAACACCACATATATCAAGGGTGCTTAGCACATCCGTGTGTGCACAAGGCCACTACACAGTGAGACATCGTTCTTACTCGTTCATACAGGCCTGATGAACGGATCGCTCCCTTTATTAGTATGATTTGTGTCCGTGAATTGACCCTGAGCTTTCATGTGGACAGGAAAGAGAGGTAAAAAGTATAATTCTTTACTTGATGAATACATGGTACCTGCACATCACGCTACAGATAAGACTGTGTATTTATCATATCTTTAGCACTGCATAATAACATAAATTCATGTAGTGTAATTTTACTAGAGTGAAAATACTTTTTTCCTCTTTTATTCTTGGCTTTACTCAGTCTCTAAAGGGTTATGGTATATAAATCATTGATTGCCCCTTTTCTACACTTGTCAGTGAGAGAAAGGTGTTTGTATACTTGCAACAACCAATGTTGACCAAGAGTTGGTGCTTAGGCACACAGCACCGAGTAAAGTTTAGCTTGCAAAACAGTTTAGCTTTAGCCGTGACGTATTGAGAATAGCTGGAGTTAAAAATCAGGACGGCTACGATAGGACGAAAGAAGACGTATTTAGTAAAAGGAAGTCAGCTAGGTGCTACAGATTACGTTATAAATTTCAGTGAACCAAACTATTGACCCCAAGGGTCTTGAAGCTATAGAAACTGAGTAGTTCAAAGGGTAGAAAAGTTGTATCATCTGTATTTTATCATTGCATCAAGTGATCTGAACACCGTTGTGATCCATTCTCCATTGTCTACATTATATACCTTAGACACTAAATTTCCGTTGTTCTATAAAGGAACTGTATGCCATACCATCAACATGAAAAGCGTTCATGAACTTAATTATGCTTTCTTCCCTCACAGTGACGAGAGTTACACCATACCACGTATCTTCTTAGACGAAAATGTTCTCTACTGAAATCTGCAGCTAGAAAATATCGTACTTGTTCATTTTCGTTCTCACAACAGACCTCTTTCTTACAACCAATGACGTTTGTCTTTCTTGCACTCCTTCTATGACGTTTAAATCATAGAGGAGAATCAGTGACTATTTGCGTCTGAAAACTAAATTACCAAAACTATGACAAGCGATAGATCGCTTTACTGTAGTGTTCTTTTGCGAAAAACGTGTCCCTATACTGGATTTTGTTTTTTTCTATCATGCTTCTATATTGGTATTCGGTACCGTTCCTTTGTTTATATTTATTGAAAATACACACCGAGGGTAATTATTTCACCTACGTGGAGCCGTTACTTTGCGAGCGTCCTTGGCAGTACAGAAGCACACTACGAATATATATATATATATATATATATATATATATATATATATATATATATATAAGTCATGAATAAACGCAAATTAACCCCAGTCTACAATAAACATCAAATTTAAGTCAATAATATACCGTTTAAGACTGTGCTGCGAAATCCTAATACATTTAAATTATTACCTATTAACTCAAGGAACATCTCGACTGACGCTAGTTCCTTTTTCTCTTTTTAGACAAGTTACTAAAATTTATTTATAATCTTTTTAAACGTCGTTAAATGTTAATCTTCATTTGTGAATTTTTGACTGTCCTCACGCGCATGTAAGTGTGTTAGAACGATAAAACAGACATGCAGCGTAACACACTAGGTTTACTAGCTGCCAGTGGGCACACACTCGTCTTACCGCTGGAGCGGCGGCCCTAGCGAGCGTCCGTTCCCTTAAATCGTCGACACACGGGACGAGACGGCTAACGTTGACGTGCAAGCAGACAGGATATCCAACTTCGCGAGACACACTGCCGTCGGGATCACGAGACGATGTTGATAACGTGATTTTGCGCTCTCAGACCTCTGCAGTGGCAGTTGGGGCCCGTATTTGGCTCGCAAACGGTACAGTTCGCTCCCGAAAATGGTCGTCGTAAAATTCTATTAAAACTCACATTTTCTCACCTATCCATATGCCACTCATGGTTCTGTCTGTGGTATACTTAAATAGAAACTTCAATATCTATAAATATGTAATCAGACATTTACAGGCAGTTTGGACATAAGAGTAAAAATGTTCACCAAGTCGAACAAACTCATTTCTGCCAGAAAGCGCACTTACATTTACATAACATCAAATATTACACAAGTTGCTTCTATCGACCTAGTCTGTGCTCCGTTATACAGTGCCCCTACTCACCACGCTACGCTGTAGCTTCATAATGCGCGACTTTTGTATTTTATGCTGTACTCTTCCACAGGCTTTCATCGCCGAAATGTTATAAATTTACATTTAATTATAACAAATCTTAATAAGAACGAAACGTTTTTGATCAATCTTCAATGTGCCTTTGCCTTATTACGGCCTTCTCTCCTAACATGCGAGATATAATGCGATAATAAATAATACGAAAATACTTTAACCACCAATATCAGTTTTCCCGAAACCTCATAAGCTGAACATAATCTTCAGGTATACACTTCTCTTTTAACAGAAACGAGTGTTGGATCGTTTCGTGCACGACCCTGTAGATTCTGAGGGTACCGCAACCATATAAGGTAAATGGATAGGACTCCTTTGTCTTTATGTCACTGCCCAGCTTTTTAATAATTCTAAATGTCTGTGCTCAGGTTCTGTAAGTTTCTATTACTAATGCTTCTTAGTGACTGGCATTTTCAAACGATGAGGCGAGAAGAATATATTGGGTAATAGATACAGTGGTTGGTACAGTCTGTCTTCCCGTCAGCTGTATGGGTACAGCTATACTCAACAACCTTCCAAAGCGTACCAAACGTCTTACAGGACGTATTATTCGTTAAAACTAGAAAAAATGATGTTTGGAAATTAAAACTCGTTGGTATGCGTACTCTGTCCTACAATAGTTATCTGAAATAAAAACGGGAATGCGACAGGCGGATGGGCTATCACCGTTACTGTTGAATTGTGCACTTGAAAAAATAATCAGAAAATGGAACACAAATATTAAGAGTGGTGTAAGACTGGGTTTGCCAAAAGAAGAACCTTAAAGTAAGTTGCATTGCTTTTGCAGATGATATGGGCCTGTTTGCTGAAACAATGGAAGAAGCACGGGAGCAAATTCTTGAACTAAAGAAACAAGCAGCTAAAATAGGTCTTCAAATCTCCTTTGAAAAAATTAAGACACTGACAAACATCAAGCACTCATGTAAATAAAACCAATGGAATCAAGAAAACATAAACTTGAATTGGCCTTCCAACTAACAAAAAATACATACAACAAAAAAATCCCTTTCATGGGGATCCAAAATTACGCATTACTAGTCAGTGATTAAGCCAGAAGCGCTGTGTGCAGCAGAAACAGTTAACATGAATTTCAAACGCCTAATGGAGGAACTTGAGCTAAAGGAAAGAAAAATTTCAAGAAAAATCATTGGGCCAAAATTTCAAGACAATAAGATTATATACATCAAAAATGAAACTCTCTACAAGAAAATTGAAAAACTTTCAGATACTATGCGAAAAAGGGGAATAAATTTTTATGGTCATCTTCTCAGAAAGAATTCAAACAGATTAACTAAACAAATCTTTGACTTTTTCCGTAACCGCTAAACGAAACCCAACTGGCTTAAAGAAACTGAGAAATACCTAGTATAATTGAAGATTTCAGAAAATTCACTTATTTATCGAACAGCTAAATTAATTACTAAGATGAAAACATATGGTTCCAAGAGGAATCTGCATGAAAGTCCAAACCATTCATCTCGGAAGAAGAGAGGAAAAGATGATCAGAAAGAATGAAGAAATACTGGGCCCTAAGAAAAGAACAACCCACAAAGAAATGATTGATCCAGCGTACCCCAAAGAGGGTGAAACGAAAGAAGAAGAAGGTACCCGTTTGTCGATACAGCTAGAGGAGCACAGTATGGATGTTAGTGATCTTTACATATTATTTTGCCCTCCGCCTCAAAGAACCGCGAACTCATCCGAAAGCTCCTTGGACCTCTCCCAGATTTGCACACATGTATGATACACACTACAGTGACCTGTGTATGTTGAGTTCATCAGTGCCTTCAAATGTCACATGGGCAGTAAGAGTTTAAAGGTGAACACAGAGGCCACGTTACAGCACCTGCTCTACCTGTCCATAATTTATGCTTCATCATTATTCCTTCGAGGTGGCTGATGAAAATGAAATTCATTTTATTCTTGAGCGGTTAGCTGTTACGCGTTGGCAGGCTAATAAATAAGTAAATTCGGAATATAAAATAATTTATATCGGTGCAACTTCTAACTTGGCGTCCCAGATGAGAGGTGAATGGCTACTACGTCTTTTTCCACTGCCTTTTAAACATATTTGCTTTGGTTTTTCATAGCGTCAGATATTCAGTAGGTTTGTTATTAACGTGATTACGATCGTAGATTAGTGGACGTGAGTGAGCGTTGTTTTTGAGATAACAGCGTGCTGCCCACTCTCACAAAACACAATGCATCATTGTCAAATTCGTAATACGGAAAGAACTGTAGTTACAGGGCAAGAAAGAAAAAGAAAGTGGTATTATCGTCCATCGCGTCTGACAGAGCACTGCCTAATTACATATAATCTCGTACCTTAATTACTGACTCCTGCATGCCCGTCTCCGAAGTCCGTATGAATAGCAATTATCTTTTCACTTCTCTCCTTATTTGACGACAATAATTGACTCACCTACTTCTCCTTCATTCTTGATCTATGTTTTTACATCTGATAGATTGTTTGAGCGTGTACGCTAATCCGTCCAGCAGCTTGGAACATTGCTACAGCATGTATCATTGAGTCCTTCAATTCTTACATTAAACGTGTTACATTTCCTTGTTCATCACAGTAAAAAGATTTTAATTTATCCGCAGTGAGTTGTAATGATGAAGAATGAAAATAGGCACCATCAGTACCTTGTACTACCACACTGGCCCGAAAATAAGCAGCCACCGTTATAAGTCGCACACCTATTTTTGGAGGAAGAAATAAAAAAAAGGTTTTGCGTGAAAATAAGCCGCACAATGATACAGGAGAGGAGAGTTGCCATTTTTTTTGTACTTACGTGTAGCTAGTACCTTAAACATGTGGTGCAAAGTTTGATGCAACAAGTGTTGCGTTGTCACCCAGCCCTTTCTTTGCCCACAGGTAATTTTTCATTCGGTATGGTTTTCTCAACAGAAAAACATAGGAGGGTAACTTTCTCCGAACAGCTAATATCACGGTTATTTCAATTTTTTCATTCTTGGTTCCTCATAATGTGATACCTTTTGCCCCTTTCATGTCAACTGTTGTATCACTCGGAATTTCAAACAATACTGGCGTTTTGTCAGCATTCCCAATGTTATGAAAAACGTATGAGTGACATTTTCGGAGCTGGGCGATGTAAAGCTGGAAGTTGACCAGCTTCTCCTTGAAAACTGCTGACATTCTCTGTGTCGTAGTGTGGTATTTCGTTGAAGAGCAAGACCTTTTCTCCGCAAAAACGGACGACTCCAACCAGTAATCGGACGAGATCTGGTTATCGCATGTTTAAAGCAAGACCTTCTGTTGGATATTTCTTGTGAGTTGGGCATCCCGTTTTTCTCTTATCCTGCACATAGGAAGGAACGTTAGTTTCATGTTCCGGATACTTACCACATTTCGGTCCCCTGAACGCTTTTCTTGTTGAAAAAGTGCCTACAGCCATTTTCCTTCTGAAGCAACCCAACGTCGCAAGATAGATTCGAGGAGGCCACATTTTCTTCCGGCCTCTCTCTATTGGTTGTGGTTTTGGCATTACGCATAACTGTAAGTATGAAGCTTGAATCGTAACTATGACGAATAACTATGCTCGATAATTCTTTGCGCTCTAAATGGTGGCCCATATCGGCACAAATCAGACTTTCTTACCAGTATCCAACTGAAAATAAATTATAAGCTAATGAAGCAACACTGATAGATCTACACAATGTTAAAGCCAATGAAACACAGGTAAAAGCTTCCATTGCTGCGTAATGAAGTACATTACCGCTAATTTTGGCTACAACGCTAGTTTCAGTGGTGTAAATACGCTTAATTTTTGTAAAGAAGTTGTGTGTAAAAAGTTAAAGAAGCGTATATAGGCCACACCCTGACTCTTCGAGTTTGAAATTTGGATAAAAAGTGTGGTTTGTTTTCGTGTTAATTCTGTAAAACCATACGATAGTGCCTGCTCATGGTGGAAAGAAGTGATGTTAATTTGTGATTAAAATGATGAATGACAATGCACCAGTCACCATAAATAATTTTATTTGCAAGTAACAATAACCAGATATCTAGTGTCTCCATAGGACTTTGTTTTACGGCGTATCTATGCTTTACTTCACACCTCTCAGGTACTGTCTCCCCGTGCTCACATACCACTTTCCAGTGTCCTTACAGGTATATTTGTACAGCTGTTGTCTATCATATATTTGGACGAAGGAACATTTTGACAGATCCGGTGTTGGTACAGCACATAGTTTTAATCTGCCAGGTTGTTTCATAGCACCTCACGTTCTGTTGCAACAGGAATGATCCATTCCGGAACCATTTTCGTCACATTACACACTAGTTGAATTGAACGATTTAGAGTATCCGACTCTAAGTTCGTTATTTTTAACGATTATTACTCTTACATGAATAGTTTGACGCAAAGCAGACAGTCTTGGAGGTCCGCATCAAATTACCCATAAGACTGACAAAAAATATGTTTGTCAGGAATCCGTGGAATGGGTTATCCAGTGAACGTCCTTTTACTGTTTTGTCACTTGGTATCAGAGAGTAATAAATTACGACCAATTAATGATGCAATACTTTCACCAAGACTGCATTACTTGTCGGTACATGTACGTGCGCAGTTTGCATCGAACTACATAACTGGTGGCAGCAGAGAAAATGCATTCTTTCTTCAGTGGGAATATATGTATTATGCTCTGCAGTAGATGTTGACGCATCACATAGAACGTAGCAATGGCAGTTTCGCACAACTATTCCTATAACAAATGTAATGAAAAGTTTATGCCCTCATTACGAAAATGACGTGAATTACAGCTCGTTCATTCCACTGATTATTAATTCATATTCTATTATGACTTTAGTTTCTTTTTAAACTACCTAGATCTTTACATACAAATTGTATATTCAATGCATATGTCGTGAACAAGGGTAAAAATCAAATTTCCATATTTCTATATATTCAGGTTCCTTATCAAATTTCGCAGATTATGATTAATTTTTTATTTTGGACATCCGTTCATATATCGCACTGAGAAGTTTTGGTAATTTAGTTATTCAAAGCGGCTGGGGTGGATGAAATTAAGTCGGAACTCAATAAATACAGTGGAATGTCAGGTCTTAAATGGCTACACAGGATAATTGAAATGGCCTGGGAGTCGGGACAGGTTCCATCAGACTGGACAAAAGCAGTAATCACACCAATCTTCAAACATGGAAACAGAAAAGTTTGTAACAACTACAGAGGTATCTCTTTAATCAGCGTTGTGGGTAAAATCTTCTCAGGTATTGTTGAAAGGAAAGTGCGAGTATTAGTTGAGGACCAATTGGATGAAAATCAGTGTGGGTTTAGGCCTCTTAGAGGCTGTCAGGACCAGATGTTTAGCTTACGGCAAATAATGGAGAAGTGTTATGAGTGGAACAGGGAATTGTATCTATGCTTTATAGATCTAGAAAAGGCATATGACCGGGTTCCTAGGAGGAAGTTATTGTCTGTTCTGCAAGATTATGGAATAGGATGCAAACTTTTGCAAGCAATTAAAGGTCTTTACATGGATAGTCAGGCAGCAGTTAGAGTTGACGGTAAATTGAGTTCATGGTTCAGAGTAGTTTCAGGGGTAAGACAAGGCTGCAACCTGTCTCCACTGTTGTTCATATTATTTATGGATCATATGTTGAAGACAATAGACTGGCTGGGTGAGATTAAGATATGTGAACACAAAATAAGCAGTCTTGCATATGCGGATGACTTAGTTGAGATGGCAGATTCGATTGAAAGTTTGCAAAGTAATATTTCAGAGCTAGATCAGAAATGTAAGGACTATGGTATGAAGATTAGCATCTCCAAAACGAAAGTAATGTCAGTGGGAAAGAAATATAAACGGATTGAGTGCCAAATAGGAGGAACAAAGTTAGAACAGGTGGACGGTTTCAAGTACTTAGGATGCATGTTCTCACAGGATGGCAACATAGTGAAGGAACTGGAAGCGAGGTGTAGCAAAGCTAATGCAGTGAGCGCTCAGCTACGATCTACTCTCTTCTGCAAGAAGGAAGTCAGTACCAAGACTAAGTTATCTGTGCACCGTTCAATCTTTCGACCAACTTTGTTGTATGGGAGCGAAAGCTGGGTGGATTCAGGTTACCTTATCAACAAGGTTTAGGTTACGGATATGAAAGTAGCTAGGATGATTGTAGGTACTAGTAGATGGGAACAATGGCAGGAGGGTGTCCACAATGAGGAAATCAAAGAAAAACTGGGAATGAACTCTATAGATGTAGCAGTCAGGGCGAACAGGCTTAGATGGTGGGGTCATGTTACACGCTTGGGAGAAGCAAGGTTACCCAAGAGACTCATGGATTCAGCAGTAGAGGGTAAGAGGAGTCGGGGCAGACCGAGGAGAAGGTACCTGGATTCGGTTAAGAATGATTTTGAAGTAATAGGTTTAACATCAGAAGAGGCACCAATGTTAGCACTGAATAGGGGAACATGGAGGAACTGTATAAGGGGGGCTATGCTCCAGACTGAACGCTGAAAGGCATAATCAGTCTTAAATGATGATGATGATGATGATGATGCTTTTCGTTTCGTTGCCGAATAAAACTGAATACTAATGTATTCTAATATTTTCCTGCTTCACATATTTCCGAAATTATTTTAAATAGCCAATTTCACATTCGTGTTATACCGTCCACTGTTACTTGCAGGTATCATTAGTAACACTAGCTCTAAAACTTAGTGGTAGATTAAAACTACGCGCTGGATGAAGACGCTAGTCTGGATCCTATGCAAAAAAAAAAAAAAAAAGGCTCTGAGCACTATGGGACCTAACATCTGAGGTCATCAGTTCCCTAGAACTTAGAACTACTTAACCCTAACCAACCGAAGGACATCACACACATTCATGCCTGAGGCAGGATTCGAACCTGCGCGTCTCCGGACTGAAGCGCCTAGAACCGCTCGGCCACCGCGGCCGGCGATTCTTTGCATTTCACTGCCAAATGCACTACTGACTTTACCCAGGGAAAACTAACGAATCACCCGTTCTTTGATGATGACTGCTGCGTCCTTGATTTATTGATTCTTCTATGCTTCTGTACCGGTCGATCTGCTGAATTGAGCAAGTACAATTGAAAAGTGAAAAGTGGTCCTGATTCTATGCAAGAGACCAAGTAAAATATATTCGCTCAACGACTATTCATTTATATACTTAAAAATAACATTAACTTTTGATTATAGACGAAGATGTACAAGAATAGCGGTCAGCATCTACGCACATTCAATTTGTTCATTAGGATTAGTTAAGGAAAAGGGACTTTCATCATTAAGCCTTCGGTAAAAGAGTGTAGGTGATGTTATCTCAATATTAATTCGTATGAGTAATGTACACACTAGTATATGAATTATCGAACCGTTTCATGCCCAGTTGTCTAGCGGATGTGCAGAAAAATAACTGATTTTAATTACTACGTCGATAATGTACACATGAAGGACAATCGAGTGTGAGATACAAGTCTACATTTGGCTAGCAACATACATGCAATCTCCAACGTGGTGGGAATCAAAAAGAAATCCCAGTTAAATTGCATCAATTCCGCTTACAACATTATTGAAACTAAGATGAGAAAAGAAAATCCACGTGACATCCAGAGGTATACCTAGTACCACATGTGCCGGTCAACAAAGAAATCTTGATAAAGACTGAGAAACTGCTCGCACAATTTGAGGGAAAGAATGTTGCATCAGTATCTTCTCCAATTGCGTCTTCTTGTCTTCGTTGATAATTCAAAAATCATGGCTCTTCTTTCAATTAGTATTTCACTGCAACAATGCTTCGAGGGTAATTTTCTGGCAATTTCTGCATCTTGCTAATCTCCGCGCGTTCAATCTGTTTCCACAGTCTCCTTCGAACTACAGTTTTCTTCTTCACAGTACACGTTCTGACTGTTTCTCTAAAGTTTACTGCCTCATTTGTGCAACTCTGTTACTGTTTCCCTCTAATTACAAGATATGTTCATCACATCTGTATTTACATATTAATCTCCCAGCAACTATTACCTTTGATTTGTCCCTTCCTCCTTAACAGAATTTTTCAGACGTTACATTCTTCCTAATGGACCAAAGCGATTACTTTCAGAGGCACGTAGAACACGAAAACATGTGTGCAATATAAACTGCTTTTATTTACATTTAAACAGAAATAAAACAAACTAATGATGTGTAAATTATGTATAATTATCGTGACACACGTCGTTAAGCGTTGAAATAGACAGGGCTTCATTAATAGTGGAGGATATATCCGTTATAATCCATAAAGTCAGAAAAATTGTACCGCATATTGTCTTGGGAGTTCGCCTCTTAGAAACAAGTCAGTAGACGCAACTCATCACTTCGTAAAACGGAAACTATGGAGTTACAGGAAACATCTAGGCCGGCCGAAGTGGCCGTGCGGTTAAAGGCGCTGCAGTCTGAAGCCGCAAGACTGCTACGGTCGCAGGTTCGAATCCTGCCTCGGGCATGGATGTTTGTGATGTCCTTAGGTTAGTTAGGTTTAACTAGTTCTAAGTTCTTGGGGACTAATGACCTCAGCAGTTGAGTCCCATAGTGCTCAGAGCCATTTGAACCATTTGAAACATCTAGGTATGGTACTTTGTTCTAATTTTAGCACTAAAAGTACGATCCTTATACACGTCGACTACATTCGATATACCCTGGGCAATGAGGACATTAATTCTTGAAGCTTCAAATACATACTGCATACTAATAATGATTTAGATTTACTAGGTAGCTCAAGGATAATACTTGTATGGTTTCGTTTATTAGCGTTGCATTCAGATGGTTTTTAACTTCACTCATGAAAACCTCCACCACATTTAAAAGCATCTGGCGTGGTAGAAAATCGAAAATAACTTTCCTATTGTTATAATTGTCAGTGTGTACGCGCTATTAATGTATAAGAGAATGTGGAAAAACTCATTAAGAATCACCAGTTCTCGATAGCGCTGAAGAAATTATCGATTTTGGTATGGCGGAGGAATGCTAATTTGGTCGCCAAACCTCAACTGCCCCACAAATGGAATGACAGACATAAAATCTGACTTGCAAATTCAACGATTCGGAGTATTTCGGCGTACCGGAAAGATGTAAATGCAGACCCCGACTTAGTCACTCGGGGTTGCCGAACAGAACAAACTCTACATTCAAATTTCGAGAGATATATGTAATGGGAAGCACTAGCACAAGTTTACAGCTACTACTCTGAGCGTTATGTAATCAAGAAAGGCTCTTATATGAATATCCGGAACTGTCAAAAGACAATATTTTTTTTGCTTTCAAGGATAGGGTTTGTAGGTCTTTACGAGGAGAGTATTTTAGATATCCCTCTTTGTAAAATAACGTTTAAATATTTGCATCACACGGGCTGAATGCTTTATCAACTAATTTTTCCTACGTCCGCGTAGGAGACAGTTTTGGGCGACGCTGTATTACTGAAAGCAACATTTAAGTTTCCTGTCAGCGTCCCTGTGCTTACTTTCGAAGTTGAATGAGTGAAAATTCGATGGGAATATAAAGGAAGTTTATTCTGCACATCATTCGCAGTAGGCATCTGAGGATGTGGCAATAATTCCCCGTAACTGATGGCTATATCAACCGATCTATTTTATAACGGATACAGTTGAAAATATAGCTTGTATTATAAAGGGCAAAATCAAATGTTAATCAACAAACCAAGCAGTATTGAATGATGTACTGCACTTAAGTTCTTTTTAGCATGCACTATTTAAGTTCGACATGTAAACGTTTTCTGTTCGATTCCTTCTAGAATTCGAAATCGAAAGTATGACTTCTACATCTACATCTACATGGATACTCTGCAAATCACATTTAAGTGCCTGGCAGAGGGTTCATCGAACCACCTTCACAGCTCTCTATTATTCCAATCTCGTTTAGCGCGTGGAAAGAATGAACACCTATATCTTTCTGTACGAGCTCTGATCTCCTAATTTTATCGTGGTGATCGTTCCTCAATATGTAGGTCGGTGTCACCAAAATATTTTCGCATTCGGAGGAGAATGACTTCTTACACATAAATGTGTGAGCATCCAGTAATCCAGGATAGGTTCATCTCCACGATTGCGGGAGACGAAGCATTGAATAGCCAGAAAAAATCCGCATATTTCTACTGTAAAAGGACAGGAATAATCAAATTACCAGCCATTGTCTGTTACCTCCTGCTGCTTCATTATTTCTGCAGTACCTAGGATGGGAGAGGAAGACTTGTCTGTACACCCTGAGTTTCCCTTCCTTGAACGCCAAATATTCATTGCACACACATGAATATGGGTTGTTACTGCGGAGAACAGTTTAAGTTTCAGTTTACCTTACCTATTAATCGAAGCCATCTACCTCATTTACTCGAGGCAACATGTACCATTACTCCACATCGTATCTCTTCGTACCTTATTTCTAGGCACCGCAGTCAAATGACTGTAGTATAACTGATTAATGGTTCAAAACTTACACTAAATATTTCATGAAGTATTACGTTATTTGCAATACCACGGTACCTAACAGTAATTTTACTACTGAATTACTCTTCTAAACAGCGTCCCATACGAAGAAACCAGTTGCGTCTTTACCTGTGTTGGTCTCACCGCGGACTTCTAGTGCTGAGCCACATACAACTGATTTCATCAAAGTGTACGGGCCTGAAGATGGCGTTGACGCAACGTCGAAACTAGTGGCCAAATAATATAAGATCTTAAGTAGACCTGGAGGAGTTTCATTTTTAACAAAAATTATACCAGCTGTGTCCCTCCTTCATCCAATTTAAATATCGATGTACGAAGGTTACCTGTGGTTAGTCGTACTTTAGGCAACTAGATTACGCAGGGCTCTCCTTAAAAAGAATAGCTCGATGTAGTCATCGGATCGAGGTTCACATGTCTGCATTCAAGTCCATATCTAATTCGCAGCAAATATAAATTTGTAACTGTGATCCCGCGGTAAAATATAAGTCTACGTGTTACCTAGAATTGGGAATCATTGAAATCACAGAAATACAAAACAAAAGCCACTCAATAATTTAATAAGAAGGGTTCTATTGTAACGTCTGCAATTGATGTAGACGGGGACATTATTTTGAATAATGTTTATTGAAAGACGGACTACTTAAATAAACGGGAAGTGGTCCTAAGATATTCAGTTAAAATACAGACAAAAATATCCCATATCATATGCACTAAACTTCGTTGAGATGGTACGAGAACGATTGAAAGATTCCCAAACTTAACCGTAATCGGAGATACGCGGGGCCGACCGCGGTGGCTGAGCGGTTCTAGGCGCTTCAGCCCGGAACCACGCGGCTGCTACGGTCGCTGGTTCGAATCCTGCCTCGGGCACGGATGCGTGTGATGTGCTTGGGTTAGTTAGGTTTAAGTAGTTCTAAGTCTAGGGGACTGATGACCTCAGATGTTAAGTCCCATAGCGCTTGGAGCTATTTGAACCATTTGATTTGAAGATACGCGGAACCTAAGTCCATTTCGTGATAAATCAAGAAATAAAATATATACAGGTTCATAGGATTCAGAGATGATAGCTGTGGTGCAATGCTATCATCTGAGATAATATATGCTGAAATCGCATGAAGCGCTTAAAAGCTGTTTATTCAGACATTCACTGTGGAAACGTGTATTCGCTGTGAAATACTGACTTCGGTAATTTTAAAGATCTTGAAATATTGCTGCATCATTGATGAAGCACCTCCTTCTTGTAGCATCATAGATGTATTCAGATGTGCTTTAATACCTGACTTGGAATTATTATAGATTCTTGAAGAGTTGTAAGAAGCCATCGTTCAGCTTGTCTGACACCTTGCCACTTCTTGGAGCACTAATTGCCCTCTTAACAGTTAAAATATTTATTTCCAGTCTCACTGTGCATGTCACTCAGCTGAGCTCACCTGGAGTGACCACTTGACGTCCTCGTCACAACGAATCGTACCCAGCAAAGCAAGCCACTTTATCGTGTGTGGTGGAGGGTACTTTTTGTACCGCTAACTAAACCCAACAACTCTGTTGTACTCGCGAATAGCACCTGGGAAGAATGGTTGCCGGTAAGCCTCTGTATTGGCTCTAACTTCTCCAGTTTTCTCCTCATGGTCATTACGCGAGACGTGTGTGGCAGGAAGTAGTATGTTGTCCGACTGCCGGCCGGAGTGGCCATGCGGTTCTAGGCGCTACAGAGTGGAACCGAGCGACCGCTACGGTCACAGGTTCGAATCCTGTCTCGGACATGGATGTGTGTGATGTCCTTAGGTTAGTTAGGCTTAATTAGTTCTAAGTTCTAGGCGACTGATGACCTCAGAAGTTAAGTTCCATAGTGCTCAGAGCAATTTGAACCATTTTATTGTCCGACTCTTACCAGAAGGCACTTGATCGAACTTTCAATAGTAATGCAAAATGCCTCTCTTGTAATGTCTGTCAATGGAGTTTGTTGAGCATCTCCTTAACGGTCTCGAGTCGACTAAACGATCCCATGACGAACCGTGGCGCTCTAGGTTGAATCTTCTCTCTCTCTCTGCCATCAGTCCTACCTGGTAGGGATCCCATATAGGAGAACAATAAGACAAACAAGCGCCTTATAAGTCACTTCTTTCGTGGGTGAGTTGCTTTCCTTTAAGATTCTTCCTATGAATCTGATTCTGGCATTCGCTTTTCCCACTATCTGTTTTATATGGCCATTCCACTTAAGATCGCTGCAGCCCAAGGGGATGAATAACTCGCCTACCTACTCGTAACATGACCCATTTCCACTTAATGTGTCCCAATGGGTCCCTTGATACATTAACCAAATTTGATACACTTACATGATAAGTAAGTACACAACATACTCGTACTTAAGCAGAATACCCAACATATAAGTCAAAACAATAGTGCAAGTATCTTTGTAGTGATGTATGAAACAGCATGTACTTCCTAGGTTCATCATAGCACCATATCATCACACATTTACTATATTTAACACAAATCATACAAATTACTTCATATTAATTTATCTGGTGAAACGCAAAACTTTTATCTAATGTACAAGTCTGCCCGATCCTTTCAAAATTTCTCTGGAGCTTTCGCTCTCATTTGACAGCACATTTTTGCTCTGACCACATCGTAGCATTTCACCACTATGAACGCAGCACGCGATCGGTTTTCTGGGATCGAAATTTAGATGTTAGCAGTTCAATCGACTCTATCGAAATTCATGACACCTTTGCCCACATACGGCGCTGAAACATGCGTCACCGTTACTGCTGGAGGAAAATAGCTGTCGAAATACGATTGTGGTGTAGTTGCCAGTAGTTATATGACTTTCCGAACGAATCCCCATAGATCAGGCACTCGATGCCGCCCCCCCCCCCCCTCCCCTCAGTGGAATCGAAACATCCGCAAACAGGAAAGTGAACAAAAGCAGATTTACAGCGTAGGCAAAACGCATTTGATTCAGATCGACATTTCGAACACTCTGTCCATGTTCCCATTAAAAATCACGTCTTTCTTGCCATGAAATTTGCTCGCCGCGATAAAACAACTTACATTTTATCATTTCTCCACAATTTTACAGTTTCTAATTAGAAATACTGAAACTAATACTACCTTGTGCAGATATCGGCGAATTATTCTAATAAACAATTTACGAAGTTGTCTCGAAAACTTTTACATAGAAATCTATACAAAAATCTTCCAAACACAATAAACTACAAAAAAATTAGCTTATACTTTGCACATAATTCCTTGTTAAAATTTTAATGAGGTCAGATGATCTCCATGCATCAAAGTTTCTGCGAAAAAGAGTTACTAATGAACTACACATATTACACTAGAAACCTACCAAAAGACAAGTAACACACTCAAATAGCCCCTTGATGTTCCCCACCTCCCTCCAGGTCTGACATACAGTACGATTTATATTTAACTCTTTTGTATAATTAGGGAATTACTTACTTTCTGCCAACCACGTTACACCAAGAGCTGCGGGAATAATTTACACTCACTTCTTGCGTTAAAGTTTGCCTTCCTACTTCATCACAAACATATTAAGTTCACCAAGTTTGCCCTTTGCACCAAACAAGTAACAACACAAGCTTCTTACAAACAACATGTGAAATTACATTTATACACTTTCTTAGGTTTATACACACCCGATTCTCAAGGTATTCCGCCATTGCCTGTTGCATTGTTTTCCTCGCCAGTGTGCGTACCTTTTGAACTCATCTTTCTGCGTTTTTTGAACTACTCAAACTCGAGGCCTCGTTTCTTGTTCATCATCGAAGTCTTACGTTTACAGGAAAAAATTGTTACAACCGCTGGAACATCATGTTTAATTTCGAGATATTCACACTTTCTTTCTTCATAAACACAGTTTGTTTCACTTACAGACGGCACATTTTTGATTTCACTCCTCTCTAAACGTTTCGCCTAAAATAATCAGTTTCAACGTCCCTTCCGTCTTCCTCCGTATTTACGGTACACTCTTCAACAGCAGACATACTCCCAATCTCATTATCATCATCAAACAATTCATGAAACACTTCTTTTGTCCCTTTCTTCAAGACTTCTTGCTGCTTTATACTTGTCCTGTGACCACCAGTGAAGTAGTAATGACTTCTATATTTTTCTATACCATCTCCAATCAGTAACTGAGTAGTCAGTCACTTCCTTGCCATATTGTTCTGTACAAACATCTCCGAAACAAAATTTTGCACATTACCCGTTTGTGTATTCTTTCGATCTACCTCTACATTAGCTGTAAGATTTAAATCACTTGAAAAATCCATAGTTCCAATGTCCTCTTCGGAACCAAATACACTGGCTCGTTACTCCGAATGAACGACATCAACAGCTGAAAGTTCTCACAACTAACCACACAACTTAAAGCTTCGTCTCTCTTAAAAAATCCTCATTTTTTTCCTCAAATCACTACGAACTTTATCACAACCAACTCCTTTGACATCCACCGAAAACTGATAAGCTTCTCTATTTAAAACATCCAATATGTACGTTAGTGCATTCTGGAAATCATCACCAACTATTCCATTAACCTCTACCTATACACCACACAAATTGCCCTTGCTGTATCATTTCGTATTCGAATCTCCAGTACACTCGAACTGAACAAAACTCGGATATATCTTATTCTCCGTTCCATTTTTATTACTCTCAGATTGACCCAACACTCTGCACACTCATATGCTACCTAACAGCTTACTTTCACATTCAGCCTTCCTCAGTCTTTCATAATTTATGCTTTCTTCCGGAGGCATCGGTTCATTTCCACGAATAGAAATAAATGTAAAAAATTTCTTCCTCCGAGATATCATGTGGGAGGGTCAATGTGGAGCCTGGCCATGTGGCATCACCCGCTCTGCCTGTGAGTGGACATGTGGTCGCTCCTTCAGCAAGGTCCGAGCAGGCACACGGGGGGAGGGGTTATTAGTGATTGGGAGCTCCAACGTTAGGCGGGTGATGGAGCCCGTTAGGGAAATAGCGGAAAGGTCGGGGAAGAAGGCCAGTGTTCACTCTGTCTGCTTGCCGGAGGGTCTCATCCGAGAAGTGGAGGAGGCCCTGCCGGCGGCGATCGAGAGCACTGGTTGCATCCGACTGCAAATTGTTGCTCATGTCGGCACCAATGACTCCTGCCGTCTGGGTTCAG
Organism: Schistocerca americana; assembly: GCF_021461395.2. Taxonomy (NCBI): domain Eukaryota; kingdom Metazoa; phylum Arthropoda; class Insecta; order Orthoptera; family Acrididae; genus Schistocerca; species Schistocerca americana. Next base: position 1,199,332,935 of record NC_060119.1, on the reverse strand, counting down.
AGGTCATCCTCAGTTTATGCAGGTGGTTGGCGGAGTTGGTGAAGGCGAAAAGCCTCGCTCGCGGGGTGGAATCTGAGCGAACTATTTGTAGTGTCGTTCCCAGAACCGATCGCGGTCCTGGGAGTGGAAGGCTTAAACCAGAGGCTCAGACGATTCTGCGGAGATCTGGAGTGCAAATTTCTCGACCTCCGCTATCAAGTGGAGAAATGTAGGGTCCCCTGAATAGGTCAGGCGTGCACAACACTCAGGAAGCTGCTACAAGGGTAGCGGAGTACGTGTGGAGTGCACATGAGGGTTTTTTAGGTTAGAGAATTCCCTCCCTAGGCCCGACAAGACGCCTCCTGAGATGCGGCAAGGTAGGAGTAGGCAAAATGCAACAGGGAATAACAATAATAATCTGTTAATAGTAAACTGCAGGAGCGTCTATAGAAAGGTCCCAGAACTGCTCTCATTAATAAACGATCACAATGCCCACGTAGTACTAGGGGCAGAAAGTTGGCTGAAACGAGATGTAAACAGTAATGAAATTCTAAATTCAGATTGGAATGTATACCGCAGAGACAGGCTGGACAGTGAAGGGGGAGGCGTGTTTATAGCGATAAGAAGTGCAATAGTATCGAAGGAAATTGACGGAGATCCGAAATGTGAAATAATTTGGGTGAAGGTCACGGTTAAAGCAGGCTCAGACATGGTAATTGGATGTCTCTATAGGCCCCCTGGCTCAGCAGCTGTTGTGGCTGAGCACCTGAAGGATAATTTGGAAAATATTTCGAGTAGATTTCCACACCATGTTATAGTTCTGGGTGGAGATTTTAATTTGCTGGATAATGACTGGGAGACTCAAACGTTCGTAACGGGTGGCAGGGACAAAGAATCCAGAGAAATTTTTTTAGCCGGCCGAAGTGGCCGTGCGGTTAAAGGCGCTGCAGTCTGGAGCCGCAAGACCGCTACGGTCGCAGGTTCGAATCCTGCCTCGGGCATGGATGTTTGTGATGTCCTTAGGTTAGTTAGGTTTAACTAGTTCTAAGTTCTAGGGGACTAATGACCTCAGCAGTTGAGTCCCATAGTGCTCAGAGCCATTTTTTGAAATTTTTTTAAGTGCTTTACCTGAAAACTACCTTGAGCAGTTAAACAGAGAACCGACCCGTGGCGATAACATATTAGACCTTCTGGTGACAAACAGACCCGAACTATTTGAAACAGTTAACGCAGAACAGGGAATCAGCGATCATAAAGCGGTTACTGCATCGATCATTTCAGCCGTAAATAGAGATATTAAATAAGGTAGGAAGATTTTTCTGTTTAGCAAATGTGACAAAAAGCAGATTTCAGAGTACTTGAGGGCTCAGCACAAAAGTTTTGTCTTAAGTACAGATAGTGTTGAGGATCAGTGGACAAATTTCAAAACCATCGTACAATATGCGTTAGATGAGTATGTGCCAAGCAAGATCGTAAGAGATGGAAAAGAGCCACCGTGGTACAACAACCGAGTTAGAAAACTACTGCGGAAGCAAAGAGAACTTCACAGCAAACATAAACATAGCCGAAGCGTTGCAGACAAACAAAAACTACGCGAAGCGAAATGTAGTGTGAGGAGGGCTATGTGAGAGGCGTTAAAAGAATTCGAAAGTAAAGTTCTATGTACTGACTTGGCAGAAAATCCTAAGAAATTTTGGTCTTATGTCAAAGCGGTAGGTGGATCAAAACAAAATGTCCAGACACTCTGTGACCAAAATGGTACTGAAACAGAGGATGACAGACTAAAGGCCGAAATACTAACTGTCTTTTTCCAAAGCTGTTTCACAGAGGAAGACCGCACTGTAGTGCCTTCTCTAGAATGTCGCACAGATGACAAAATGGTAGATATCGAAATAGACGACAGAGGGATAGGGAAACAATTAAAATCGCTCAGAAGAGGAAAGACCGCTTGACCTGATGGGATACCAGTTCGATTTTACACAGAGTACGCGAAGGAACTTGCCCCCTTCTTGCAGCGGTGTACCGTAGGTCTCTAGAAGAGCGTAGCTTTCCAACGGATTGGAAAAGGGTACAGGTCATCCCCGTTTTCAAGAAGGGAACAGGTGTGCAGAACTATAGACCTATATCTCTAACGTCTATCAGTTGTAGGATTTTGGAACACGTATTATGTTCGAGTATAATGACTTTTCCGGAGACTAGAAATCTACTCTGTAGGAATCAGCATGGGTTTCGAAAAAGACGATCGTGTGAAACCCAGCTCACGCTATTCGTCCACGAGACTCAGAGGGCCATAGACACGGGTTCACAGGTAGATGCCGTGTTTCTTGACTTCCGCATGGCGTTCGATACAGATCCCCACAGTCGTTTAACGAACAAAGTAAGAGCATATGGACTGTCAGACCAATTGTGTGATTGGATTCAAGAGTTCCTAGATAACAGAACGCAGCATGTCATTCTCAATGGAGAGAAGTCTTCCGAAGTAAGAGTGATTTCAGGTGTGCCGCAGGGGAGTGTCGTAGGACCGTTGCTATTCAAAATGGTTCAAATGGCTCTGAGCACTATGCGACTTAACTTCTGAGGTCATCAGTCGCCTAGAACTTAGAACTAATTAAACATAACTAACCTAAGGACATCACACACATCCATGCCCGAGGCAGGATTCGAACCTGCGACCGTAGCTGTCCCGCGGTTCCGGACTGAGCGCCTAGAACCGCTAGACCACCGCGACCGGCCGTTGCTATTCACAATATACATATATGACCTTGTGGATAACATCGGAAGTTCACTGAGGCTTTTTGCGGATGATGCTGTGGTATATCGAGAGGTTGTACCAATGGAAAATTGAACTGAAATGGAGGAGGATCTGCAGCGAATTGACGCTTGGTGCAGGGAATGGCAATTAAATCTCAATGTAGACAACTGTAATGCGTTGCGAATACATAGAAAGAAAGATCCCTTATCATTTAGCTACAATATAGCAGGTCAGCAACTGGAAGAAGTAAATTCCATAAATTACCTGGGAGTAGGCATTAGCAGTGATTTAAAATGGAACGATCATGTAAAGTTGATCGTTGGTAAAGCAGATGCCAGACTGAGATTCATTGGAAGAATCCTAAGGAAATGCAATCCGAAAACAAAGGAAGTAGGTTACAGTACGCTTGTTCGCCCACTGCTTGAATACTGCTCAGAAGTATGGGATCCGTACCAGATAGGGTTGATAAAAGAGATAGAGAAGATCCAACGGAGAGCAGCGCGCTTCGTTACAGGATCATTTAGTAATCGCGAAAGCGTTACGGAGGTGATTGATAAACTCCAGTAGAAGACTCTGCAGGAGAGACGCTCAGTAGCTCGGTACGGGCTTTTGTTGAAGTTTCGAGAACATACCTTCACCGAGGAGTCAAGCAGTATATTGCTCCCTCCTACGTATATCTCGCGAAGAGACCATGAGGATAAAATCAGAGAGATCAGAGCCCACACAGAGGCATACCGACAATCCTTCTTTCCACGAACAATACGAGACTGTAATAGAAGGGAGAACCGATAGAGGTACTCAAGGTACCCTCCGCCACACACCGTCAGGCGCCTTGCGGAGTATGGATGTAGATGTAGATATCTAAATCAGTAACATGAACCTTCGCAACTTCAGCACCTAAATTGCCATCTTGACATCCATTTAACAAGAAATCTCAAACATCCGCCGACACATAATAAAATTAGTCAACTGACGAGACTATAGCTACGTCGTCTTTAGAAATAGCTCCGAAATTTCCGTTGATGCAGCACAAAATCCGTCTCCTGCTTATATGACTACAGCTTCTCCGCCTTCACAGATAGCTTTACCTACTTCCTCCGATACAATATTACTTTCATGTGTGTTACTCTAATTGCTGCTATAGATTAGTGTTTCATCAGAATTCCTCATACGTTCTATCACCACCAAATTCAGGCCCACCTCAGCTTCCCTACTGATCAAAGACTCTTTCAACAAACATACATTCACTCTATCATTCACCTCCCTTTCACAAAATTAATTTTTCAGCCCCAAATCCCTATTACTTCTCTACACATTTTACAACATTTCTTGCACCCTATTTACGGTTTCGTTGCTTAAAATTACTCCCCATTTTATTCTCGTTGGTTGTAACTTCCATCCGCAACTTCTGTTTCTTCTTTGCCGTATTTTAGACACCCATAAAGTTTTTAAATTATGACCGTTTCGAGGTCAGTTTATTTTTCCACCTCTGGACCTGAGATCTCTACTTTTCTGGCCTCGTAATCTGGCGTTGCATTTCGTGAGACTCCTGCTTTTCAGATCTTTGATCCCGGTTTTGATATCCGTTATGAGAATTGCCCTTCCCATTTCCCCTTTGAAAATTATTCTTACAGTTATAATTATTTCTATTGTGATAATTAAAATTATTCTGAGTGTTACTATCATTTCCCTTCTGCTACCCATTTCCTTCTCTGCTGTTCCATTTCTGGTGGCTTGAATTTTAACGCCTGCTCAAGTTTCTCAATAGACTCTAAAAACTCGTCGATGGAATTTGTTGGATTGTCGACAAGATTCCATTGTAAAAATTTTGACTGGGTCATGGAAAAAAGCATAATATTTGTGGAATGTAGGTGCTCCTAACAGTGCACCTATAAACAGTCGGTAATTGTCCAACTCTGATCGACCAGGCAGCCACTTTTCACCATATTCAGCACTCAGTAATGTGGCCAGTTGCGAGCACCAATACTTGTTGAAAATGGCTACACATCAGCTGCCAGCTGCTGGAACAGCCCTTCTCTGCACCTGCAGACGGTGAACCCTCTCATGTCGCGAAAACAACTGTCCTGCTCTGTGTCTCCAGCCGCAGTGTATTGTTCACGAACCCCAAACGAAGTGATTAGAACTATATATTAATGCCTTCAACTGCTGACGGGAGTCGATATATATCAACGGTGAAAATGTGTGCCCCTACCGGGACTCGAATCCGGAATCTCCTGCTTAAATGGCAGACGCTCCATGTATCAGAACCGCCGAGGGCATAGAGGAGAATGCGGCTGCAGGAACTATCTCGCACACGCCTCCCGCGCGACCCGCATTCTCTCCTTATATGTCCACACACTACATTCGTAGTGTCCCTACCCAACACACTCATTATTCATGGAAGACATTCTTACCAAGTCCCGTCAGAGTTCGGGTAATATGTGTGCATCCGCACAGAAGAAGGAGCTCATGGCCGGTATTGCCAGAACTATATATTTATACGTCTGTTCTTTCGGACATGTCCGAAAGAACAGACACCATTCATGACCTGCAGCCGGCCTGAACTCTTACGGGACTTGATAAGAATGTCTTCGACTTGTAATGAGTGTGTTGGGTTGGTAAACCACGAATGTAGTGTGTGGACATATAAGGTGAGAAAGTGGGTCTCGCAGGAGGCGTGCGCGAGATAGTCCTTGCAGTCGCACAATCCCCTGTGCCCTCGGTGGCTCTGCTATGGAAGCAGGAGATCCCAGATTCGAGTCCCGATCGGGGTACACATTTTCACCTGTCCCCATCGATATACATAAACGCCCGTCAGCAGCTGAAGGCATTAATATATAATTCTTATTTCGTTCTAGACGGCTGCAGGTCATCAATGGCGTCTGTTCTTCCGGACATGTCCGAAAGAGCAGACACCATATCCACATAAGTATATACCAGACGAAGTGGGTTCTCTACGAGCATCGCCTCCTTTCTTCTCTCTACAAAGCCATGAAAATTCGTATGACCAATGAAAAATGCCGTGCAAAACGCTGGACATTTTTGTTAACAGGGTAACTATCTCCACTCTATGCAAAAGTGTACAACATTAACCAGTCTCTTTACTCCTACATACACAGTTCTTAAACGAATCTGAACTAGTCTCTCAATTTTCAACAACGTTTCCCACTTCAGACAGTATACTCATCTCAATGTCCGTCTTTCTCGGAAACTGGCGTCCTGACATTCCATTCTCTGCAATTTTTGTGAGATTTGCCAATGAGCAGCCCTCTTACAATTTTATTTTGTATATCCTTGTATAGCTTTTTTCGCAGTATTTATAAGTGAGACAAATACTCCCATTTCAAAATTCGTCCATTTTCGCGTTCTCTAATTTTACGTAAGATGGGATGGAACCTGCAGTAATTTTTCATTCATCTGTATGTTAGTACAGAACATTCTAATAAAAAGTTGTCTGTGTGGACCACTTTTTTCTTACCTTTTATGAGATACAACGCCAGTGTCTTGTGTTTCCTAGGGTCACCCCTGTCTCGTAAGTTATCCGTTGCGTGGCAACGTTAGTTAAATGGACTTGAGTCCACGCGGAGCGATCTGAATGTCGGTCAATCCACGCAATGTAGATCATTCTTATCCATGTGGGATTGTAGAAAGCTCATCTGCATCCGCATGTCTGTGGCCTGGCTGCTGTGTGTGAGATTTACATGGATGATTGGGTATCAGGATACGAAGTCAGAATGGATTAGCAACAAACATGATCCTTGAAGTAACAAGACTCCCATTGATCCACATTCCTAGCTCAGTGAACTCGTGGCCACTGCAGTCGTAGCGGACGATGTCATGGGTCAACATGGAAAATGAAGGAGACGTTTGCTGCGGAGCCGTATGTTCAACAACGCGCACCAGATCGTGTGCTTCAGAACACTTTCACGCGCAGGAGCACTGTACACCACCAACAGCCCTGCTGCAGTGGTTACTTTCCATAAGCTCACCGAAGATAAGAGCCGTCGGCCTTGGCTAGCACTTGCATGGGCAGTTGGCAAGCGAGGTGCATTCAGCTCTTATAAGGCCGGTTGAGGAACTACTTGACTCAAAAGTAGCGGCTCCAGTCACGAAAACTGGTAACGGCTGGGAGAGAGGTATGCTGGCCACATGCCCCACCAAGTCTGCATCCAGTGACACGGCAGACGGTAGGTACCGCCTGGAATTCCGAGGTCTTTTGGACGGAGTTAGGCAACACCGCAGACTGTCGTCACGTCTACCTCAGATAGCCACCGAACCTGCTTTATAGAACTGGTAAACACAATCTCTAACGTGGCGTGTTCAAAATAGCTCTGAGCGCTATGGGACTCAACTTCTGAGGTCATTAGTCCCCTAGAACTTAGAACTAGTTAAACCTAACTAACCTAAGGACATCACAAACATCCATGCCCGAGGCAGGATTCGAACCTGCGACCGTAGCGGTCTTGCGGTTCCAGACTGCAGTGCCTTTAACCGCACGGCCACTTCGGCCGGCCGTGGCGTGTTCGTCCCACAGCTTGTAGCCCACTCTTTGTTTTCCATCCTTCAACCGCTTTCCGCAGATACATACGACAGTACAAAGGGAATAACTGACAAGCTTCGCTGCTCCCAAGATACTCGTTCCCAGGCTGTGAACCATTATAATCTACCCTTTGTCAAAGTTTCTTCCGAGAGTGGATTTTCTTGTTACTAGCCCATATAATCTCCAGACATGGACTGTGGGAAAGCCAGAACAGAAGGAAATGGAAGCCATTGAGATCTGGTGATACAGGAGAATCTTCAAAATTGAATGCGCTGATAAGTTAAGAAATCAAGAGATCCCCCGCAGAATCGGTGAGGAAAGTAACATAATGCAAACACTGACAAGAGGAAGGGACATTTGTTAAGACAGTCAGGGGTTAACTTCCATGGCACTAGAGGGAGCTGTAGAGGGTAAAAACTGTACAGCAAGGCAGCGATTGGAGTATATCCAGAGGATACAATTACTGTTCTGAAATGAGAAGGCTGGCAGCCTGGCAGCATCAAACTTGTCAGAAGACTGATGACTCAAAAAAAAAAAAAATCGTCTCCAGAATGAAGAACAATTCCCCATTTGCTTCTGACACACTTATGTACCTTCCTTACAACGTCACGTGCATGTAATGCCAAGAGCCAGTACTGACTGTCGCAGTGAGGGGGAGGTAATCCTGTTTTGGCTCGTCAGTGTAGGTATATGATTGTACAGCTATAGTCATCCATAGTTCTTTTAATTTCTAGGTGCATTGTCGGTTTTGGAGCCCCTTTTATCTTTAAACTACTAATATAAAACATGATGAAGCTATCAACAGCGATGCTGTTACAGGCAGTGTGGAAAACCAGTTATATATTTTTGCCACTGATGCGTCTAATACATGGATGGTGCTAATTCCTCAGCGTCAGCTAAGGCCTGAAGATGACGCCAATGAAGCACCGAAACTGGTAGCCATACAACAAATTGCCTAATAAGGACGGCTGGATGTCTTCCATTTTATTACACAAGCCAACGGCCGAGGCCCCTCAGACCTGCAATCACAAGAGCGGTCATACAAAAGATTAAATCTGGAATTAGATTAGATTAGATTATTTTCATTCCAATTGGTCCGTAGTGAGGGGGTCTTCCAGGATGTGGAACATGTCAGAAAAACAATAATACACGACAAATATTTACAGCTGAAACAAATAAGCTAATGTACGTTCCACAGGTCCCAAGTGGAATGATCGTCTTTTTTTAATTAACACAATATGAAAGAATCATTTTACAAACACTAATGCACTGAATTTAAAATAAGAAAGGTTCTTTAATTATGAGGTAATAAACATGTAATAGAGCTATTAGAATGCTTATTTAGAATGAACACATAACTGCACTGAAATGGTGCAGAAGTTATATTATTCTTATATATATAAATCAATTGGTCCTACTGAGAAATTCATCAATGGAATAGAAGGAGTTGGCCACCAATAAATCCTTTAGGCTTCTCTTAAACTGAATTTCATTGATTGTTAAGCTTTTTATGGCTGCTGGCAAGTTATTGAAATTGGGTGTTCCTCAATAATGCAAACCTTTTTGTACAACAGTGTGGCTTCAAATCCTTATGAAGATTATTCTTATTTCTAGTATTGATTCCATGAATTGAGCTGTTTGTTTCAAAAGGTGATATATTTTTGATGACAAAATTCATTAAGGAATAAATATATTGGGAAGCAGTAGTTAGTATCCCTAGTTCCCTAAACAGGCTTCTGCAGGATATTCTTGAGTTCACACCACATACCGGGTGATCAAAAAGTCAGTATAAATTAGAAAACTGAATAAATCACGGAATAATGTAGATAGAGAGGTACAAATTGACACACATACTTGGAATGAGTAGAGGTTTTATTAGAACCAAAAAAATACAAAAGTTCAAAAAATGTCCAACAGATGGCGCTTCATCTGATCAGAATCGCAATAATTAGCATAACAAAGTAAGACATAGCAAAGATGATGTTCTTTACAGGAAATGCTCAATATGCCCACCATCATTCCTAAACAATAACTGTAGTCGAGGAATAATGTTGTGAACAGCACTGTAAAGCATATCCGGAGTTATGGTGAGGCATTGGCGTCGGATGTTGTCTTTCAGCATCCCTAGAGATGTCAGTCGATCACGATACTCTTGCGACTTCAGGTAACCCCAAAGCCAATAATCGCAATGACTGAAGTCTGGGGACCTGGGAGGCCAAGCATGATGAAAGTGGCGGCTGAGCACACGATCATGACCAAACGTCGCGCGCAAGAGATCTTTCACGTATCTGGCAATATGGGGTGGAGCGCCATCCTGCATAAACATCGTACGTTCCAGCAGGTGTTTATCAGCCAGGCTGGGGATGATGCGATTCTGTATCATATTGGCGAACCTCTCACCCGTCACGGTAGCAGTTTTGCTGTCCAACGCCATCCGTCGGACATTTTGTGAACTTTTTTTTGTTATAACAATACCCGATGTCATTCCAAGCATGCGTGTCAATTTTTACCTCTCTATCTGCATTATTCCGTGGCTTATTACGTTTTCAAATTTATAGTGACTTTTTGATCACCCAGTATAACTCTTACTGCACGTTTTTGTTCCCGGAAAACTTTAGCTTGGCTTGATGAATTGGTTCAAATGGTTCAAATGGCTCTAAGCACTATGGGACTTAACATCTGAGGTCATCAGTCCCCTAGAACTTAGAATTACTTAAACCTAACTAACCTAAGGACATCACACACATCCATGCCCCAGGGAGGATTCGAACCAGCGACCGTAGCGGTCAGGTGGTTCCAAACTACAGCGCCCAGAACCGCACGGCCACACCGACCGGCTTGATGAATTACCCCAAAAAATAATCCCGTATGACATTATGGAATGAAATTAAGTATAGTATGCCAGCTTTTTCATTTTTATATCCCCTATGTCTGACACAATTCGCGTTGCAAATAGAGTTTCGTTAAGACGCTTCAGCACTTCTGTGGTGTGCCCCTCCCAGTTGAATTTATTATCAAGCCGTAATCCAAAGAATTTAACACTGTCCACTTCTTTTATCTGCTTGTCACAGTGTCCGATGGCAAGAAAAACAGTAGAGAAGTTACCGTACTATATCCTGGGAATGTATTCTGAGCCAGGTGTACTTGTCGGCAACTGATCAGTGCGACTTGAGGGTACAGCGATCTGGGAAAGGAAAAAATGACCACAAAAATCGCAAGAAACAGCCCCGGACGACGTCGGACAAAAGGCGCAAATGAACCGTCGATAATGCGGGCTTCTGCTCCGTTTGCTTCGGGGGCGCCACCAGCCGAGCGAGAAATGGTCCGGCGGCGGTGGTGGTGGTGGAGGGTGCGCGGCAGTGGCGCGCGTCCCGGCTGCTTGCCACTTTGGCGGCTGGCAGGCGCCTCGGCTGGTACAGAGCTGCACAGTGGCGGGCTAATGGGCGCCGGCTGACAGCGGCGTTGTTTGCAGCCGTAATCTGCGGATTACCGCCAAGTATCAGCCGCCGACAAACGGCCAAGGTGCGCCGGCCGGGCCGGGCCGTGCCGGGCTGAGGTGAGGCAACAATCTCATGGCCCAGCGAGCTGGCAAATTAACACGCGGGAGCCCTCAAAGGCGGCGGCGCCCACGCGTGCACTGGATGTGGGAGAAAGGGGTGGGGGGTGGAGAAGAGGAGAGTGATAGTGAGGCGGGCAGCCACGGTCGGCTGGCGGTGCATCAGGGGGCGCCTGTCAAAAACGGGGTGTGCACCTGGACTGCTGCCTCCGCCTTGTTACCTAAACGGCCCGACCGATATTGACATTTAGGAGCTTCCAGCTAGTGATTTACGGTGAAGTAGGCATATCCTATACCGGTTCCCGCTTCAGTACACTTTGACACCATCACTCCTTGTAATATTGTCGACAAGCACTGCACAGTTGAAAATCAATGATAGGATTTGCAGATGACATTGCTGTGCTCATTGAAAGTGAAGCAGAATTGCAGGATCTGAAGATCGAAATGAACAGTCTAATAAGCACAGAATATGTATTGAGAGTAAATCGAAAAAATACGAAAGTAATGAGAAGTAGCAGAAATGCTACTGCCTAGGCAGCAAAACAACGAAGTGACAGACAGACCAAAGAGAACACAGAAAGCAAACTGTCTCTGGCATAAACGGTAACTCTGGCCAAGAAGCGCGGCCCGTTTCGTCACAGGGTTATTTGGTAACCGAGATAGAGTTACGGAGATGTTTAGCAAACTCAAGTGGCGGATTCTGCAAGAGAGGCGCTCTGCATCGCGGTGTAGCTTGCTCGCCAGGTTTCGAGAGGGTGCGTTTCTGGATGAGCTATCGAATGTATTGCTTCCCCCTACTTATACCTCCCGAGGAGATCATGAATGTAAAATTAGAGAGATTCGAACGCGCACGGAGGCTTTCAGACAGTCGTTCTTCCCGCGAACCATACGCGACTGGAGTGGCTTGCGGAGTATAAATGTAGATGTAGATGTAGATGTAGAAGTTTGCTAGTATCATACATAAGTCTTGAGGACGAAATTTCTGGTAATGTACACTACTGGCCATTAAAATTGCTACACCATGAAGATGACGTGCTATAGACGCGAAATTTAACCGACAGGAAGAAGATGCTGTGATATGCAAATGATTAGCTTTTCAGAGCATTCACACAAGGTTGGCGCCGGTGGCGACAACTACAACGTGTTAACACGAGGAAAGTTTCCAACCGATTTCTCATACACAAACAGCAGTTGACCGGCGTTGCCTGGTGAAACGTTGGTGTGATGCCTCGTGTAAGGAGGAGAAATGCGTACCATCACGTTTCCGACTTTGATAAAGGTCGGATTGTAGCCTATCGCGATTTCGGATAATCGTATCGCGACATTGCTGCTCGCGTTGGTCCAGATCCCATGACTGTTAGCAGAAAATGAAATCGGTGGGTTCAGGAGGATAATACGGACCGGCGTCCTGGAACCCAATGGCCTCGTATCACTAGCAGTCGAGATGACAGTCATCTTATCCGATGGCTGTAACGGATCGTGCAGTCACGTCTCGATCCCTGAGTCAAGAGAAGGGGACGTTTGAAAGACAACAACCATCTGCACGATCAGTTCGACGACGTTTGCAGCAGCATGGACTATCAGCTCGGAGACCACGGCTGCAGTTACCCTTGACGCTGCATCACAGACACGAGCGCCAGCGATGGTGTACTCGATGACGAACCTGGGTGCACGAATGGCAAAACGTCAGTTTTTCGGATGACTCCAGGTTCTGTTTCCAGCATCATGAAGGTCGCATCCGTGTTTTGCGACATCGCGGTGAACACACATTGGAAGCGTGTGTATTCGTCATCGCCATACTGGCGTATCACCCGCCATGGTGGTATGGGGTGTCATTGGTTACACCTCTCGGTCACCTCTTGTTCGCATTGACAGCGCTTTGAACAGTGGACGTTACATTTCAGATGTGTTACAACCTGTGGTTCTAGCCTTCATTCGATCCCTACGAAACCCTACATTTCAGCAGGATAATGCACGACCGCATGTTGCAGGTCCTGTACGGGCCTTTCTGTATACGGAAAATGTTCGTCTGCTGCCCTGGCCAGCACATTCTCCAGATCTCGCACCAACTGAAAACGTCTGGTCAATGGTGGCCGAGCAACTGGCTCGTCACAATACGCCAGTCACTACTCTTGATGAACTGTGGTATCGTGTCGAAGCTGCATGGGCAGCTGTACCTGTACACGCCATCCAAGCTCTGTTTGACTCAATGTCCAGGTACATCAAGGCCGTAATTACGGCCAAAGGTGGTTGTTCTGGGTACTGATTTCTCAGGATCTATGCACCCGAAATGCGTGAAAATGTAGTCACATGTCAGTTCTAGTGTAATATATTTGTCCAATGAATACCCGCTTATCATCTGCATTTTTTCTTGGTTTAGCAATTTTAATGACCAGTAGTGTACATGTGGAGCACAGAGTTGTGTACTGGTGGAACATGGACTGTGGGAAAACCTTAAGAGAAGAGACTCGAAGCCCTTCAGATGTGATGTTGAATGTTGAAAGGTAGGTGGAGTGGTAAGATAAGGCATGGCGAGGTTCTTCGTAGAACCGGCGTAGAAAGAAATATAAGGAGAACACTGACAAGAAGAAGGATGATAGGACGTGTGCTAAGACATCAGGGAATACCTCCCGTGATACTAGACCGAGCTGAAGAGAATAAAAATTTTAGAAGAAGGCAGATATTGGAATACATCCGGGAAATAAATGAGAACGTAGGTTGAAATTTGCTACTCTGACATGACAAGGTTGTTACTGGAGAGGAATTCGTGGCGGGTCGCATCGAACCTGTCAGAAGACTGACGATTTACAAAAAAGCGGAGTTAAGGGAGTAGACCTCTTGGAACACACGAAAAATAGATGATAATCATGATTCATTTTTCAAGCAAAATAGAAAGTAATGCTAAATTAGATAATGTATCTTTCTTTCTCACACTTTTGTCTTTGGTAAATGGTTAATGCGGAAAAAGTACATAGAGGTTTTATACAAGGGCGATGTACTGGGGACAATATTATGGAAATGGAAGAGGCCGTAGATGAAGATGAAATGGGAGACACGATACCGCGTGACGAGTTTGACAGAGTACTGAAAAACCTGACTCGAAACAAGGCCTCGGGAGTAGACAACATTCCATTAGAACTACTGAGAGACTTGGGAAAGCCAGACCTGACAAAACTCCATTTTCTGGTGAGCAAGATGTATGAGACAGGCGAAATACCCACAGACTTCAAGAGGAATATAATAATACCAATCCCAAACAAAGCAGGTGTTGACAGGTGTGAAAATTACCGAACTATCAGTGTAATAAGTCACGGCTGCAAACTACTAACACGAATTACCTACAGACCAATGGAAAAACTAGAAGAAGCCGACGTTGGGCAAGATCAGTTTGGATTCCTTAGAAATGGTGGAAAACGTGAGGCGATACTGACCCTGCGACTTATCTTAGATTAAAGAAAGGCATACCTACGTGTCTAACATTTGTAGACTTAGAGAAAACTTTTCACAATGTCGGGTATCCGTCAGGACTTCGTGCAAATGTTTGTCAGGTTTTGTGTGTGTAGTTTATGTTATTTACACTGATGACTATTTTAGATGTTGTCGACATTCTAAAGGGGAGTCGGTCGGTTGCTGCGGACCAGAGAAGTTCTCTCCGCGCGGTTAAGTCGGCTGGGTCCGCTGGCGGTCCTTGTACAGTGCCGGAGCGTGTGTGGAGCTGTCCGATCGCTACGAGCTTCGTGGTTCACCAATCCAGGACGTCAAAGTTGAGTAGTGGTTTCAGCTACCCAAGCCACGTCCATTCATATTGTGTGGTCGTTTGGGTGATTCACTGGTGGGGAGGTTTTCCTGTGAGCAACACTGAATGTTTCTATTGCTGAAATTTAGGTGCCATGCGGTGCACTTAGCTATATTGGTTGACTACAATTAAAGTGCACCAGCGAAATTTTCTACCCTGTGGCGCTCATTGTTTTGGTTACCTGTCATGGCCCCTAACGTAATTTCACCTGCAGTTCTGTCCGACATGGTGTGTAGTTTTGACAGCTTAATACATAGTTCATTGTGGATAATCACGTTCGTAACTTTGGTTTTTTTTCATTTATTGAATTTCAATTCCCCCCGAAGGGGGCGGGCTGGCAGCAGCTTAGTACGCCGCTCTTCAGCCGACAGATTTTGTGAGAAAGAGCAAGAGAACAAATAATAATAAAAAAAAAAAACAGGCGATAAAATCGGAGACTTAGAGAGTAACAAGGCGAAAAGAAATCGTGGAACTTAAAACAACAACACAGGGATGATGACGCTAATAAAAATACATACGAAGTACACAGGGAAAACAATAGACAATTAAAAAACACGGCGACAGTCTGGATTCTGTTCGCAAAGGAAATAAAATTCACACCGAGCGACAGCATGGTTTCTGTTCGTAACACGAGAAAGACAAACAACACTGAATAGTCACTGGATCACTGCACTAAAAAGTTGGCAAATGTGACACCACAGTCGAGAGCAGGTGGGGGGAAACTGGACAGAAGATGGGAAAACGAAAAAGGGGGGAAAGGAGAGTAAAAGCGAAGGGGGGAGCCGGGAAAGGAGCTGAAGGAGGATGAGGACCCATAAGAGGGGTGGGGGGCAGATGCGACAGGGAGTGGGGTAGGCAGAGGAGGGGAATACAAAAGGACTGGGGGGGAGAAGGGAGGTAGGGAGAGGTTTAGTGGGGAGAAAAACAGGACAGAAGGGGGGGGGAGAGGGAGCCCAGGGAAAGGACAGAGGAAAGGAGGGGGATGGAGGATCAGAGTTGATAGGAAGGATAAATGGAGGGAGAGAGGGCATCATCCAGGAGGGGGAGGTGACGGAAGCCACCTTGGGAAAGGAGATGTAGGGTGTAGAGATGGAGGGTAGGGGGGACACAACGGTGAAGACGTGGCAGGGGGCGGGGACGGGAGAGGAGAGGAGCAACCAGGGGGTGAGGGGGTTCAAGACGGCGGGAGGTGTAGAGGATGCGGATATGTTCGAGGAATAGGAGCAGATGGGGGAAAGGAAATGAGATCATAGAGGATCCGTGTGGGGGACGGGAGGCAGATACGGAAGGCGAGGCGGAGTGCATGACGCTCAAGGATCTGGAGGGACTGATAGAAGTTGGGGGGGGGGGGCAGATATCCAGGCAGGACTGGCATAACAGAGGATGGGACGGATGAAGGATTTGTAGGTGTGGAGGATGGTAGAGGGGTGCAACCCCCATGTTCGGCCAGAGAGGAGTTTGAGGAGTCGGAGGCGGTTGTGGGCTTTGGATTGGATGGAGCGGAGATGAGGTATCCAGGTGAGGTGACGGTCAATGGTGAGGCCAAGGTAGGTGAGGGTGGGTGTGAGGCGAACAGGACGTGCGCAGACAGTAAGGGAGAAATCCAGGAGGCGGAAGGAGCGAGTGGTACGACCTACGATGATTGCCGTAACTTTGGTGTTTGAGTTCTCATGTACTGATTGGTGGCAAGCAAGCCGTTGTGTCGGTCGGTCTGTGGCTGCCCCCTGGTTGGGTTCCGACGGATCAAGTGTAGTTGAGTTCACCACCTGTCTCGCCTAAGTGAACGAGGGCAGACCGACCTCCCTGGAGGCTACTGAGTGCCGTTTTCTTTATTGTCCTTCACACCGGTGTTTAATTGTCTGTTTATAATTTATCATAGCCAATGATTTAAAAAAATTCTTGCTTTTACTGTGCAACCTCCCTCTTACTAATCGGACTATCCTGCTTGCGATATAAAATATGACCGTGGATCGCGTGAATGCCTAATGGATGTTTTTCTAATTGTATAAGGCTATCTTTTCCGAAGAAGGGATACCGAAAAGTAGGAGGAAAGTGTACAACCGACCCTTCTGATGGAAAGACTACTAAAAATAAAAGTAATTAAACCAAACAGGGCTATAATTTGGACGAACAACACTGGACAGAAAGGGGTAACACTGATCATGAATCCAAAAGTTGCACTAGTAAACGAAAAGGAAGTGATTAACGGTCGCCAGGCCACTAGGGCAATATGCATCCAAAGATGATGGAAAGAAAAACATGTATTATTAATAATTTTTTTTACACTGATTTTACGTGAGTATGTGATGATAAAGGAGACTTAGAAGTCACTCTTACGTTATGTTTGGTATCAAATTTTGAAAAAGGCAATCGAGTAAGGATTTGAAAAAATGGAATTAAAATATATGTTAGTACTGAACTTCGTTACGTGAACAATGACTTTCAATGACCTCAGCATAACGTCATCAAAGAAATTTAGAAAAAAGCAAGCACTTTTTACTTTGCCGTTACTTATTTTGAAAATTGGATTACATGTTATTGTCTGAACAACTGAGCCTTTTTTTGTACTGACTTGAACAGAATTAAATACTAGAATACGTACCAGACGAAACAGCCATGTGCTCCAAGCTATATGTGAAATAAATAAAACTTCTGAGCTCTTAACTTGTGCATTTCTTTAGATTTGGATTTCTTCCAGTGACTTCTCAAACTTAAAAAATGAAATTGCATTACTTTAGTCATATACTAAAGCCTCTGTTGTACAACAGTTAATTGAAAGTAGACTGAGGATAAAATTCTTAAAAGAGAAATTATTCATTAATAAACTGGCTGTAACTATTCAATTGTTTCTTCTGACACTGAGTTAGCATAATAGGAAAAAATGGAACAAGGATCCTGATTGGTAGCAATGTCTGGGGGCAATGAGGACACAGTCGCCCTGAGTTTAATTGATTATTATTTAAATAAATCTTATCAATCAAATCACATTTAGTTGTGCTGATGAGTTAGCTGTTAATACTTTCTACCAATGAACAGTCTTACTTCAGTGCTGCGCATACGACGAAACTCGGAGCCGACGACGAAATTCTGTTATTGTTGAAGACGGTAGCATATTGTGGAGCCACGGCTAATTATGCGAACGGGCAATCGTAATTAATACAGCCTCTTCCTCCCATCCACTGTCCGTACTTCTGCTCTAGACATCTGGCTGGCGCGTGTAGATGATGCCGCCGAAAATGGTACTCTTTACTGCGGGAGCGTTAACACCACACTTCCGCACACTACAAGTGCTGGAATCCGTCTCTCGCTCTCTTCACGCGCTCTGCCCAAGAACTCCCTACCCAAAGATATTGCAACACACAAGCACTGCTATTATCGTTGATATTCGATGCAAATAACAATTCCCTTTGCTTTCTCCGAGAGCTTATACGTTTCACAGTAAAACACAGGTAAATACAATGAAACGTCAACAGACTTCTACCTAAATCTACACATACAGTGAAGCAATGTCCTTACTTGTTAAAAGAAAGCATTACAAATATTTACATACAATAAAAAAATGTATACATATCTGTAGCAGGTGCCATGCATCCTGATTTTCGGTGTGACAACTGGATTTTATGTATTTTTGAATTTTGGAAAATCAATTGTGAGCCTTCAGCCACTTAAATCCTTATTCAAAAAGAAGAAATATATAAAATGCTCTATCTGGGTTTGAACTTATGGTAATTTATTTTAAAATCTTGAAAATTTTACTGTGGGCCTTCAGCCGTTTGCATTTCATCTTGTTTAGTTTGTCTGTTCACCCTTGCTTTGAGGCTTTCAGCCTCGCTGTGTATGTATATGTTAATTGTTTTATTTGCAATTTTAACTGCTTGTTTCTACCACTTGAGATTTATCTTGTTGGTTTCATGTTTGGAGGCCTTCAGCCATGAAATAATTACCATTTTGAAACTCATAGTTCTAAAGGTACGGCTATGTGCCGTTTTGGTTTAAAGGTTTTATTAAATTACGATAAATTACAATTTTGAATGAACCTGACCGACACCTTATTTCGCCCTTTCCACAATCCTGATTACCTGTTCCGCCCAGGGGGTTTAGCGGCCGTATCACTGTCGTTAAATAATTTCTGAGAGATAATTTATATTTTAATGTGAGTGTATTTTTCATTCACTATTATTTTAAATACGTATCCCTTTCCATGCACTTGATTTCCTGCACGAACACAGTTTGACGTTCTGCTGTACCCACAATCAAAATGATACAATAAGACATATTCAAATCTACACATGTCACGTGTAATGTATGAGTTCAACAAAGGTAAAAAATTGGAAATTGTGGTAAGGACTATGGGAGCAAACTGCTGAGGTCATCGGTTATTAGGCTTACATACTAATTAATGTAACGTAACGTAACTAACGATAAGGACAACTCACACACCGACGCCCGCGGGAGGACTCGAACCTCTGACGGGGGCAGCCTCGCGGACCATGGCAAGACGCCGGAGACCACGCGGCTACCCCGCGCGGCTAGTTCAACAAAGCAGGTTAAGGACGCCAACCGAAGTGGACATGCCTTATGGCAGCCACTAGGATCTGCACTAGATGTTGCTGCTGAGAGACAGATTGCTCTCCTTGAACTCACATGTGGCAAACAGAAACGTCACGCTACGGAATAGCGGGACGACAAGGGTGGAACTGAAAATCAGTGCGGGCATTTGTTCTTTCTGAAAGCATTGATAAACTCTTTTAACGGGGTGCTCATGTATGTACTGAAGTAAATATTTATCCAATTTGACCCGGACTTACTGCATATCTTGTTACCAACTACACAACAAGAATTATTAGACGAAACAGAAAAAAATGGCTCTCAGCACTATGGGACTCAACTGCTGAGGTCATTAGTCCCCTAGAACTTAGAACTAGTTAAACCTAACTAACCTAAAGACATCACAAACATCCATTCCCGAGGCAGGATTCGAACCTGCGACCGTAGCGGTCTTGCGGTTCCAGACTGCAGCGCCTTTAACCGCACGGCCACTTCGGCCGGCGACGAAACAGAAAGCCGGCCGCTGTGGCCTAGCGGTTCTAGGCGCTTCAGTCCGGAACCGCGCAGCTGCTGCGGTCGTAGGTTCGAATCCTACCTCGGGCATGGATGTATGTGATGTCCTTAGGTTAGTTAGGTTTAATTAGTCTAAGTCCAGGGGACTGATGACCTCAGATGTTAAGTCCCATAGTGCTCAGAGCCATTTGAACCATTTGAACAAAACAGAAGTGATATCGAAAGGAACTATAAACGTTCTAAGACCACGAATATCGTAGATGTGACATAGATGTACAAACAAACAATCACAGTTCAAAGAAAAAATTGATTATTTATTCAAGAGAGAGACCTTTACAAACTGAGCTCGTCAATAACGCTCTGGTCCACCTCAGGTCCGTACGCAAACAGTTGTTGGGCTTGGCACTGATTGACAGAGTTCTAGGATTTCCTCCTGAGTGATATCGGGTCACATTCTGTAGAATTAGCACCTTAGATCGTCAAAATCCCGGGCTGGTTTAAGGGCCCTGGACATAATGTTGTAAACGTTCTCAACTGACGAGAGATCCGGTGACAATGCTGCCTAAATTATGGTTTGGCAAGCACGGAGACACGCTGTAGAAACTCTCGCCGTGTGCAGGCGGGCGTTATCTTACTGAAATTTAAGCTCAAGATGGCTTCCCTTGAAGGGCAGGAAGCAGAAAATCGTCGACATACCGCTCTGCTGTAAGACTGCCGCTAATGACAACCAAAGTAGTCAAGCTACGAAAAGAAGTGGAACGCCAGAGCATCAGTCGTGGTCGTCGGGATATATGATGGGTGACAGTCAGGTTAGTATCCCCAAGGAAGCCCATTCATCACCATAGAGATTCCGAAATTTTACTCGAAAGCGCGTGCCTAGCGGACGATTGATAACTCTCATTTTTGGCCTCCTGTGCCGCACATTGGGTCCAACTGCAAGCCGATATCATATGGACCCTTGTCGACAGATTGGCTGCTGGCACCGCTGGCAGCGCTGTCGAACCAGAGTCCACTGCTAGGGCTGTCCTCACCGCTCCGAACCCTGAATCAGAGTGAGTCAACATAACTCTGTCAGCTCTTGCTGTCGCTGAAGTTCTCATGAACCTACGTTCATTAGTGCAAAGACTCGCTCTGATTCTGATCTACAGATATGTTTCTAGGAAAAGTGTAACGAACAGTTTTTCCCTCGCAGGAAAAATGTTTATCCTCCATTCAACAGCCTCTGACTCCGCGAGAACA
Source organism: Schistocerca americana (assembly GCF_021461395.2). Classification (NCBI taxonomy): domain Eukaryota; kingdom Metazoa; phylum Arthropoda; class Insecta; order Orthoptera; family Acrididae; genus Schistocerca; species Schistocerca americana. Next base: position 1,199,312,012 of record NC_060119.1, on the reverse strand, counting down.
GTTCCTAGAAAGACAAATTTCCAATCATCATAAATGCAAAATTACGGCCAGTCTCGGATTCTCGATATTAATTCTTGGAAAGCGGCCTGTTATTTCCAACTCTCTTGTATTTTTTTTTTTTAACCCAGCCACTGGAAATTCATACCGCACTTTCTACAACTCGGAGGGCATTCGCACCGCAAGCACATTACATCCGGTGCGATAACTAAAACAAGTGTGTTTGTGTGTGTGTGTTGTGGTCTTCAGTCCTGAGACTGGTTTGATGCAGCTCTCCATGCTACTCTATCCTGTGCAAGCTTTTTCATCTCCCAGTACCTACTGCAACCTACATCCTTCTGAATCTGCTTAGTGTATTCATCTCTTGGTCTCCCTCTACGATTTTTACCCTCCACACTGCCCTCCAATACTAAATTGGTGATCCCTTGATGCCTCAGAACATGTCCTACCAACCGATCCCTTCTTCTGGTCAAGTTGTGCCACAAACTTCTCTTCTCCCCAATCCTATTCAATACTTCCTCATTAGTTATGTGATCTACCCATCTAATCTTCAGCATTCTTCTGTAGCACCACATTTCGAAAGCTTCTATTCTCTTCTTGTCCAAACTATTTATCGTCCATGTTTCACTTCCATACATGGCTACACTCCATACGAATACTTTCAGAAATGACTTCCTGACACTTAAATCTATACTCGATGTTAACAAATTTCTCTTCTTCAGAAACGCTTTCCTTGCCATTGCCAGCCTACATTTTATATCCTCTCTACTTCGACCATCATCAGTTATTTTGCTCCCCAAATAGCAAAACTCCTTTACTACTTTAAGTGCCTCATTTCCTAATCTAATTCCCTCAGCATCACCCGACTTGATTAGACTACATTCCATTATCCTTGTTTTGCTTTTGTTGATGTTCATCTTATATCCTCCTTTGAAGACACTGTCCATTCCATTCAACTGCTCTTCCAAGTCCTTTGCTGTCTCTGACAGAATTACAATGTCATCGGCGAACCTCAAAGTTTTTATTTCTTCTCCATGAATTTTAATACCTACTCCGAATTTTTCTTTTGTTTCCTTTACTGCTTGCTCAATATACAGATTGAACAAGTACCGCTATTTTTTCCCCACGAATAAGCCAGTGATTTTCATATGCGGGTGGCGTCTTATTCTCTTGCTTTCCGCGAAGGCCCCTCGCACACAGCAGACAAATAGTACAGAACGGTGTACTGACCGCGTAACTTTGCTTTGTAAAAATGGACAATTTTCGCCACAGGTCCCAGTCTTTCGACATGGATCATTATACTGTCCATCTAACACCTGCTTGGTGTCTGAAGTCTTCCTGGACACCAAGGCTCTTTACCCTACAAAGAAACAGTTGTAACGAGGGCTAGACTTCGTAGCCTCCATGTATATTTTTAATGGACTTTTTGTTATATCTGGACAAAATATTTATGCTTATAGCACAGTTCGAAGTGTAATAATTTGAAATTTTTACAGTGGAGTCAGAAAATTCCCCATATATAAAATGTATTTTCACTATTATATTTCACTTCATTACGAAAATAAAACTTGGCAACTTCTACACCGACATACGTCAAATTTTGTAACCGTTAGTAGAAAATATATACATGCAGTTTGGTGTAACAAATTGAAATTTGGGAATTGCGTTTTGTGGAAGTAGGGCGTGTTATGTTATTTTATTCACAATAGATGATGACGTACACTATGGAAGGGGCTGCGGTCTCGAGAAAGCGCAAGAGCGATAGTGATAATGAATCAGAATTTGGAAATGAGGGCGAGAGTGATATAGATGTCACTGAACAGGATCTACAGGTGGCATATGAAGTGGATATATATGAATCTGAAGAAGATGATAACAGTATTCAGGAAACTAGTGAACCTACAGCTGTAGCTGTAAGTGGACAGATAACACGTGTCTCAGTACCATCTGATGTGAACAAGTCTGTTTGCAGGAATATAATACGTGAAACAGTACGTATTCCTCGTCACCTTAGAACACAGTTACAGACAAGGGCAGATTGTCTCAGACTTTATACGACGAACTACATTCGTAGTGTGACAGTAATGCATGCAAATTATTGTGGAGAAGACAGTAAATTTCTGCACTCATGTTGAACGTACGACTGAAATTGACTCTACTGAATTACACACATTCTTTGGGTTGCTTTAATAGCTGGTTTACACAAGGCACGTAGGAAACCGTTGAGTGAATTTTGGTGGGATGCGTATGGTTTACCTAATTTTAGCAACAATAAAGAGTTCAAGATTTCATTATGTTGACAATGGAAGAAAGAAATGGTGTTCCTGGATCAAATGCTGAAGCTATATGGCCTGCATTTGAAATGTTGGCTGATGCATGTATGTTTTCTGATATCCCTGGGCCTTATGTTATAGACGGTGACCACCTGTGGACCTTCAGGGGACGTTGTCCACTGAAGGTGTACGTTCTTTGAAAACCTGTGAAGCATGGCAAAAGTGTGAGCTACTGTAAATTTTGAGACTAATTATCTCATAAACACACCACTGCATACAGCGAAACTGCTGAATCAAAGAAAGTAAATGAAAGGAGGTGAGGGGAAGTGGTTACAACATTACCACGTATTGCCGTCAAAACAAAGGGCTCCTTTATCGACCAGTTTCGGGTGCACACAGAATACTGGTTTAGCTTCTTGTGTGCCTACAAAAAACAAATCTGCCATTTTGTTGCCTACTCTACATCAAACGTTTGAAGTAAATGAGCATGAACACAGAAAGACCTAAAACAATACTTTCTACAACCCAACGAAGACACGAGTTGGTACCGTTGATAAGTTGACTAGACTTTATTCACAGGAACGTGGCCACTTGCTGTGTTTCTTTCATATTCTTCATTTAGCCTGTCTCAATATTTAAAGAGTTCTTCTTATGGGGCACCCTGTAACACTCCGGTTTGATCTTACTGACTTATCCCGCTCGATCGGGATCTGATAGCAGCCCAAATAGATAATAATTAATGTGACCGTGTACCTAATGGGGCTGGCAATCGGATTGGACTGCTACGGAGATGTTACATTCCATTTTGTCCTTCTCAAATGCTGTAATAAAGAAATGTCTGGTGCCAAGAAGAACGACAACACAGCTTCATTAATCAATGACCTATATTCATCACAAAAACACAAAGTAAGGAGACAGCCACTGCCTTCGTCGTACAGAATTAATAACGGCTAATCTCAGCACAGGCCCTTTAGTTATTCATTATCGTCACACGCAATTTCAATCATTGTAATCCAACACTACAATCCAACACTGCAATCCAAATAATGCCGGCGCGGTAGACGCTTAAATACAAATATCGGCACTGAAATATCACTGAATCACACTAGTAATTGTACTTGTTCACTTTCCCGTATATTTCTAACACAAAAGGGGTTAAACCGCGGCGACGGTTACCCCCTTTGTCGGTACGGCCTTGCATTACGGCCACCGGCCGCCCCACGGCCCGGCCCGCAGCCTGGGTCCCACTCTACTACTATCTCAACACTCGCTCTCGCTCTCGCCACCCGACGCACACTATCGATTGTTTGTCCTGTCGACCTGTCCTGTCGCAAAACTTATAGTAAGGGCCTACGGACCCCTTACAACCCGCATCTGAATGAGTCCATTTCGTAAAATGAAGAAACCACAAAACAGTTCTTTAATCGAGATTTGAAACATCTACATCGCCCTTATCATGTTGCTTGCCCTTTAGAAAATCTGAGAAATCTGAATAAACTATAGCTTAATGAATGACTTCTGTTCTCCACTGACGGTAAAGAATTCTTATTTCAGTGTGAAGTTTGACTAGTTGCGACAGGATCTCTCCTCTTGCGTTTTAACCTCTCACAACATGTAAAAATTTACATTACAGAAAGTAAGCAATGAGAAATGAAGAAATCACATAGCACTTGCTTAATACACAATATTTTATTGTGTAGGCGACGGGTTTCGGAACACTTAAGGTTCCATTATCTGCTGTAAATTGTATTAATAAAAATATTGTATTTCACAGGAACTGGAGGGGATGCTAAATTTTGAAATATCTGTTAAGGACCTATGAGGATAAAATTTTTAAATTAAAATAAATTAACACAGAAAACTGGAAGTTACTTTCAAATGAAGTCACCTAACCATTGAACGTCATTCTCACCCCAGTGATGTCATGGAACCAACGATTCACCGTCAAAAAGGATAAAAGGGACCTAAAAAAACCGAAAAAACGGACATCATAAACGTACACTAAAAGTCATCAGAATCTTGAAACATGTAAAATGAAATATAAAGGAGGCGGGTGTGGAGGGTGAGAAATCGCATACTGCGTGGAATTACTTACAAAAATTCAATAAAAACCATTTCCCCATGTTGCGCGACCGGGAACACGCACAGAAAAACTATATAATAGTAAATATTAGCTGTGAGTACAGAGGAAGAGATTGGTGAATTGTTTGGACCGGAAAAGCAGGAAGCAACAGCAGAAAGCCGACGGAACCATCACAACATTAAGAAGGAAGAGAACTTGCACGTTAAAAAAAATAAAGAAAATAAAAAAGAAAAGTAATGTATTATGTTTTATGGACACCTCAACCAGACAGGACAATACTTAACTAAAGTCTTTTTACATGAATGGGTGACGTATGTTCTTTTGGACATGGGCGAAAGAACAGACATCTCGCATTGATATTACTGATTCGCCTACATGGCCAATGAATCCAACACCTTCGATGCGGATGCACAATTACGTTAGACTTCCTGCAGGAATCTCAAAGTAACGAGCATGGAGGAGATTGATGAGGACTGCGAATGAGCGGCACTAGGCAGGAATGTGCGTCGGCCAGGTGGCGTGCGGAGATCTTTCGAGCAACTGATGAGAAGTTTCTCTCTGTTGCCGCGTCTATCATGGCGCTATGGGAATTTGCTTTTTTGTCCTCCATGTCGTTTGATTCATTGTGTTGGGCTCATTGTTGTTTGTCTCTCGGCGTCTCGCCCGCCCCCAAATTCTGTAAGTCTCTCCAGATCCTCGAGCGCCATTCACTCTGCCTCGCCTTCCATATACGCCTCCCATCCCCCACGCAGATCCTCTACGATCTGATTCCTTTCCCCCATCTGCTCCTATTCCTCGAACATATCCGCATACTCTACACGTCTCGCCGCCTTGATCCCCCTCATCCCCTGGTTGGTCCTCTCCAACCCCCTCCCTCTGCTGCACCTTCACTGTTGTGTCCCCCCTACACTACATCTCTACACCCTACATCTCCTTTCCCAAGGTGGCTTCCGTTAACTCCCCCTCCCGGATGATGCCATCTCTCCCTCCATTTACCCCTCCTATCAAATCTGATCGTCAACTCCCCATCATTTCCTCTGTCCTTTCCCCCCGGGCTCCCTCTTCCCCCGCCCCTTCCCCACCTACCATCTCTCTGCCTCCCTTCTCACCTTCCCCCCCTCCTAGTCGCTTAGCATTCCCCTCCTGTGCCTTTCCCCACTCCCTCTCACATCTGCCCAGCCACCCCTCCCCATTTTATGAGTCCTAATCCTCCGTCAGCTCCTCCCCCCCCGCCCCCGTTTTTCCTCTCCTTCCCCCTTTTATTTCCCATCATCTGTCCAGGTTCCCCCCATCTGCCCTCAGATGCGGTGTCTTATTTGTGCCAATTTTTTAGAGTAGTGTTTTAAGTGAGTGTTCAGTGTTGTGCGTGTCTTCCAAAGTGTTGTGCACAGAAATCATGCTGTCACTGGGTGTGATTTTTATACCTCTTGTGAAGAGAAACCAGACTGTCGCCGTGTTTTTTAATTGTCTATCTATTATTTTACCTATCTGCTTCCTGTGTATTTTTTTGCCATCACCAACCATTTGTCTTACGTTTTAAGTTCCACACTTTTCCGCCATTTTACCATTTAAGTCACCGGTTTTATCGCCCCCTTTCATTATTTATTACCTTGATTTTAAAAAAAAATCTGTAGGCTGGGCAGCGACGTACTAATCTGCTGGCAGCCCACCCTCTTCGGGGGGAATCGAATCTCAATAAAGGAAAAAAAAGAAAAACAAACTCGGCGTCTCGTGTTTGTGATTCGATTTTGAAGGGGCGTTGTGTTGCGCCGTGATGTCGTCCATGGTTCCATGAACATTCCACACACAGGTGCTGAAAGTCTTAGTTATTTGCAGTCCATGCATCATGTGCAGTCTAGTTCGTTAGGAGTTCTTGATTGTCTTGTAGATACGATCAAGGTCTCTTCAGGACAGGTTCACAGGTTATCTCATATTCTGAAAAGTATATATTTTATGGCAAGTTTCTTGACCCGCATCAGGCTGACAGGCCCAATTTGCGGTATGCGCATCATGTCTCTAATAACATGGTTATTCTGGCGAAAGGAGTGGTAGAATGCACAAATTTTAGGTTTTCTAACCTTCCGTCCGGAGTTGATGACAGTTTCCTCAAGACCATACTGTTTCCGGTTGAGGATATACGGTATATAGGCGGGAACACTGGTCTGCACAACATTGTTTAAAAGATTATAATGGGATTCAATCCATTGACGTGGTGGTGAAACAGAATTGCGTGTGTGTGGATTATTTTATAAACCACTTGTGAACAACTTAAGAGACTAACTGTAGCGGATCTTGTTACCCAAGTGACAGCCATTGTGCCAGCCAAGTTTCTAACGGCAAGGCGAGCCATTACGTGAAGGTCCTAGCGCATTCCCGCTGATAACCTCGCCTAGGGACTTCGCTACTACAGCATCCGTGCCGTCACCACCTCCACTACAAAACAATCGTAGACGGTCGCAGTATGGTTAGGAGTCATACGATTCCTATTCGCTTCTGCGCTGTACCGAAAAGATTCCGATGGAGGTGCTCTCTCCCCTTCCTGAGTTTACACCGGATGCTAACACGTCAGCTACTGTTCAAGATTCCAACCCTTCCAGCACTACCTAATCCACATGAGGATAGACCTGTTCCGGAGCTCCGTACTATATCTGAGGACTTGCCAGACATCCCTGAGTCTCTAACGTATTCATACATCTACATGCATACTCCGCAATCCACCATACGGTGCGTGGTGGAGGGTACCTCGTACCACAACTAGCTTCTTCTCTCCCTGTTCCACACCCAAAGAGAACAAGGGAAAAATGACTGCCTATATGCCTCTGTACGAGCCCTAATATCTCTTATCTGATCATTGTGGTCTTTCCGCGAAATGTAAGTTGGCGGCAGTAAAATTGTTCTGCAGTCAGCCTCAAATGCTGGTTCTCTAAATGTCCTCAGTAGCGATTCGCGAAAAGAACGCCTTCTTTCCTCCACAAGAGTCCCACCCGAGTTCCTGAAGCATTTCCGTAACACTTGCGTGATGATCAAACCTACCAGTAACAAATCTAGCATCCCGCTCTGAATTGCTTCTATGTCCCCCCTCAATCCGACCTGATAGGGATCCCAAACGCTCGAGCAGTACTCAAGAATAGGTCGCATTAGTGTTTTATAAGCAGTCTCCTTTACAGATGAACCACATCTTCCTACAATTCAACCAACGAACCGAAGACGACTATCCGCCTTCCCCACAATTGCGATTACATGCTTGTCCCAATTCATATCGCTCTGCAATGTTACGGCCAAATATTTAATCGACGTGACTGTGTCAAGCGCTATACTACTAATGGATATGTTAAAAAATATATCGACTCAACCACTTGTTTATAGCTTAAAACACTAAGATTGACGCGTTTCGGAAGTAAAGCTACCGTCATCACAATAATAAAAAGTAAAAGAACCTGTTAAAACTCGCTAAAATGGAACATGCACCAGGCACAATAAAACTGACAATAAAATTAAAACGTCGTGGCTACTTCCCTTGTTGCAGCCGTGTCTTCCAAGGTGCAACTCTGCACAGTCGTCAAAACATAAAAAATTCTAAAATGGTGCCGTCTATGGTGTTCAACATCTAACCACATGGCTCTCTCCTCTATCGTCCTAAATCGCCCGGGCGTCTTCGTTGATACCACACACCACGCAGCCAAACACGACACTGAAACGCGAGTGAGCTCACGCGCAAGTAAACAAGGAAGTCACAGAGATGTCCATATAAACAGATGACGTATACATGTTCCAAGGACCTCATGAAATGATGGTATCCTGCCAATTGCTAAAAATGTAGTTACTAAAAGAAGCCAGTGAAATGTTTGAAAAAGTTATTTGTATCAACAGTTAGCTATTCATTCAGTGTGTTCTGATTATCCACGCTATGTATCGTAATTTCCAGATGTTCTAGTAGATCCAGCTTTTTGCCTTTCTTCCGTCTATGTAAAATAACGAGATCCTGATCTATTTCCAACATGGGGTGTACCGTTTCCCAAATATACGTGGCTACAGCTGACTTTTCGAAATTATTAAGCCGGAAAGCATCGCTATGTTCTTTGTAACGTACTTTAAAGGACCTACCAGTTTGGCCTACATAGCTTGCCTTACACGTGTTACACTGAATTTTATAGACAACAGCTCTCTCATATTTATTGCTTTCCTGCTGTAAATTATGTCTTAGTTTAAATCGCAGCGTATTACTGGTCTGAAAAGCGGTATCAATTTAAAAACGTTTGAAAATGTTAGCCACTTTTTGCGAAATATCACCGAAGTATGGAAATGTGACTCCCGTAATATTATTTGCAGTTTTCTTCCTTGCATTCGCGCGCTGTTTCTGTCGTATTAATTTATTGACAACGTTTTGGTGATATCCGTTAGCTCTGGCTATTTGTTTCACGATGTTCAGCTCAATCATTCTGCCTTCTTCATTCATAGGGACTCTAAAGGTTCTATCTATCAAAGATCTAAAAGCAGAAAGTTTCTGGCTATTAGCATGGCAGGAATTATTTTGTATCAACACATCACGTGTGGTTGGTTTCCTAAATATTTTAAAAACATGCCTCTCATTTTGTTTCCTGATACTTAGCTCGAGAAATTGCAGTTCACCATTTTTCTCTTCTTCCACAGTGAATTTAATTTTACCGTGTAACTCGTTAAATTTATTTACTATTTCTGCAACTTCTTTTTCTTGTCCATCAAAAAGGAGCAGCGTATCATCTACATAGCGTTTGTAATATACAATTTTATCCACGGGATGTTTCGGGTTAACGAGGAGTCTTTTTTCCAAATGATTCATAAAGATGTCTGCTATGGTTCCAGATATACTGGAACCCATAGCGAGTCCATCTTTTTGCATATAAAATTTGTTGTTAAAAGCAAAATAATTATATTTCAGAACGAATTCTAACAGTTCGATGAATTCGACTATTTCTTGCTGAGACAGTGTTTTGTACTTCAGCGAATTTTCTTTGATCACCTTAACGGTCTCATTTACCGGCACGTTCGCATAAAGGTTTTTAATGTCTAGAGGTACTAGGCGGGCCGTGTCAGCGATAGGCTTATCCTTAATTTCATTTATCAAAGCTGAATTATTAGTGACTGAAAACTTATCCTCGAACACGAAAGATTCTTTTAAAATTTTATCGAGCATTTTAGTGATTTTGCATAAAGGACTGTTTCTAGAATTCACAATTACTCTATCAGTACAATTTTCCTTATAAACTGGGATCTAAGTCGTGGAGCTTTCGGATTCATGACGGAGCAGCGCATTTTTTTCTTTTTCTGTGAAGAGGAAGAAAGTCCTCTTCAATAGCTTTTTTAACTCAGCTTGTACTGTTTTTGTTAAATCCATGCCGATTTCTGTAATATCGTTTTCCGAAAACAACTGCAATGTTTTATTAATCTACTGTTCTTCACTAACGATAACAATAGAATTTCATTTGTTTGCTTCAGTACGATTGCCTTATTTGAATCAAGCTTTTCATTAATAGAAGTAACGGTTTTGTAATCTTTACTATGACTGTAAGCATTATTCGAAATTTTATTTTGTTCAACTTGAATTGCATTTGCTAATTTATGCCCCACATGCCCTTTTTCATTTGTATTTAGTTTAGCAACATCGGCTGCGAGTTTTGTCACCTCAACCAAATCTTTCACTACTTTTTAATTTAAAGCCGGTTGTACATTACATTTTAGCCCCTTATTAAGTAAATTTAGCTCGTCACCGTTGAAAACGATATCAGTTTCGTCAAGAACCCTGGGGTAAAACTGGAACCTATCTACTTGTTGCGTTCTCTCTATTCTACCATTGCTGTACTGTTGTCGTAATCTCTCTAATTTAGTATCTTGCCTGCTTTTTATTTTTACGAACATTTCAGTTGTTTTCGGAAAACGATATTACAGAAATCGGCATGGATTTAACAAAAAAGGTACAAGCTGGGTTAAAAAAGCTATTGAAGAAGACTTTTTTCCTCTTCAGAGAAAAAGAAAAAATACGCTGCTCCGTCATGAATCCGAAAGCTCCACGACTTAGATCCCAGTTTAACGTATATAAGGAAAATTGTCCTGATAGAGTAATTGTGAATTCTAGAAACAGTCCTTCATACAAAATCACTAAACTGCTCGATAAAATTTTAAAAGAATCTTTCGTGTTCGAGGATAAGTTTTCAGTCACTAATAATTCAGCTTTGATAAATTAAGGATAAGCCTATCGCTGACACGGCCCGCCTAGTACCTCTAGACATTAAAAACCTTTATGAGAACGTGCCGTTAAGTGAGACCGTCAAGGTGATCAAAGAAAATTCGCTGATGTACAAAACACTGTTTCAGCAAGAAATAGTCGAATTCATCGAACTGTCAGAATTCGTTCTGAAATATAATTATTTTGCTTTTAATAATAAATTTTATATGCAAAAAGATGGACTGGCTATGGGTTCCAGTATATCTGGAACCATAGCAGACATCTTTATAAATCATTTGGAAACAAGACTCCTCGTTAACCCGAAACATCCCGAGGATAAAATTGTATATTACAAACGCTATGTAGATGATACGCTGCTCCTTTTTGATGGACAAGAAAAAGAAGTTGCAGAAATAGTAAATAAATTTAACGAGTTACACGGTAAAATTAAATTCACTGTGGAAGAAGAGAAAAATGGTGAACTGCAATTTCTCGAGCTAAGTATTAGGAAACAAAATGGTAGGCATGTTTTTAAAATATTTAGGAAACCAACCACAAGTGATGTGTTGATACAAAATAATTCCTGCCATGCTAATAGCCAGAAACTTCCTGCTTTTAGATCTTTGATAGATAGAACCTTTAGAGTCCCTATGAATGAAGAAGGCAGAATGATTGAGCTGAACATCGTGAAACAAATAGCCAGAGCTAACGGATATCACCAAAACGTTGTCAATAAATTAATACGACAGAAACAGCGCGCGAATGCAAGGAAGAAAACTGCAAATAATATTACGGGAGTCACATTTCCATACTTCGGTGATATTTCGCAAAAAGTGGCTAACATTTTCAAACGTTTTTAAATTGATACCGCTTTTCAGACCAGTAATACGCTGCGATTTAAACTAAGACATAATTTACAGCAGGAAAGCAATAAATATGAGAGAGCTGTTGTCTATAAAATTCAGTGTAACACGTGTAAGGCAAGCTATGTAGGCCAAACTGGTAGGTCCTTTAAAGTACGTTACAAAGAACATAGCGATGCTTTCCGGCTTAATAATTTCGAAAAGTCAGCTGTAGCCACGTATATTTGGGAAACGGTACACCCCATGTTGGGAATAGATCAGGATCTCGTTATTTTACATAGACGGAAGAAAGGCAAAAAGCTGGATCTACTAGAACATCTGGAAATTACGATACATAGCGTGGATAATCAGAACACACTGAATGAATAGCTAACTGTTGATACAAATAACTTTTTCAAACATTTCACTGGCTTCTTTTAGTAACTACATTTTTAGCAATTGGCAGGATACCATCATTTCATGAGGTCCTTGGAACATGTATACGTCATCTGTTTTTATGGACATCTCTGTGACTTCCTTGTTTACTTGCGCGTAAGCTCACTCGCGTTTCAGTGTCGTGTTTGGCTGCGTGGTGTGTGGTATCAACGAAGACGCCCGGGCGATTTAGGACGATAGAGGAGAGAGCCATGTGGTTAGATGTTGAACACCATAGACGGCACCATTTTAGAATTTTTTATGTTTTGACGACTGTGCAGAGTTGCACCTTGGAAGACACGGCTGCAACAAGGGAAGTAGCCACGACGTTTTAATTTTATTGTCAGTTTTATTGTGCCTGGTGCATGTTCCATTTTAGCGAGTTTTAACAGGTTCTTTTACTTTTTATTATTGTGATGATGGTAGCTTGACTTCCGAAACGCGTCAATCTTAGTGTTTTAAGCTATAAACAAGTGGTCGAGTCGATATGTTTTTTAACATTGAAATTGACAACCTCGGCCTCTGATCCAGTATGGGTAAAATCAAACTAATAATGGGGTATTCAAACATTACAGGATTTGTTATCCTGTTCATCTGCATTAATTTACATTTATCTATACTTAGGGTTAGCTACCGTTCTTTACACCAATCACAAATCCTGTCCAATCATCTTGTATCCTCCTACAGTCACTCTACGACGACACCTTCCCGTACACCAGAGCATCATCAGCAAACAGCCGCACTTTGCTATCCACCCTATCCAAAAGATCATTTATGTAGACAGAAAACAGCGGACCTGCCACACTTCCCTGGGGCACTCCAGATGATACCCTCACCTCCGATGAACACTCACCATCGAGGACAACGTACTGGGTTCTATTACTTAAAAAGTCTTCGAGCCACTCACATACTTGGGAACCAATCCCATAAGCTCGTACCTTAGTTACGAGTCTGCAGTGGGCACCGAGCCAAACGCTTTCCGGAAGTCAAGGAATATGGCACCCGTCTGATACCCTTCATCCATGATTCGCAAGATATCACGTGAAAAAAGGGCGAGTTGCGTTTCGCAGGGGCGATGCTTTCTAAAGCCGTGCTGATGCATGGACAGCAACTTCACTGTCTCACAGAAATTCATTATATTCGAACTGAGAATATGTTCGAGAATACTGCAACAAACCAATGTTAAGGATAGTGGTCTGTAATTTTGAGGATTCGTCCTTCTGCCATTCTTATATACAGGCGTCACCTGCGCTTTTTTCCAGTCGCTCGGGACTTTACGTTGGACAAGAGATTCGCGATAAATGCAAGTTAAGTAAGGACCCCATGCAGTAGAGTACTCTCTGTAAAACCGAAATGGAATCCCATCAGGACCTGGCGATTTATTTATTTTCAACCCATTCAGCTGCTTCACAACCCCAGGGATGTATATCACTATGACCTTCATACGGGAATCTGTACGAGACTCAAACGGTGGTATGTTTGTACAATCGTCCTGCGTGAAAGATTTCTCAAATGTTAAATTTAAAATTGCCAGGCCAGACTGATCAGTGAGCGACTGGTTGAAAGATTTCGACCCGATTACCGATTTTAAGTAAGACCTGAATTTCCTTGAGTTTTCAGTAAGATCTTTTGCTGAGGTATGACGGTGGTAGTGGTTGAATGCTTCGCGCATCGCTCTTTTAAAGCAGAACGATTCTCTACTAACTTTTGCCTGTCCTCATTCTCCCGATCTTTCTTGTACGGCGAGTGCAACTGCTTTTGCTTCCTGAGCATTCTCCGAATTGCGCTGTTAAACCACGGTGGGTCTTCTCCGTCCGTAATCCACTTTTTCGGCACATACTAGTCCAATGCGTGACTTACAATGTGTTTAAAATTTGCCCATAATTCTCCCACGTCCATCGTACCGGAAGTAAATGAAGTCGATTCATTTACTAAGTGGGATGCTAACAACTGCTTATCTGCTCCTTCTAGCAAGAATACTCTCCTAGCCTTCTTGACCGACCTTTTAACTTTCGTAACCATAGTCGTAATGACAAAATCATGATCACTAATCTTTGTCTCAACACTGACACCGTCGATGAGGTCTGGTCTGTTCAAGGCTACCAGATCTAAAATATTTCCATTACGCGTTGGCTGTCGATTTAGCTGCTCAAGACAGTTTTCACATAATGTGTTCAAATGTGATTCACACGACCGCTTGTCTGTACCACCTGTAATGAATTCATAGTCATCCCAGTACATACTAGGTAGGTTGAAGTCGCTTCCGACTAATATAGCATGATCCGGGTACTTCTGCGATACAGAATGTAGACTCCCTTTGAATGATTCTAGAACTGTCACGGTGGAACCTGGTAGCCGATAATAACACCCAACAATTAACTTTATTTCCCCTTGCTCAGTTAAACGTGTCTAGATAACTTCAAATCACACTCTACTTCGACCTCAGTAGACACAATATTTTTGTCAACTGCAATGAAGACACCACCTCCTACGGTGTCTAATCTGTCTTTCCGATACACGTTCCAACCCTCACTAAATATTTCAGAACTTCCTATCTCAGGGCTCAGCCAGGTCTCAGTCCCCAGAATAATTTGCGCGCCACACGCCTCCTGGAGGGCAGTAAAATCAGGAACTTTATTCCGAACACTCTGAAAATTTACTGCTAATATCTTGATGGCTGAAGTGTCTTTATTCTGAGAGCGTCCTGATTTCCCTGCCTGCACGTCGACTGGTGAGTGTTGAAAGGTGGCCACACTCAGCCACAGCGCCAGAGATTGCGCCAAAGAGTTTTATTCCGCCGCCTCCACTGGCAGTTCTTGTCGAGAAGTCGTGGTGGAGAGTGCTTGTCGAGATGTGGCAGGAGTCAGTGCTTGTTGAGAATTGGTAGTAGTGAGTCGGTGTTGAGATGTTGTAGTAGGGAGTGCTGGTTCCATGTTTTATGCAGTTGTTTGATGGGCTAGACAGCAGATGTTGTTCGAATGGAGATACTGTAATGATCAGTGTGCTTTTCGTCAATATATATGAAGGTAAAAAAATTCCCTTTTCTTTTTATTATTTCAATGTCTTAAATAATGCGTCATTACAGGTTCAGTCAACAAAGCATCTGGCTTGTGTTCTTGTATTAGAGTGTAATTCTGGTTCTCTTGCGCAATTATAATATTTCTATTTTTTTTAATTATTTCAGTATAAATGGTATTTAAAATTTCTTGTCTTATTGAAGAAGAACCGTGCCAGATGTGTACGTTGAATCACACTTCCACACACAGAACAGTTACACTTGTGCTTTGGTTTCGTACGTTTTATAGTTACTGGGGACTTAATTAATTAATTGTGTTAATGGAAATTTTCTTTCATTCTTTGTTGTTATTCTGTGCAGTCAGATTGCGCACTAAAACTAGTCAGGGCCAACCGCTTACGAGACTTCGTAAACGGACTTACAGCTACTAAAAAAAAAATTTAAAAAGTAATTGTTTTTCACATTTATATAATTAAGCCCCCATGCAGTGTTCATCAGGACACCTCGCACTACTGCCTAGCCTAAAAAAAAACCCATGTGCACGCCACAAGTACTCTGCTACCCGAGTAGCCGTTTCCTTTGTGTAGTGCACCCCTGACCTTTCAAGGGGCGTCCTACAATTCCCCACCCAATAGCGCAAGTCTAGAAATCTGCAGCCAAGACCGCCACAGAGTCGACGAAGCCTCTGGGTGAGGCCCACGACTCGGCTCCAAACCATAGGACCCCGATCCACTCTGGGAACGATGCTGCAAATAGAGAGGCCAGCGGTCTTCACCAAATCCGCTAGCCGCTGAGGACCGCCTCAGAACCCAAGCGACAGGCATCATTGGTGCCGACGTGGGCAACTACTTGCAGGCGACTGCACCCCTTACGGTCGATAGCCGCAGGCAAGGCCGCCTCCACCCTTCTTCAACGACCCCGAATAGAGAACTGATGCCACAAACCACTGCTGATCGGAACCAGAGCGGCCAAAGAGTGCCAGTGAAACATATGGTGACGTTAAAAGACGCATTGTCATTTTGTCGTTTCCGTTGATTCCGAGAAGCCGCGCCCCCCATCTGTGGAAGAGTTAAATCTCGCAGTTCCCACCCATGTTGCCCCATACCGCAGACGTCTTCCCGCACAGCCGCAACATTGATCACTATGCCATAACAGCAAATTTAGATCATGTGCCGCAAACAGTAAAATTCTATTGCTTCACTGGATGCTGAACACGTCCCTGTTAAAGTATCCATCTGTCGAGATTATCGTTCGAGAGATTTGGGCCAGTAGCTTGCGTTCGCAGGACCGTTACCCTTCTCTGATCGAATATTGGCCAGGGCCCGCCAAACCTTTGCTCCGGCCAGCGTTAATGTCTTACGGCGCTGAGAGGGCGAGGGATCCCCGTCGGACCCAGGAATTTTATTATTCCGTCTTGTGTCAACTTTATGACGATGCCAGACAAACTCCCGTGTCGACTATGGATGTCCGCCACGTTAAGGCAAAGCTTCTTCAGTTGAAGAGGCAACAAGCGAAAGAAATCATGGTGCGTTCAAAATACCGCTTCTTCCTATGAGCTGAACTGAACTTCTTGTATCACCCTCTCGAAAATGAGCATGGAACACGTCCCTCAGTCACACCGATCGTCACATACTGACATCCCAACTTGACATTTTCAGAGCGATCTGTAACTACTTTACCGACCTTTATGATGTTCGTGCTACTGATGCGATTGTCCCTGATGGATTTACTCCTCTCCTGGATTGCCTGGTTACTACCGCATTAAGTGATGAATATCTAAGTGACGTGGTAGGGAAACTAGAAAATCTGAAAAGGGAAATGCAAAGGCTCAATCTAGATATAGTAGGAGTCAGTGAAGTGAAGTGGAAGGAAGACAAGGATTTCTGGTCAGATGAGTATCGGGTAATATCAACAGCAACAGAAAATGGTACAACAGGTGTAGGATTCGTTATGAATAGGAAGGTAGGGCAGAGGGTGTGTTACTGCGAACAGTTCAATGACCGGGTTGTTCTAATCAGAATCGACAGCAGACCAACACCGACAACGGTAGTTCAGGTATACATGCCGACGTCGCAAGCTGAAGAGGAACAGATAGAGAAAGTGTATGAGGATATTGAAAGGGTAATGCAGTATGTAAAGGGGGACGAAAATCTAATAGTCATGGGCGATTGGAATGCAGTTGTAGGGGAAGGAGTAGAAGAAAAGGTTTCAGGAGAATATGGGCTTGGGACAAGGAATGAAAGAGGAGAGAGACTAATTGAGTTATGTAACAAGTTTCAGCTAGTAATAGCGAATACCCTGTTCAAGAATCACAAGAGGAGGAGGTATACTTGGAAAAGGCCGGGAGATACGGGAAGATTTCAATTAGATTACATCATGGTCAGACAGAGATTCCGAAATCAGATACTGGATTGTAAGGCGTACCCAGGACCAGATATAGACTCAGATCTCAATATAGTGGTGATGAAGAGTAGGCTGAAGTTCAAGACATTAGTCAGGAAGAATCAATACGCAAAGAAGTGGGATACGGAAGTACTAAGAAATGACGAGATACGTTTGAAGTTCTCTAACGCTATAGATACAGCAATAAGGGAAAGCGCAGTAGGCAGTACAGTTAAAGAGGAATGGACATCTCTAAAAAGGGCCATCACAGAAGTTGGGAAGGAAAACATAGGTACAAAGAAGGTAGCTGCGAAGAAACCATGGGTAACAGAAGAAATACTTCAGTTGATTGATGAAAGGAGGAAGTACAAACATGTTCCAGGAAAATCAGGAATACAGAAATACAAGTCGCTGAGGAATGAAATAAATAGGAAGTGCAGGGAAGCTAAGACGAAATGGCTGCAGGAAAAACGTGAAGACATCGAAAAAGATATGATTTTCGGAAGGACAGACTCAGTATACAGGAAAATCAAAACAACCTTTGGTGACATTAAAAGCAACGGTGGTAACATTAAGAGTGCAACGGGAATTCCACTGTTAAATGCAGAGGAGAGAGCAGATAGGTGGAAAGAATACATTGAAAGCCTCTGTGAGGGTGAGGATTTGTCTGATGTGATAGAAGAAGAAACAGGAGTCGATTTAGAAGAGATAGGGGATCCAGTATTAGAATCGGAATTTAAAAGAGCTTTGGAGGACTTACGGTCAAATAAGGCAGAGGGGATAGATAACATTGCATCAAAATTTCTAAAATCATTGGGGGAAGTGACAACAAAACGACTATTCACGTTGGTGTGTAGAATATATGAGTCTGGCGACATACCATCTGACTTTCGGAAAAGCATCATCCACACAATTCCGAAGACAGCAAGAGCTGACATGTGCGAGAATTATCACACAATCAGCTTAACAGCTCATGCATCGAAGCTGCTTACAAGAATAATATACAGAAGAATGGAAAAGAAAATTGAGAATGCGCTAGGTGACGATCAGTTTGGCTTTAGGAAAAGTAAAGGGACGAGAGACGCAATTCTGACGTTACGGCTAATAATGGAAGCCAGGCTAAAGAAAAATCAAGACACTTTCATAGGATTTGTCGACCTGGAAAAACCGTTCGACAATATAAAATGGTGCAAGCTGTTCGAGATTCTGAAAAAAGTAGGGGTAAGCTATAGGGAGAGACTGGTCATATACAATATGTACAACAACCAAGAGGGAATAATAAGAGTGGACGATCAAGAACGAAGTGCTCGTATTAAGAAGGGAGTATGACAAGGCTGTAGCCTTTCGCCCCTACTCTCCAATCTGTACATCGAGGAAGCAATGATGGAAATAAAAGAAAGTTTCAGGAGTGGAATTAAAATACGGGGTGAAAGGATATCAATGATACGATTCACTGATGACATTGCTATCCTGAGTGAAAGTGAAGAAGAATTAAATGATCTGCTGAACGGAATGAACAGTCTAATGAGTACACAGTATGGTTTGAGAGTAAATCGGAGAAAGACGAAGGTAATGAGAAGTAGTAGAAATGAGAACAGCGAGAAACTTAACATCAGGATTGATGGTCACGAAGTCAATGAAGTTAAGGAGTTCTGCTACCTAGGCAGTAAAATAACCAATGACGGACGGAGCAAGGAGGACATCAAAAGCAGACTCGCTATGGCAAAGAAGGTATTTCTGGCCAAGAGAAGTCTACTAATATCAAATACCGGCCTTAATTTGAGGAAGAAATTTCTGAGGATGTACATCTGGAGTACAGCATTGTATGGTAGTGAAACATGGACTGTGGGAAAACCGGAACAGAAGAGAATCGAAGCATTTGAGATGTGTGGTGCTATAGACGAATGTTGAAAATTAGGTGGACTGATAAGGTAAAGAATGAGGAGGTTCTACGCAGAATCGGAGAGGAAAGGAATATGTGGAAAACACTGATAAGGAGAAGGTACAGGATGATAGGACATCTGCTAAGACATGAGAGAATGACTTCCGTGGTACTAGAGGGGGCTGTAGAGGGCAAAAACTGTAGAGGAAGACAGAGATTGGAATACGTCAAGCAAATAATTGAGGACGTAGGTTGCAAGTGCTACTCTGAGATGAAGAGGTTAGCACAGGAAAGGAATTCGTGGCGGGCCGCATCAAACCAATCAGTAGACTGATGACCAAAAAAAAAAAAAAAAAAAATCTAAGTGACTTTACTTCCGATAACATATATCGCCTTATTGTTCATTCACCATCGCAAAAATCACCGGGGCTCGATGGTACTCGTAAGGAATTTTTTGTACAGTTTTGGCGTCTTGCGGTTGTTACCATTACGTCACTGGTGAATGAAGTGATCCAGGTTGGAGGGGGAAGGGGTTGGTTCCTTACTCCTTCAAGGTTGGTAACATCGTTTTAATTCCGAAGACAGCCGGACGTTCAGATATTAATAAATACCGGCCGGTCACACTACTTAATTACGATTACAAAACTGTGGCCCGGGCAGTTAATAGCTGTTTCTCGATACTACTAGAGAAAATTCTTGCTGTCCACCAAAGTTGTTTGCCTGGTCGCACTATACTGACTTCTGTAGCCCAATGATGCGACGTTGTCTCCGTGGCCGCAGTGAATTCTATCTCTGCAGCCTTGCCTTTTATTGATTTTAATAAGCCTTTTGAGCGGATCGGTCACTGTTTCTTGATGCAGGTCTTCTAGGCGACCCGTCTCAGTCATACTGCATGTCAGGTATTATCTACATCTACATCTACATCTACGTGATTATTCTGCTAGTCGCAATAAAGTGCCTGTCAGAGGCTTCAATGAACCACCTTCAAGCTTTCTCTCTACCGTTCCACTCATGAACGGCGCGCTGGAAAAACGAGCACTTAAACATTCGTGTGCGAGCCTTTATTTCTCTTATTTCCTCGTGATGATCATTTCTCCCTATGCAGGTGGGTGCGAACAGAATGTTTTCGCAATCGGAGGAGAAAACTGGTGATTGAAATTTCATGAGAAGATCCCGTCGCAACGAAAAACGCCTTTGTTTTAATGACTGCCACTCCAGTTCACGTATCACGTCTGCGGCACTATCTCCCCCACTTTTCGATAATATAAAACGAGCTGTGCTTTGTACGTTTTCGATGTCATCCGTCAGTCCCATCTGAAACGGATCCCATAGCAATACTCGAAAATAGGGCGGACAAGCGTGATGTAAGCTGTCTCTTTAGTAGAGCTGCTGCACTTTCTAAGTGTTTTGCCCATGAATAGCAGTCTTTGGTTTGCTTTACCCATAAACAGTATCTATGTGATCGTTCCTATTTAAGGTATTTATAATTGTAATAGCTAAGTATTTAGTTGACCTTACAGCGTTCTGATTTGTGTGACATTTACAGCCTTCTGGTTTGTGTGACTTATCGCATAATTGAAATTTGGCGGGATGTATTTAACACTCATGTGAATAACTTCACACATTTCTTTATTCAGGGTCAACCTTTTTACTGGTATTCACGCATCTGTCGTACTCCTCATATCCCCATATGATGGGGCTTACTGCAGGTTAGAACTCTCTCGATGTTGCTTTTTGTTTTGTCCTTAGAAACACTGCTTCGCCTTATTGCTGATCAATTATGTGGCTGGTTGGTTGGTAGACATTAGGAGAAACCTCGTGGTAAGGGTGTATGTGGATGATGTTATGGTTTTGCTACGTCATATCGGTGACAAATCCGCCGCGCGGGATTAGCCTAGCGGTCTGAAGCGCTGCAGTCATGATCTGTGCGGCTGGTCCCGGCGGAGGTTCGAGTCCTCCCTCGGGCATGGGTGTGTGTGTTTGTCCTTAGGATAATTTAGGTTAAG
The DNA here is from genome assembly GCF_021461395.2 of Schistocerca americana. NCBI lineage: Eukaryota > Metazoa > Arthropoda > Insecta > Orthoptera > Acrididae > Schistocerca > Schistocerca americana. The sequence goes on along the minus strand of NC_060119.1, from coordinate 1,199,290,894 downwards.
TAGTGTGTAAGCTTAGGGACTGATGACCTTAGCAGTTAAGTCCCATAAGATTTCACACACATTTCAACATTTTTGATGACATATCCTTGCTCAACGACACACTCGATTACTTTTGTTCTGTCTCTGGTGTCCGGATTACTGAACGTAAATGTACCCTGTTGTCAGTGCAGGATCTTCTACACAGTCTCATTCCGTGGGCATCGGTGGTGGCTCACCACAAACCTTTGGTCTTCGTATATTCATAATTGAAGCGGGCGACTTGTAACAACAAACTATGTGCCAATAAAACCAACACCTTAATACAGCCAGGGGAATTTCGTCATTTTTCAACATACAAACCTTTGGGGATTACGGTGGATGGCTGCGCGATGGAAGTGGCTGCACTCAGTTGGCAGGAAGTGACGAATCGAATTCAAGTGTCAGTTCGTGAACACGAACGCCGTTGCCTTAGTCTTCTTCGCAAAGTGCGGAGGAAAGTGTACTATTTTGCACAAATATTGCCGCTATCCGAGATGATGGCAGGTAAATTGATGCAACTGTCCGATCTTTTACTTTGGATAAATCATATTTTTCTATTTCTGTATGACGTGGTTAAAAGGCCGCGTCCTCTTGGAGGGTTGGACTTCCCACTATCAAAATGATGCCTTCATTATTGTTTGAGAGCACAAGGCATCCTTCCAGCAACAATTTCTTCAGGTTTGTAGGATTTCCTGAAGGGCAAGCAACGAGATAACCATGAAGCATATGTTCCAAATCTGAAATAAAAACGGGGTGATTCCTGTCCAAGTGAATAAACAATGTCATGAGTATAGCAAGTATGTCTGTAAAGAATTTTCCAGAGTAAGAGTGTTGTGTAATGTGTGTGTAATATATCAGGTGGAGTTCCAGTAGATGTTTATTTCTACCATAATTCTTTGTAAGTGATAATAGCCATTATGTGTATTATATTACGTAATTACACTATTGTTACCTAGGGTGTGGTAAACGAATATTATGCGTTAAAATAATTTTTGGAGGTAAACAATCTAAGACAGTATATATGTTTTCATGTTTCAAACACAGCTAGTAAAAAATTACAACTTATGCATACCTTAATTACAGCATGCACCATTTGAGTTATAGTTTCAACAATGTGCTCGGGTCTCACAATAAATCATTATTTCGTTTGTGGAAGTATTTTACGTTTAATTTCCTCAGAATTTCTAGAATCACTTCGGGATCAGAAAGAACATAGATGAATAGAACGTAGCAAAAGTTCCGTTACTGTTTTTGAAAGAGAAGATGGTACGCTAGGTGAAACAAGCAAACGCTTTAAGACTGCACACCCGTTTCTGGTTCAACGATGGCAGGGATGCCGGTGGAGGAGGATTGACGCATGCGCATGATGTTGTAGAAGAAAGGGTAGCAGCAGATGGGCGTGCCTGAGGTTATTCGATTACACGATGGCAAACGGGCTTGTGCTGACAATGTGACCGCCACTGGAAGTTAGTGGTATTAAGGTACGTTGTCCAAGACGCGACGCACACTAGCGACTGCGACGGGTCGCTACGTGACGTCAGAAGTTGCCTGCTGGCGCATGCGCAGTTCGAGTTTGGGATGCGACGCGCGACTGTTGCGGCAGCTGCCGCAGCACTGCACCAGTGAGCAGTGTTGCGACGGAAGTCGGACGACACAAAGACGTACGGCTGCCAGATAGATGTCGAGCCAGTCAAGGAAAACTGAAATGAGCCACTCACAGGATGTGATGCTCTGTGAGCTGGTCTTGCAACATCCTTGCCTTTACGATTTGAAGAATCCTAAATATAGGGACACTGTTCAGAGACAGAATTTGGGAAGAAATTGGTGCACAGTTGAAACTGGCAGGTGACTGAAATATATATTTTCCCATTAATGCAAATTTTTCAGGCCTGTTATGAAAATCAGTATAATCCATGCAGTTGTAGAATTGGAATGATGAAAATGAACTTGCAGGTCAATTTTCGCATTACTCTTTTTTGTGACGATAAAAATTGAATACGGCAAGTACATTATAAAATGAACAATCTAAAGTACAACGAGAAAGTTACATTTTACAATACCTTCACTTCGAAAGTAAACGGAAGACTGGTGTCTTGATGATACCTTCTAGTTGTGAAAAACCACCACCAGATTGTTGTACAGCTTTCTGTAATCAATAGATGTTCGTTTCTGAGGAAGGCGTTTCTCAACAGATTGCGCAAACAGTACCCTGCAATAAGTAATTTGTCACATTCACTTCAATTCATTGGTGGAAGATGGTGCTCAAAAAACTTGTGCCAAAAGTGCACTACTGTTTTACAAGGCCCTTCTGGTCTGACACAGTTCACAATTCAAATTCGTCTTTTGTAAATACTGGAGTCATCTTTTGAGTGCAGCTTGGCAAGATTAAATGTTCATGTCATCCATGACGATGTATGCTGTCAGAATATAAGAATATGGAAGTTCATTTGGATGGGAATAAAGAGTCAGTCGGCTATGAAAGTTGCCTTAGCTTGTTCCAAAAGTTTCTGCATGGGAGAAACTGACAAGTATAATTTGGGGAAATTTTGTGAACAAGCACGGACATCATTTCTTCCACATTTCTGCCAGTGTATACTGTAGACGTTCAGAATGAAAATTCTAGAGATGTTTAAGGTGTAACCCTATCTTGTCAAGAATTTCAAACAATGCAATGACGCTAGCGTGCGGTTATTGTTAATAAACTTATCTTTCATTGGAATTTTAGGTGAAATGTGCAAAAACAGATGGAGGAATATTCGGGACTCGTATCAGAGAAATAAACGAGAAAGAAAGCTTGGAACAGGTTCAGATGCCTCAGCAAAACCAAGAAAATGGGTTCTGCTTGATCACTTGACTTTAAGAAACCTACATTTCGTGGCATTTTAAATGAAATTGTCAAGAGCATATGGAGAAATATTAGTAACTCATACCGGAGAAATATATGACTTAAAATGGTTTCATTAGGTCCAAATGTGTCAGCGAAACAAAACAAATGCATTCTCTATCGTGTGATGACCACACGATTCTCGTTGCGCGTCGACAGAACTGGCGGCTAGTCGCGACGCTCCCGGAGATATACGAGCCCAAATCTCGGAAACGGAGATCGATATCATTCTGATCTCAGCTTTAAAAATAATTTCGATATGTTAGCTTCTTTTCATCGGCAACGATGTATGACCTAACGTGAACCATACGCAAAGTAGCCAGCGACCACATTTTTCACTGTACACAATTCAAATTTTATGCAGTAGGTTACTTGTAAATTAAGAATCGGAATAACTGTGACGAATATCGGAAACATAGACACCTCATTATCAAGCTGTGATTTGAAACTGTAAGATACGCAAACATCAATTTTTTGTGCCTTTTACTTTCCTCACAATCCACAGAGAAGTAATATACAGCGAAAAAAACACGCAAAACCGGAAGAGATACTTTTCAATTTTTTAAAGTAAAAGGAGAATCTGTATCGAAAAACTAACTCTGGGAGCCGATGTAACTTTCTTGCATTAACATCCAGTATTTTTTACAGCAAGAAAATCGGAATTCTTATTTTTCTTATGTATTTGAATCCGCCGCCGCCGACCGGAGCTTGGGAAACGGCGACGACTCCTGTCGTGTTGCGGCCGTGTCGCCGTCTGCCAGGGTGGGAAAAGAGGAGGGGGCAGCGTCGCAGTCGCAGCCAACTGTCGCGTTTTGCACAACGTAGCTTTATGCGGTAATAATGTGCACATGGGACTATTGCATCCGTCAGCCATAAACTCCTACAGACATGTTCCTCCATGTTCACAAATGATAACAAAACTGCTAGAGTACATTACATGGTATTAGCGGACAAGCCCGTAAAAGTGTCAGGTGTGCCGTCCACACTGCATATTGGCCGTGCTCTGGCCCATGATGGTTCAAATGGCTCTGAGCACTATGGTCATCAGTCCCCTAGAACTTAGAACTACTTAAACCTAACTAACCTAAGGATGTCACAAACATCCATGCCCGAGGCAGGATTTGAACCTGCGACCGTAGCGGTCACGCCGTTCCAGACTGAAGCGCCTAGAACCGCACGGCCACACCGGCCGGCCTCTGGCCCATGACATGCACCGTGATGCGCACTTGAAGGCCTGTCGAAGGTGGGTGCTGAGAAGCATGACAACGAATCACTAGAGTGCAAGAGCAGAAATCAGCCTCGATCATTTGATGCGGTATGTGCGAGGGAGCAATATCTTCCTGTTCAGAGTCATCACAGGTACTGACACAAGGGTGCCTTACTTTACCCCAAATACAAGGTCGTTTCAATGACGTGGAAGCATCCCTCTTCGACAGTGAGGAAATAATTCGAGGCGTCACCTTCCGCAAGGAAGGCTAGGGGCACGGAGGTATGGAACACGAAAGGTGTGATTCTCCTTGATATCCTCTAGCAAGAGAATACTGCTACATCTTCACCTAACTTACAATTCGACGAAACTGACCAAGTTGCCGAGTGAAGGCATTGAGAAGTCGGGCGGCTGCAGGCGGTCACGCACAGTGAGGCCCAAGCATGGCGTGTTTGGTTAGGCGGATCTCGCTCAGTGTGGGTCTGGAGCAGCAGACCAAGTGGATATCCCAACCATCAGGCCTTCCCTTACCCAGCAATATCCTTCGACACAACGCTGCTTCAAACACGGACTAAAGTTTATAAAACTTGTAGTCCGGGGTGATATTTTACTATACAGCATCACCGGTCTATAGCGGTCTAACTGTTGGTGAGGCAGTAAATTTCCACAGGGCAGTGACTGCGTCACTGCAATTCACTTTGGAGATGTGGCGGTGGGACTTGTAGTCCCGTACCACCCTCTGACGGTGATAGTACTACATGAGTCACGCAGAAAAATTTTGCCTAACATGCGCAAAGTTAACATTTTCCGTTTATTTAATTATTTTATGTAGTCCGGGGTGATATGTTAAAATACAGCATCACAACTTCCTAAAGATAATATATATTGCAAGATGATGTATTTCGCCTGCGAGAGCGAAACATTTACTCTTTGACATCGCGGTGCTCCAAGGCGAGCGAAGAGAAATAAGAAATTCGGAATGTGACTGGACTTCGTTACGAAACAAGATAACGAGAGGACTTGTGGAAATTGTGTACAATGATACAGTTATTGTAAGACACCGAATTATATAATTTGTGGTTTTGATATTCACAAGCAGTATGAATGTTAATGTGGAGTTTAGTAACGGTCAGAATACAGTTTTTTGCATTTTAAACATAATGACGCGAATTTAATATTTATCAAAGGATTCTGTGGGAAACTATTATGCACCACAAGCTTGTATAGGAGAGGGGGTTGGGGGGTTGGGTTGTTTGGGGAAGGAGACCAGACAGCGAGGTCATCGGTCTCATCGGATTAGGGAAGGATGGGGTAGGAAGTCGGCCGTGCCCTTTCAAAGGAACCATCCGGCATTTGCCTGGAGCTATTTAGGGAAATCACGGAAAACCTAAATCAGAATGGCCGGACGCGGGATTGAGCCGTCGTCCTCCCGAATGCGAGTCCAGTGTGCTAACCACTGCGCCACCTCGCTCGGTGCTTGTATAGGACTTCGAACATTTAGTGGTCGATGTTTGCGGCAGAACCTGTTTCTACGACACGGTTAAAACATAAAGAAAGTTTTCTCTGATAAAAAGAACTCATTTCACTCGCAGACAATCATCAAATGACCAAATGTGAATGGCAGCGTTCCAATTCGACAAGATCCTTTAGAAGTTTTCTTTCTCTTACATTCCAAGAATATTACAGGCAAACGACGGATTCGGCAGCTGCTTCTCCACCACACGAGTAACTTGTCTACGTGTACACAGTTACGTACACTGTGGGGATCGTCGATGCCGATAAACATAGTGTTCTTCACCGACATACAAACAGAGACACCACACACACTAGTTCAGTAACAACGAGATTAATGTAACCGGTTTGAAAACATTAACTCTTCTTTTGAGCAGTAATATGCTACAGTCCTATCGGTCTTTCAGCTGTCCCAACACTGAAAATCGCTCTCTCAGGATGTCACTTACAGACAAACACTGACGTAGAGCAGGTCGTATGGATTACCTTGAAGTCAACGATACCCATCTGCCCTTTCTTTAGCTCAATGTGCCTCCCAGACACACACATCTAAAGAAATTTTCCATGTGCATGAGCTGTCCACAAAGGAGATAAAATAATAACGGAAAAAATGTTCAAATGTGTGTGTACTCCTAAGGAATCAAACTGCTGCGGTCGTCGGTCCCTAGACTTACACAGTACTTAAACTAACCTAAACTAACTTATGCTAACAACACACACACCCATGCCCGAAGGAAGACTCGAACCTCCGGCGGGAGGAATCGCGCAAATCGTGACATGGCGCCTCAAACTACACGGTAATAACGGGAAATAACGACTTAATCGTCGCTATCATTGAGGTACTACGTAATCGGCACTGAATTATTTAACTTAAACTAATAACAAAAGATTAAATTCATCTGCTTGAACATGATAATCTCCAAAACTACTAAACGAATTTTCTCGAGGTTTTCACAGGTAACTTGAACGTAGCTTCGGCAACGTATAGGCTTTACTACATCAAAATCGAATCACGGAAGAAAAGTATCATAATATCATGTTTTAGGAATCTGCTTAGCTTGAAAGTTCGGATGTTTGTCTTAGTGACGACGCAGTACACCAAAGGACCCATAGATGGGACTATTGTTTTTTTATCTCTGTGACGGAAGTATTTTCGACTTTTGCGTTAGTGGCGGAACTAGGCGACGTAATCGTATGTTTATGAATAAAAAATTACGCTGAATTTACTTGGCTAGGATATACGGATTTACTGATATGGCTTTGCGTGTTAAAAACATAAAAAAACCTCTTTGCTTCTATCTATAGTTTTCATTTACTTCTGTGGATAGCTTTCTTTCACATTTAACGACCTATCTAGGAAAACCGAATTAATTCTCTAAGTCTTCACTAGTCCAGGCGTTGAACCCCACAAAGTTACGGCATGCTGATGCTCACCCGCAACTACCAGTATTGAAGTATAGGCATGTAGCTAGTTGGCACGTTAACATCTCAAATCCATTTGTGGAATAAAGAAAACTGTGAGAAACTGAAACGAGCAACTTTACAACAAATCGCCGCATTCCACAGTGCACTGCTGTGATTACTATTGTTGCCTGCCAACATTCATTAGTATAATATAGCGCGTTCACAAATCAGAGGAATGTAGGATACATGAAATGATTATCCACTACAGTAAATGTATTTAGTTACTAGTATGGAGAAATTAGAAATTCAGGTTTTGTGAGAACTATATTTTGCGTGCAAGCGAAATGTATGTCAAAATTTACGTAACTTTCGGCTGTGAGACGGAACATATCCAGCTTTTAGGAATCAGCTTTTTACTAACGTTGTACCTACAACCGACTGTTTACATTTGAAAGTCGGCAGATAGTTGGAATTATATCGCAAAACGACGCCTCGCCAAATGTACTTCTGTATGGAAAACGAGAACCGTGGAAATAACGGAGAGATATGTATTAATGAGTGCAGTTTCATAATTCAAACGGCGTTTAACGATGCAGGAATGTTCATTTTTTATCTATGATATTCTTTAACAAGGGTCAAATACAACATTCAATTTCACGCTCACTTTTCAGCTGCCATTTCAGTACGGAATACAGCATCGAGTTACATAATGTACCGATCTGCATGTTTTAGCTGTACGTCCGCCCTTGACAGTTAATCAGTAACAGGGGAAAAGCCACCTCTGCAGCCGTATATCCTTCCATTCGATGGCATATTGCGTCAAATACAGTGGCGGGAAGGGAATCCTCTGAGAATGGAGCAGACACTTTCTCTTATCCCTCAGGCAGGTACTGATTTATGAGGCGTTGTTTCTCTTGCAGAGACCACCGTTCTTCCGTGTTAGCCCTTCTGACGTATTGCAAAACTTTCCGTTCTCCTACAAATCATAAAACAAAATCGCCGGGAAAGTAAAGAAACCCAGGAAGCTGGCTCTCGTCCACATTTTTCTCTCACTCTTATATTTCCTTATCTCAGCTTGAGAAACCGAGGAGGAACTCGTGACAGCTATCGACTGTACATTTCGAGCTTTGTTTATGGAGCTCCCATACAGAAGACGCATCGCTCGCGACTTTTAGGGGTTGCAAAAGCAGTTGTGACTTCTAACTTTAAATGGCCGTTTCAGCTATTGTTACTTCGGAGTATGCATCAGAAAGTGATCTTTGCAGCTCGCACTTCAATCTGCACGTAATGCTCTCGACTATGCTCTTATCTTTTATCTTACAGTGGATTTAAGTGAATTTTTGTAACTAGTACGATACGAAAGGGAAATTGTGAAAAAGAAATTGACAACTGCAGTTAACTGATTTCTCTAGTAATAAAAGCAATACGTCGTTGTAAATCTCTTAAATATGTGTAATTTACAAATCGTCACCTACTCTTTTTTTTAAGATAATATGTGAACCCATTTCACTGTTTGGTTGAAAGGAGATGTCAGATAGTCCATTGTGACGTAACTGAAAGCCATTGTAGCCTAATCCTTAGTGGAAATGATTATGATGATGATGATCATGATCATGATCATGATAATGATGATGATGATGTTCTTTATCATTCGTCCCACCCTTCCACTCAAGTGTTCTTAATTTTCATAAACTCTATTTTGTGTGTAAGCGTCCAAGCCAGTTTCGTCTTCACACGTGTTCTGCGCAACTCTTCTTGGATCTCGCTGCGTATGAAGGCTTATAAACTGATGATAATTCGGGAAAGTTGTTTATTTACCTTTTCTGTGCTGACGCATGGGTTTCTATGGTCAGTGAGTTGTTGTATTATTGACACAATTACGTTTACTGTGTCTTCTCCCTTAACTTAATCTTCTCTTTATCTTAGTGATCTGAATTTGGCAGTTTGTATTCTGCCTAAAGGTCTTCCTACGAAGCTGCTGCTTCAGCGTGTAACATTTCATATCTCCACGGACGTTTGTCGAGCACACAGAATTTGGCAGACGACACCAAAATAGGCAGTTGACTATCTGGCTCACGTGCTTAAGAATAGTCATGTTTGAGCCATCGTGGAGGCGAGCGAAAGTCTTATCTTCATAGCAACAGCTTTGCAATCCAGTGGAGCTACGGCGACGCTGCAGCAGCAGAAGCAGGATGACGTCATCATTCATCCTCTTCAATAAGACTTGCTCTTTTCTGGGAAATAGACAATTTGGAGAGCTTCTAAGCCAGCACACAGGTATTTACACTTCCGAAGCACAGCCCAGTATTTTACTGTCCAATCACATTTCTGTACTTCTATAGCCACACGCTTTTCCTGAAAATACGCGAATTAGAGAGCTTCTCAGCCAACTCACAGGTATTTTCCTCTCCCAGTCACTACCCAGCATTTTACCAGCCATTTAGACGAAACAGCCAATCACAGCCCAGTATTTCAGAGGCTATTAAAACGAAACAGCCAATCATTTTTTCTCAGAATCTGTTTCTCTGAATCCCACTTGATGACGATTAAAGTTCACATTGGAGCGTAGCCATGTATGGAAGTCAAACATGGACGATACCTAGTTTGGACAAGAAGAGAATAGAAGCTTTCGAAATGTGGCGCTACAGAAGAATGCTGAAGATTAGATGGGTAGATCATATAACTAATGAGGAGGTATTGAATAGGATTGGGGAGAAGTTTGTGGTACAACTTGACTAGAAGAAGGGATCGGTTGGTAGGACATGTTCTGAGGCATCAAGGGATCACCAGTTTAGTATTGGAGGGCATCGTGGAGGGTAAAAATCGTAGAGGGAGACCAAGAGATGAATTCACTAAGCAGACTCAGAAGGATGTAGGTTGCAGTAGGTACTGGGAGATGAAGAAGCTTGCACAGGATAGAATAACATGGAGAGCTGCATCAAACCAGTCTCAGGACTGAAGACCACAACAACAACAACATTTCTACCTAACTCGTTGCACAGCACGAAGTACCCTCAAATTTAATATCTTAATGTCATTTCCGTGTCTAAATTGTCTGTATTATTCATCAAAATAGGTAAAGATATTGACAATTCTAGCGTAGCTTGTGGGTTACAATGGACTTGGCACTTAGAACACGACTGTGGACTCGTAACATAACCTTTTTTCCCTTGTAGCTAATAAGGCGGAAGAGATATTTAAATTTTATAAAAAGTGTGCAGTGAGTTGGTAAAGGTTTGTCTTCGGAAAGGCACATCACAAATGTGCTCTCACAATGTATGTAATGCTGTAACACATCAAAAAGCACTCAGATTTTTGTTATACTGAATGACCTTCATTATACCTTTAGGCCATCATTAAGTATGATCCTTTGGTGTATCAAGGCCTGGTTGAAACTGTACATCATAATGTTTGAAAGCTTGCTGACAGTGAAAATGCTGTACCTATTCCGCTGTACAATGTGGTAATGAGTATTAGATTGGACATCATGCAAACAGATCTGGAGGTTTGGTTTGTTAATAATACAACATATAAATGACATAAGTGACATGACGCAGTAAGCAGTCATCCGTTCTGCTTTCAGACAATATGTGCATAATTCCTGCCACATTCATCTGGAAAATAAGAGCGCATCAAATAAAATTAACATAATAGTGATTACCGGCTTCTATATAAAATGCTGAAACTATTAACTGCTAGTATGATAGTTATTATTCGACAAAGAGTTACTTTACAGAGCTTAGAAGATGTATCTTTACAGGTTTGAAGACAAGATTATAATTAGCTAACCAGAAGAGGAAGTCCTCACTTCTGTATATTTTGCATGTGAGTGCAGAGTTTACTTGACATTTCTTGCGCACATTGTCTGTGAGCTATAATTGATATTCATTTTATAATCTTTGGTGTTATATATAATTGTTACCGCTAAAGCCTGAAATCTTAAATCAGCCTAAGGGGGAACTGGTCGGCCAAGTTGCAAAGAAGTAACCAATGTCGCTTTAAATTGGCCTTCCAATGTCCGATCTTTCCCTGATTTCTGTATTCGGCTGGCCAGTTCGCTAGTAGGTTAGGACCGATCGACCAAACTTCGAAGAAAGAAGCTAAGCAGATTTGATTGAACAATTTCAAATTGTATAAGTCAGGAAATGACCTAACATCGCTGTAAATTGTCCGACCAGTGTCCGAATTTCCGTGAGGTGCCGGTCTGACTGGCCAATTTGCGATGTGGCGTAGAGAGATGGACAAGAATCGGAATATGAATAATGAGCGACTGAATATGCATAATTTCAAGCTCTATGCAGTTTGTTTGTTTTGTTGTTGTTGTGGTCTTCAGTCCTGAGACTGGTTTGATGCAGCTCTCCATGCTACTCTATCCTGTGCAAGCTTTTTCATCTCCCAGTACCTACTGCAACCTACATCCTTCTGAATCTGCTTAGTGTATTCATCTCTTGGTCTCCCTCTACGATTTTTACCCTCCACGCTGCCCTCCAATACTAAATTGGTGATCCCTTGATGCCTCAGAACATGTCCTACCAACCGATCCCTTCTTCTGGTCAAGTTGTGCCACAAACTTCTCTTCTCCCCAATCCTATTCAATACTTCCTCATTAGTTATGTGATCTACCCATCTAATCTTCAGCATTCTTCTGTATCACCACATTTCGAAAGCTTCTATTCTCTTCTTGTCCAAACTATTGTTTGTTTTATCAATCTCATTTATAAAAATATATAAACTTTATAAAATCTATTCACCTTCATATAATTTTTTTTATAAAAACTGTATTCACTTATTTCAACAAGTTAAGCTTTTATCACATTTGGAATTATCCTAAATTTTTTCGTTTCAGCATTTGCAGTAATTTATTGTGTATTTAGTGGAGCAATTGCAACGATTGTATCCTTGCCCACTGATCAGTGACTGTAAAGACAGTGTGATTTGTAATGATTTTTCTTCTTTGACCACAGATTCCAACGTGAGCAGTTTCTCGTGCTGGGTAGAGAAATCGTTTCTAGGATATAGTTGCTTGAGAATACTACGTTCTGTTCCCAGGTTGTAAAAAGTGCCTTCGACGTTCATGACAACCGCAAGAACGCTCCTGGCATCTCCGAGACCTCTTTCGTCGTCTGGTATACGGATGCGAAGGTTGTCTCCAACTTTGGCACATGAAAATAATGCATCTGAATTTTTAAGCATCTTTGCGCCTTGTGATTGCGTACTCTCATGAGCTCGTTCCATCATCTTCCTCATTTCTTGTTCGTTGTAACATAATTTTCAAATAATTTTCCCTCCAAATCCTTCTCTGCTTCATTACTTCTTCCAAAAATTGTATGTTCATTTTTGCCGGATGATATACAACAATGAGCTGCACTAGGCTCTTATTCACGAACAGCATAAAATACTTTCACCTTGTTATTGTCAGGTAACTGGCTTCGACTTTCCGGTGGTTCGACATCCATGGCAGTAGTTTTTGTTACGGAATAGTCCCTACTTTTATAGCACCCTCCATTTCTCATTCGTTTTTCTCGAGGCCTTTCTCTGTAACTACGTTATCAATAATTTCTTTAGACAGATTTGAAGTACTCAGCCTCACTTTTGCTTTACAGCTAAACATTGCTTCTTATGGCAACTGCTGCTGAATTCCTTGATGAAAAGAACGTTTTTTTTCATGATCAGTATGAATCGAAGACTATTACCCCAATGTGCTGAGTTATTTGTCTGCGTCCATGTCGCTATATTTACACCCTGGTTGACCCATTCGATGGAACCTTGGCTTTGGCTATGTATGAGTTTTCCTAGTACCAATTTCAGTTCAGGCTACATTGTACTTAGCTATTTTATAACTTGGTTCGTAATCTCTCTACCATCGTCTGACTGGAGCACTCTTGGAGCACGTTTAGTGGTAAAGACGTAAAGCAGATGGTGAGCAACCTCTTTCGCTATTTTGCTTTCCAAGGTTCGCAATAATTTAATGTTGGTTAAGTGATCTGTATGTCAGAGCTACTTTGCAGGTCTATCACATCTAATTGGCATCTTGAATTAACTTTTTACAACCTGGGAACAGAACGTAGTGTTCTCAAGCAACTATATCCTAGAAACATGTTCTCTATCCAGCACGAGAAACTGCTCACGTTGGAATCTGTGGCCAAAGAAGAAAAATCATTACAAATCACACCGTCTTTACAGTCACTGATTAGTGGGCCAGGATACAATCGATGCAATTGCTCTACTAAATACACAATAAATTACTGCAAATGCTGAAACGAAAAAATATAGGATAATGCCAAATGTGATAAATTGGCATCTTGATTAAAGGTTGGAAACTAACCCTTTCTTTGGATTAGACAATTTAGTCTGACAGGGTCTGCACAAGCGAAGATTCAAAGTCATGACCTCATCTACATCTACATCTACATGGATACCCTGCAAATCACATTTAAGTGCCTGGCAGAGGGTTCATCGAACCACCTTCACAATTCTCTATTATTCAAATCTTGTATAGCGCCCGGAGAGGATGAACGCCTATATCTTTCCGTACGAACTCTGATTTCCCTTATTTTATCATGGTGATCGTTCCTCCCTATGAATGTCGTTGTTAACGAAATATTTTCGCATTCGCAGGAGAAAGTTTATGATTGGAATTTCGTGAGAAGATTCCGTCGCAACGAAAAACGCCTTTCTTTTAATGATTTCTGTGGTGTCACCGCCAGACACCACACTTGCTAGGTGGTAGCTTTTGAATCGGCCGCGGTCCGTTAGTATACGTCGGACCCGCGTGTGGCCACTATCAGTGATTGCAGACCGAGCGCCGCCACACGGGAGGTCTAGAGAGACTTCCTAGCACTCGCCCCAGTTATACAACCGACTTTGCTAGCGATGGTTCACTGACAAAATATGCTCTCATTTCCCGAGACGATAGTTAGCATAGCCTTCAGCTACGTCATTTGCTACGACCTAACAAGGCGCCAGTACCAGTTACTATTGATACTGTAATAATGTACCGTCAAGACCGACGTTCACCATTTATGGATTAAAGTTAAGTATTCCACCGGCTACGTCCGTTTTTTCTAAATTCTAATTTCCTTGTCCTGTTCCAGACCTCACGGCAGCCTGCGTGAGCTAAAACGCGCGCCTTTCGGCTTCCTCTAGTACACGGTGTTGGCTCTCCTGCCAACCCACAACAATTTCCAAACCACACCCTGTATCATTTCAGTGACACTCTGTCCCATATTTCGTGATAATGCAAAACGTGCTGCCTTTCTTTGAACTTTTTCGATGTACTTCGTCGGTCCTATCTCGTAAGGATCCCACTCCCACACCGCGCAGCAGTATTCTAAAAGAGGGCGGACAAGCGCAATGTAGGCAGTCTCCTTAGTAGGTCTGTTACATTTTCTAAGTGCCTTGCTAATAAAACGCAGTCTTTGGTTAGCCTTCCCCACAACATTTTCTATGTGTTCCTTCCAGTTTCAGTTGTTCGTAATTCTTAGGTATTTAGGTATTTAGGTATTTAGTTGAGTTTACGGCTTTTAGATTAGACTGATTTACCGTGTAGCCGAAGTTTAACGAGTTCCTTGTAGCACTCATGTGGATGACGTCTTTGGTGACATTTTTGTACTTAAACTGCAGTTCCTTTCCCGTCAGTGGGCGACCTATACGCCCTATTTTCAAATCAGTATCGTGTAATATTTCGAACAGTTCTTCTGTATGGACATAGTACAAAGTAGCGCTGTTGTCTCCTATTACTGGTGCAATAAGTTTTCTTTTCCGTCAGCTTCAATAACGTCGACGATAGTCAACATTCTCTTTTTCTCTGTTATTCTTTGGCTAGTTCAACGTCCTCTATAAAAGAACAGTATCCATCTCTTGTGATTATTCAGGTATTACTTGCATCAGCGTATTCAGTATGTCCAAGAACCTACTTTTCATAACAAATGTTATTTCCGTATTTGCATCTATCCCACATTCATCGTGAATATCGTTCCCGTATAAAGTAGCCATACGTCAGCCTAAAGAAGAATGATACGAACAACTGAAATTAGATACCATTACATGTGATCAGCCTAGGTCCTACAACAAAACAATGAGTGCCGGAATGTTCGAGTGCTGGCTTGGGGCATGTTAAATTAATTACGTGAGCTCAGAAGGTAGGAAATTAGTCTGACGAAACATCAGCAGTTATCATTTAAAAGGGAATGTCAATTAAAATCTGAAAGGTGGCTACACTGAGCCACTGCGCCAGAGATTGCGCCAAAGAGTATTATTCAGCCGCCTCCACGGAGTGCCTGTCGAGGACTCGTAGTAGTCAGTGCTTGTTAAGAACTCGTAGCAGAGAGTGCTTGGGGAGAACTCGTGGGAGTCAGTGCTTGCTGAGATGTGATACTGAAAAGTTCTTGTTGAGATGTGATAGTAACGAGTCGGTGTGGAGAGATTGTAATGTTTAGAGTGCTTTTCATCAATATAAACGAAGGATACGGTTGTATAAAATATTTAAGAACTTCAGGTAAATTCTGTGTGTCTCCGACGTTAAGAGGACTTGCTATCGAGAAAATTTCAGAAAGAATGTAATTTCCAAGAAGAAACTAATAAACTAAAAAGGTAACTATTAACTGAGTTCATTTTTCAGGTAACATATTTCCACTTAGGTACGTACTTTAGACGTAATTTGCTGCTCGCAGTTACGTGATTCATACTTTGTGCTAACTTTATGTTCTATGAATTTACTTGTGAAGCGACGTGCTTGCGTACATTTGCTGATTTTTGTCAATGTTTTATTAATGAACAGGGTTGTTATTTGTATTTATTATGCATCGCTTGGCTGCACTGCTTTTTCACTGATGTCATATTTTTTTATTATGTGCATGCTGTGCTTATTTATTTAAATTATAATTGTCACCTGATTAATTGTGCTGTTGTGGTTAGGTATGTAAGTTATACTTTGTGATTTATCTGCTTGCGCCTTCATGTTTACTTATTAAGATGACATATGAACATTTATTTGCTTATGCTGATATGATGCTAATGACCTGTTTATTACGTAAGATATATGTTTACTGCTATGCGTATGGATTGCATATTTATACATTTCTGTTTGTTGTCACAACTACTCTTTAATTTGGTATATAGCAATGCTGATGTACAGTGTACGAACATAGAGTTTAGGTTACACTATGGTATTAGTTACAGATTGTTCGCTTGGCAGAGCCTCGTTGACATTCTATTCTCTACTGGTATATTTATTCGCTATTGCATGTTTTGCTTACGCTCAGTGCCTTATATTTTTAAGATAAGAAAATGAACTGCTATAATTCGACGAACGACATTAGTACAAGAAACTTCATAGAAGTCACATGAGTTGAGGTTTTATGAAAGCTGTATAAATTTATGCTAATAGGAAGGAAGCTAACGACGTGACATACCAAAACTAGGTTTAGACCATTGACAGTTATTACACTGCATTTTTCGTGAGCAATTGAAATAGGAAGTGACACTTGACACAAGAAATTCTCCACATGTTTGCTTCTGTTTGCCATAATTCTTGAAGTGGTGTACACACTGTAAAATATTATGATCATTCACACTCCGTAATCGTACTGAGAGTTATTCGAACTAAGTCTGTTAGAGGTCATGTATGCATTTCTTTTGTTTATAATTCATAATGAGTAGAAGATTTGGGTTAGATGGATTACACAGAGGTTGTGTGTTGACAGTGTGTCTTCGGATTGTATGGGATGATGAGGTTTGCATTAGGATTTTATCTGTACTTGTTCGAGGAGACTGACTAGAGGAAAGAGTTGTTATGGAAGTGAAATGATGTTGGTAATAAGGTTTATATGTATCGACGTATTGAGGAGATATTATTGAGGTATTGAGATTATGTGAAGTTGATGATTATTGGAGTTTTGGTGGACAAGAAGTAAGGTAAATGATATTGATGATAAGATTTATATGTATTGACGTAAGAGGTATTATTGAAGTATTGAGATTATGTGATGCTGATGATTATTGGAGTTTTGGTGGATAAGAGGTAAACTAAGTGAGGTGCATTTTTTTTTTTTTTGTTGGTCTATATGGAACTAAGAGGATGAAGATAGCAGACTAGAACACTCAAGTAGAAGGAAGATAGTCTATACACACACATTGTTAAGTCACTAAGCAGTATATACACTCCTGGAAATTGAAATAAGAACACTGTGAATTCATTGTCCCAGGAAGGGGAAACTTTATTGACACATTCCTGGGGTCAGATACATCACATGATCACACTGACAGAACCACAGGCACATAGACACAGGCAACAGAGCATGCACAATGTCGGCACTAGTACAGTGTATATCCACCTTTCGCAGCAATGCAGGCTGCTATTCTCCCATGGAGACGATCGTAGAGATGCTGGATGTAGTCCTGTGGAACGGCTTGCCATGCCATTTCCACCTGGCGCCTCAGTTGGACCAGCGTTCGTGCTGGACGTGCAGACCGCGTGAGACGACGCTTCATCCAGTCCCAAACATGCTCAATGGGGGACAGATCCGGAGATCTTGCTGGCCAGGGTAGTTGACTTACACCTTCTAGAGCACGTTGGGTGGCACGGGATACATGCGGACGTGCATTGTCCTGTTGGAACAGCAAGTTCCCTTGCCGGTCTAGGAATGGTAGAACGATGGGTTCGATGACGGTTTGGATGTACCGTGCACTATTCAGTGTCCCCTCGACGATCACCAGTGGTGTACGGCCAGTGTAGGAGATCGCTCCCCACACCATGATGCCGGGTGTTGGCCCTGTGTGCCTCGGTCGTATGCAGTCCTGATTGTGGCGCTCACCTGCACGGCGCCAAACACGCATACGACCATCATTGGCACCAAGGCAGAAGCGACTCTCATCGCTGAAGACGACACGTCTCCATTCGTCCCTCCATTCACGCCTGTCGCGACACCACTGGAGGCGGGCTGCACGATGTTGGGGCGTGAGCGGAAGACGGCCTAACGGTGTGCGGGACCGTAGCCCAGCTTCATGGAGACGGTTGCGAATGGTCCTCGCCGATACCCCAGGAGCAACAGTGGCGGTGCGGTCCCCTACGGCACTGCGTAGGATCCTACGGTCTTGGCGTGCATCCGTGCGTCGCTGCGGTCCGGTCCCAGGTCGACGGGCACGTGCACCTTCCGCCGACCACTGGCGACAACATCGATGTACTGTGGAGACCTCACGCCCCACGTGTTGAGCAATTCGGCGGTACGTCCACCCGGCCTCCCGCATGCCCACTATACGCCCTCGCTCAAAGTCCGTCAACTGCACATACGGTTCACGTCCACGCTGTCGCGGCATGCTACCAGTGTTAAAGACTGCGATGGAGCTCCGTATGCCACGGCAAACTGGCTGACACTGACGGCGGCGGTGCACAAATGCTGCGCAGCTAGCGCCATTCGACGGCCAACACCGCGGTTCCTGGTGTGTCCGCTGTGCCGTGCGTGTGATCATTGCTTGTACAGCCCTCTCGCAGTGTCCGGAGCAAGTATGGTGGGTCTGACACACCGGTGTCAATGTGTTCTTTTTTCCATTTCCAGGAGTGTACTTTCTTTTGGAGAGAGGAAGTAATTGCATATCTTGGCTCACTGACAGTTGTTCAGCAACCGTACATTTTGATCTGGCTTGGCAAACATTGGTCTTGACATGATGACTATGACGTTGACTTAACTATTATTGACTGTTATACATTGCTGCCACTACTACTTGATACACATGATGAACATCAAATTTTGACAGAATTGCATTTACACAGTTAACACTATTCAATTACACAGTAGTACTTAATGTGGATGAAAGATGAGTGAGTGTGTTTTGTGTGTTTTCCTTTCCTAATCTACCCACCTATCTCCTAAATATTATTTTATTTGTTTGTAGTGGCTTGCACTGACACCCTTAAATATTATAGGTTTACTGATATTTGAGTATTTGTAATAGTTAATATGACAATTATCTGATTTCATTTGTGTGTTTATTAGAATTTGTATGTTTAGTGTAAAAGCATTTGTATGTGGATTCAAACTATTGTTCATGCCTGAACTGTCTGATTAGTGATAGTGAATATTATGGACTGTTACCTGCACTTTTTCAACATAATGGGTGCCACTTAGAAATGTTTAATTTCTGCTGATGAACTGTGTGAGTAGTGATAGTGAGTATTATGGACTGTTACTTTCACTTTTTCAACATCATGGGTGCCACTTAGAAATGTTTAATTTCTGCTGATGAACAGTGTGATCAGTGATAGTAAATATTATGGACTGTTACTTGTACTTTTTCTACATGATTGGTGCCACTAGGACATGTTTAATTTCTGCTTATAAACTCTGATGAGCAGTGTGATCAGTGATAGTGAATATCATGGACTGCTCTCTGGACCTGCTCATCATTGCTAGGTGCAACTGATGGACTACTTCTACTGAAATGAAGTCACTTGTTGGTGTCTGCACCTGTTCAACATTGCTGGGTGCCAATGATGAACTGCTTCTACTGAAATAATGTCACTTGTTGCTGTCTGCACCTGTTCAACATTGCTGGGTGCAACTGATGGAACTGCTTCTACTGAAATGAAGTCACTTGTTGGTGTCTGCACCTGTTCAACATTGCTGGGTGCCACTGATGGACTGCTTCTACTGAAATAATGTCACTTGTTGGTGTCTGCACCTGTTCAACATTACTGGGTGCCACTGATGGACTGCTTCTACTGAAATGATGTCACTTGTTGCTGTCTGCACCTGCTCAACATTACTGGGTGCCACTGATGAACTGCTTCTACTGAAATGATGTCACTTGTTGGTGTCTACACCTGTTCAACATTGCTGGGTGCCACTGATGGAACTGCTTCTATTGAAATGATGTCACTTGTTGGTGTCTGCACCTGCTCAACATTACTGGGTGCCACTGATGAACTGCTTCTACTGAAATGATGTAACTTGTTGGTGTTTGCACCTCTTCAACATTGCTGGGTGCCACAGATGGAACTGCTTCTACTGAAATAATGTCACTTGTTGCTGTCTGCACCTGCTCAACATTGCTGGGTGCCACTAATGGATTGATTCTACTGGAATAACGTCACTTGTTGGTGTCTGCACTTGTTGAACACTACTGGGTGACACTGTTAGAACTGTTTCTACTGAAATGATGTTACTTCTTGCTGTCTGCACCTACTCAACATTGCTGGGTGCCACTGATGGATTGCTTCTACTGAAAAGATGTCACCTGTTGTCTTTTTTGTATAAACTGATTTTTTGTGTATTGTGTGAGCTCTTATGTAAAGTCACATGTATGAAAGAATTTGTATTGCCTACTGTATTTTATTTATTAGGTTATTGAAAGGTCAGTGCAAAGCCAAAATTTTATCTAATTATGCGATATTTACGTATTAATATTATCTTTTATTTTTGTCTGTAATTTGTGGACGAATTTGGTGGTATTTTCACCACCAATGCTGGCAAAAATACCATCAAATTCTGGCCCGTGGAGGAGGGGCATATGAAAGGTAGCTACACTGAGCCACTGCGCCAGAGATTGCGCCAAAGAGTATTATTCAGCCGCCTCCACGGAGGGCCTGTCGAGGACTCGTAGTAGTCAGTGCTTGTTAAGAACTCGTAGCAGAGAGTGCTTGTGGAGAACTCGTGAGAGTCAGTGCTTGCTGTGATACTGAAAAGTTCTTGTTGAGATGTGATAGTAGCGAGTCGGTGTGGAGAGATTGTAATGTTTACAGTGCTTTTCATCAATATAAACGAAGGTAAAAAAAAAAAAATTCTTTTCTCTCTCATTATTTCAGTGTCCTAA
Source organism: Schistocerca americana (assembly GCF_021461395.2). Lineage (NCBI taxonomy): Eukaryota > Metazoa > Arthropoda > Insecta > Orthoptera > Acrididae > Schistocerca > Schistocerca americana. Next base: position 1,199,270,060 of record NC_060119.1, on the reverse strand, counting down.
ATAATGCGTCATTACAGGTTCAGTCAACAAAGCATCTGGCGTGTGTTCTTGTATTAGAGTGTAATTCTGGGTTTCTTGCGCAATTATAGTAATTCTAATTTTTTTTATCACGTCAGTATAAATGGTATTTGAAATTTCTTGTCTTGTTGAAGAAGAACCGTGCCAGATGTGTACGTTGAGTCACACTCCCACACACAGAACAATTACATTTGTGCTTGGTTTCGTAGGTTTATAGTTGCTGGGGACTTAATTAATTTATTGTGTTAACGAAAATTTTCATGTCATTCTTTGTTGTTGTTCTATGCAGTCAGATTGCGTAATAATACTAGTCAGGGCCAACCGTTTACGAGACACAGCGTAATCGGACATACAGTCACCAAAAATAAAAATTATTTTCAAGTTTAATAATAATTAAGCCCACATGCAAATCTTACGTTAACTTTTTGATTCAGAAAACCACCATTACTTTAAAGTATACCGTTTTGTCTTATAAAATCAGTTCCAAGCATAAAAATGGAAATGAGTGTTTGGCGTCATTGGCAGGGAGGCCCCTTACGGGGCAAGTCCGGCCGCCTTGATGCAGGTCTTATTTCACTCGACGCCACACTGGGTGACCTGCGCGCCGGATGGGGATGAAATGATGATGAAGACAACACAACACCCAATCCACGAGCGGAGAAAATCCCGACCCAGCCGGGAATCGAACCGGGCCCCTTAGGACGGCAGTCCGTCACACTGACCATTTTTTTTCTTTTTTTCGCATTTTGTTCGTTGTTGATCGTTGTATTTGTTCGTTGCGGACGTCACATGACATCCGTTGAAGTTCGTTTTTGATCCTTTCACTCAGTTTTTTTTATTACAGAGACCAATCAGCTCTCTGACCGAACACGCTAAGCTACTGTGCCGGCACCATTCAGCTATCGGGGCGGACAGACCCAAGCATAGATCTTATTAAAGTATGCACCAGTCATTAAGTAGACTGTGATTTGAACTGAATGCATTATACGTCCACATGCCGGGTATTCCCAGATCTGAAAGGAGTGCCGCTCAAGTGCCAGATTTAATTTCGGAAGTTTCATCGCAGAGCGGCCGAATTCACGGACGTTGATTGAGAAAAAGTCGTGATAAGTCTGCGACCCACAAATGTATTTTATTGGGTTTAAAATGAATTTCTACCAGAACTTTTATAATGTGCGTGTCAAATGGCCTGCTGAGAAGTAGAAACAAAGGTCCCAGAGAGAGGTTAGTCTTTTGTGAAAGTAAGCTAAGGTCAATTAACTGACATGACTCAGATTTAGGAATCGAGAAGATACGTAACGATAAGGCTCGGAAGACGGTACTAACAATATTGTCTTTCATAGAATGGTAAGATTCAGTGCCATTATTGTATATCATAAAGGTAAGCATTTTCAGGAATTTTTTTGTCGGTCTGCCCGACGGTCATAAACATGAGTATTAGGGCCTACTCCGGATTGGTGTGTTTTAAGCAACGTGTTTTCACGTTTTAAAAAAGTGTTTAAAACAATTTCTCTACAAAAACACGTTTTTATTAAAGCATTTCTTTATCAGTGTTTCAAAAGAAGTAAAAAGATTTTGAGTTTACGTGTATGGTCTAATGTTTGTTAATTATTTTATACAGATTACGGTAGAAGAAGCACATGAATTCCGATGCACTGAGTGAGGAATTAAGGAAGGTGGTAAGGCCATCTAATTTGTATTTACTTATTTGGAGGAATTATTTTCATAGATCGTAGGGAGCAATTTGGCAACTGCCAAAACAATCAGTTTAATTAAACTCGTTATAATGAACCTTAACATAAAGTGGTTATCATTTTATTGTCCACTTCCATAGAAAAAAAAGTGAAACATGAAAGATAAGATTTAAGTATGTTTAGTAAATATATTTTCTATTTAAAATGGTCAGTGTATACTTGAGCTGAACGATAGAGGGGGGGGGGGAGGGGGGGCGGTACAACCCATTTCACGAAACTTCACAAAAGGGCGAAGTGGGAGCAAATAAATAAAAAACAGATAAATAAAAATGCACCTCACGTAATTAACCGACTTTTCCTTACCACATCTAAAAGGTGCACAAACACCACAAACTAAAATACCAGAAAACGTAAGAGTACTTACAGTTAACCCATTTTGTCAGGAAGAAAAACAAGGAGCAGTGGCAGAACCTTCTCCGAAAATCAGCGCTACCACGTGCACGGCACAGTTAACACTGAAGTTGAGAGAAGTGCTGCCTAACGCACGTTGTTGCCTCATCGCAGTACGCAGTGCGATATAAACAGGGATCTCCCGACGTATGTGCAATCTCCGACCAATTCGCGAAATGGCTGGCCGAACTCCGATATAAGTCGATTCTTTCAAGTAATCGGACTTTGGCCAACCCTGTCGGCGAAAGTGCGAAATGGACGGCCAATTCACGACCTGGCCGGTCTTTGGGCTTGGACCGTAACAATTAAAAAATGCTGTCTTCACAAGAAACGCTTCAGCCTGTCAAATTAAAATGCAACCATCTTATTTGCATGCCTGAATATTCTGTACGATGTGTCAAAATACGAAAAAATATTGCCTCTACTTGCGTAACTTAAAGGGTAAGATGCACTTGGCTCCTTAAATATGACTGTGGGCTCTCCATTAAGTACGACAATGTTACTTCCAAGTTACAATTTTCTGTATTCGTTTTCCGCATAGTCTCCTCCCATCTGAGTACAACGCACAGAACTTCCATACAGTCAAGTGAAACTGTCAGAAAAGTCATGCTTTGGGATATTGCTCAACTCGCACGTCACATTTGCTTGAATGTCATAATGTCATCAAGGCGTTGATCCTTGATGAAAAGTCTGCACTTTGTAATTTTATGGTAGGTTCATACCGATAGCACCGAGTCTGATTACCAACAATTATTTTTTCCAGAAAAGAATCGTCCGTGTTTTGCATTTCAGTCAAATTGTGCCAGGAACTTTTCTCTTCTTCGAATGGTTCTGGAGAATTTCTTGAACACCTGATTTAGAGATGCGACTCCAGGGCGATATATGACATGACAACGTTGACGCTCAGCCCCCGAACGTCCACAACTTAAGATAGCCTCCTCACCCCTCTCTAGTCGAATGCACATCTGCTGTATGCAGTTGCTGGTTCATGCTGCCACCGTAGTTCCTGCTCTGACGTCGCTTATGCGCCAGGAGTAAAAGTAGTGTTGGAACATTTAGTATGGACGGTGTAAGTAAGGGACGAAATTAATGTGAAGTGCAGGAGAGCCAGTCAGATTGCTGCAAAAATGTGCGAAAAAAGCGAAGAAGAAATGGTCATCGGAAAGACTGATTCGGCATGTAGTAAACTCAAAACAACCTTCGGTCGCAATAGGACCAAACGCGGAAACTTTACGATACGAAAAGGAATCATATTTTCAATCGTACAGGAGTTAATGGGTAAGTGTTAAGAGTTCGAGGAGGTATAGGCGGTTGGGTGGCTGATACGTGAAGAAACCAGAAACACAATGTGGGAGACATAGGGGAGAAGGTACTGCAGTCAGCGTATGATTTGAAAGACTTGAGATTAAATGAGGCAGAAGACTTTGAGTCCTTCAAGTAAGGTGGGAGGCGTAGGTAACAGTCCTTCGCAATTTCTAAAGTAATTGGCAAATGCGAATAAGCTAGTTGGTTTGCAGCATCTGTGAGTCTGAAGAGAATCCAATTTTCGATAACATATCGTCTACACCATTCCGAAGGAAGCAAAGACAAATAAATGCGAGAACTGTAGAACTACCAGCTAACAGCTTATACATCCAAATTGGTAACTAGAGTAACGTACAGAATTGAAGAGACGTTCATAGGAACTGTCGATCTGTAAAAGCGTTCGACAATGTAAAATAGGGCAAGCTCTTCAAATTAACAAAACAAATTGGTGTAAACAGTAGTGATAGACGAGAACTATACAGAATGTATAAAAACAAATACTGTAAGGAAGAATAAGAAAGGAAGACCAAGAACGAAGTGCTCACATTAAAAAGGGTATGTGACAGCTGTGTAGTCTGTATTCCTGCTGTTCAGTTTGTACAGCGAAGAAGAAAAGATTAAAGTAACAGAAAGTTTCATGATTGACATTAAAATTCAGAGTGCGGAGAGACCAAAGATAAGATTCACTGGTGACACAGCTAAGGTTAACGAAAGCGAGGAAGAATTGTTGCACATACAGAACAGAATGAACAGTCTCTAGAGCCGAGTATGGATTACGAGAAAAAATGATTGGTGACTAGTAGAAATGAGATTAATCTGAAACTCAGCATCAAATTTAGGGATCACAAAGTAGACGATGAGAAGCAATTACGCTACCTCGGAAGCCTGATAACATTTGACGGAAGAAGCAAGTACCAGGTAAAAAGCGATTAGAATAAGCAAAACAGACATTACTGACCTAAAGAATCTTTCATTTGTGAGACATTGGCCACAACAGTGGTAAAGCGCTTGAGTGGATGTCGGGGAATGGAATTGTGGTTGGATCTAAGATTCTGGGGCCTGCGTTTTAACAAGACCTTCACCTTCAACGATGTGAAGAATCTCCTGAAACGAAATGTGATACGGATTCAACGTTAAAATATAGATCCCCTTTATCGGCTGGATACCGGGGGTAAGTGACAGAGAAGCAAGTCGCCAAAGTGGAGCCCAGTAGAAAGACTTGTATCAAGTCCAGTGAGCCACAGGAAATTATTATCAGTCTGAGGAAATACGTTCGGAGCGCAGTATTGTATGAAAGTGAATTATTGACGGTGGAAAAACCGGAAAAGAAGATAAATGAAGGATTTAGATGTGTTGCTATAGAGGAATGCTGAAAATAAGGTGATTTTATAAGATAATAAATAAATAGGTTCTCCACTTCTCCGCAGGATCGACGAAGAGAGAAACTTATGAAGAACGTTGTCAAGAGCAAAGGATCGCATGTTAAGACACGTGTTAAAACCTGGTACTAGGAGGGAGCTACATGAGCCACAAACTGTAGAGGAAAAGAGAGACTGGACCACATGTGAGAAATAATTGAGGACGTTGAGTGCAAGCGCAAGTCTGAGACCAAGAGGTCGATAGAGGTGAAGAATTCGTGGTGAGCTGCATAAAAGCAGTCAGAAAACTGATGACTTATAGTTATTGTGTGGAATGGGAATTGACCAGCAAGATAAGTGGAATGAAATGTGTGAAGGTACACGTTATTGTTAGTTCATGCTATCGGCGATAATTTAGTGAAATCGGCCTCAAACGTCAGGTACCTAGGAGTATCTGTCTAGAACGATTTATGATTAGACTACTATATAATTCTAACCACAAGGAACGTCGATACTAGGATCAGATTACTCGGAAGAATCGTATTGTAGGGTAACTTATATCCGAAAGTATCTGGATACGGAACATTCATACGATCGGTTCCAGAATAGATTTTGGTACTCTCAGTCTCTTGCTATGTTGTGAGAGGAGAGATGATTCAAAGTACATTACGCGTCGTTAACTGTTAATTTAGTCAGTGTAGTAAGTTGTACATCGCTGAGAGACTTCCTCACAACAATCTGAACGTCAGGTATTGTTCTTGAATTAAAAACATAATGTTATTGCTTTTTCATAGGAGGAAAATATCGACCAGGCAAGTGCATGCAGGACAAGTATTTGTGGAGAGAAATACTGCTAGGTAGTGGCTGGGTGGGGTGGGGGGACAGCAATGGGTGCGTCACAATACTGCTGCTGGAGTGGGATTTAAGAGTCCTGTTGACCTATCGCGCCTTAACGCCAGAATTTGCCAAAATCTGAGTCAATGAACCACAACTCTGAATTTAACGTGTTCCTAAATTCGCATCGAATGGGCAATGTGAGCAGGTCTCCTACGATGACGTCTGGAAAGGTTCATCGTGTTTTCAACTCTGCGATATTGTAAGGTACATCAACAACAAAAGTAGTGACGAGGAGGGGAAGGGTTCCTGACTGACTAACACAAACCTTCTTTGTGCTGGCTATTCAGGAAATAAATCTCTTTACCATTCATGGCTCAAAAGATGCAGCTTGCCTGTCAGCAGTACAGTTCGGACTCGGAATAGATTCGACTCGGATACATCACAAACTTGGTAAAATGTGTACAAATTATCTCGTACCATTGAATTGGTTTTCTCAAGTAAGGAACAGTTCATGGCCTGGAAACTTTTGGGTGCGTTGTAGTAGATGAGGGAGAGAAAAGTGTCTGAGCAAAATTAAATAGGGAAATGCACTGATTAGCTAAGGCGTTATGATCACTACTGGGTACTGCGAGACATTACAGGCACTTGTCGCCATAAGTAAAGAATATAAGTGGAACAGAGATGAACGGAGATTCAGTTAAGCGACGATACTGGTTGAAAGTTGGGAAACCGACAGACATTAGCTACCACGACAAAGGGCAGATTCCCATGGATAGACGGCTAGAAACGAGCATCTCGGAAACGGCAAAGCTTGTAGGCAGTTCTGTTGCAACAGTGGTGAGGATCTTTTGAAATTGGTTGATAAATGCTGAGGAGTAGGTTACTAGGTTTTGGACATCTATTTATGGAAGGATAGGAACAGAGCAATCAGTCGCCATTCCACTGGTTGGTTTTTGATTTGGGAAAGGGAACCAAACAGCTAGGCCATAGGTCTCATCGAATTAGAGGAGGATGGGGAAGGAAGTCGCCGGTGCCCTTTCAAAGCAACCATCCCAGCGTTTGCCTGAAGCAAATTAGGGAAATCATGGAAAATGTAAATCAGGTTGGCCGGAAGCGGGTTTCGACCCCCGTCCTCCCGAATGCGAGTCTAGTGTGCTAACCACTGCACCACCTCACTCGATCCAGTGATTTTCTATTACACTTTTATTTCCAGATTTCATCTACAAATACTCATCCTCTCAGTTTCCGTCTGCCTATAAAGCAGTAAAGGCAGGTGGTGACATGTACTGTTGCGAATTGTTGGATGGTAATTTACTCAAATGCTCTGAAGATTACTATTTATAGCTGAATCTGGATATGTAATTATCATCAGCATCATTTAAGACTGATTATGCCTTTCAGCGTTCAGTCTGGAGCATAGTCCCCCTTATAAAATTCCTCCATGATCCGCTATTCAGTGCTAACATTGGTTCCTCTTCTGATGTTAGGCCTATTACTTCAAAATCATTCTTAACCCAATCCAGGTACCTTCTCCTTGGTCTACCCCGACTCCTCCTACCCTCTACTGCTGAACCCATGAGTCTCAGAGGTAACCTTGCTTCTCCCATGCGTGTAACATGACCCCACCATCTAAGCCTGTTCGCCCTGACTGCTACATCTATAGAGTTCATTCACAGTTTTTCTTTGATTTCCTCATTGTGGACACCCTCCTGCCATTGTTACCATCCACTAGTACCTGCAATCATCCTAGCTACTTTCATATCCGTAACCTCAACCTTATTGATAAGGTAACCTGAATCCACCCAGCTTTCCCTCCCATACAAAAAGTTGGTCGAAAGATTGAACGGTGCACAGATAATTTAGTCTTGGTACTGACTTCCTTCTTGCAGAAGAGAGTAGATCGTAGCTGAGCGCTCACTGAATTAGCTCTGCTACACCTCGCTTCTAGTTCATTCACTATGTTGCCATCCTGTGAGAATATGCATCCTAAGTACTTGAAACCGTCCACCTGTTCTTTGTTCCTCCTATTTGGCACTCAATCCGTTTAAATCTCTTTCCCACTGACATTACTTTCGTTTTGGAGATGCTAATCTTCATACCATAGCCCTTACATTTCTGATCTAGCTCTGAAATATTTCTTTGCAAACTCTCAATCGAATATTCCATCACAACTAAGTCATCCGCATATGCGAGACTGCTTATTTTGTGTTCACATATCTTAATCTCACCCACCAACAGTGGAGACAGGTTGCAGCCTTGTCTTGCCCCTGAAACTACTCTGAACCATGAACTCAAATTACTGTTTAACTGCTGTCTGAGTATCTATGTGAAGACCTTTAATTTCTTGCAAAAGTTTGCCTTCTATTCCATAATCTCGTAGAACAGACAATAATTCCTCCTAGGAACCCGGTCATATGCCTTTTCTAGATATATAAACCACAGACACAATTCCCTGTTCCACTCGTAACACTTTTCCATTATTTGCCGTAAGCTAAAGATCTGGTCCTGACAACCTCTAAGAGGCCTAAAACCACACTGATTTTCATCCAGTTTGTGCTCAACTAATACTCGCACTTTCATTTCAACACTACCTGAGAAGATTTTACCCACAACGCTGATTAAAAAGATACCTCTGTAGTAGTTACAATCTTTTCTGTTTCCATGTTTATAGATTGGTGTGAATACTGCTTTCGTCCAGTGTGATGGAACCTGTCCCGACTCCCACGACATTTCAATTATCCTGTGTAGGCATTTAAGACCTGACATTCCACTGTATTTGATGAGTTCCGACTTAATTTCATCCACCCCAGCCGCTTTATTGCACTGCAATCTATTGACCATTTTCTCCACTTCCTGAAATGTGATCCTATTTCCATCATCATTCCTATCCCATTGTACATCGAAATCTGAAACATTACTGATCGTATTTTACCTACATTGAGCAACTCTTCAAAATATTCCCTCCATCTGCCCAAGGCATCAACAGGATTCACCAGCAGTTTTCCTGACCTGTCCAAAATACTTGTCATTTCCTTCTTACCTTCCTTTCGAAGACTGCTAATTACACTCCAGAATGGTTTTCCAGCAGCTTGACCCATAGTCTCGAACCTGTTTCCAAAGTCTTCCCAAGATTTCTTCTTGGATGCTGCAATTATCTGTTTGGCTTTGTTTCTTTCTTCAACATAATTTTCTCCGTCTACCTGAGTTCTAGTATGTAGCACTTTTTGATACGCCTTCTTTTTCCTTTTACAGGCTGCCTTGACTGTGACATTCCACCAAGCTGTTTGCTTCATCCTACCTACACACAACACTGTTCCAAGACATTCTTTTGCCACTTCTAGCACTGTGTTCCTGTACCTTGTCCATTCCTTTTCCAATGACTGTAATTGACTACATTCAACTAACTAGTACCTTTCTGAGATCACTGTTATGTACTTGTGCCTGATTTCCCTATCCTGAAGTTTCTCCACTCTTATCCTCCTACATATGGACCTGACCTCCTGCACTTTCGGCCTCACAATACCATATGTAAGAATTTTAAAAACAAGCGGAAGAGTTGTGACTTAGTGCTGTGTTCCTGTCCTTCCTTAATCAATCTATGATCACTGTGCGCAACAGTTCCTTATAAAACCTGTTGTGACCAAGTGAAAATACACAATCGTGGGTTCTTGATTGGTCTGGGAGAAGGTGCATCAAACTACAACACATGAAATACTAATTCACGTTATTACATAAATGAACAAAAGACTCTCTCTGATGCAGATCTTTGCCGTTTGAGTGCTGGATAATTTACAATCGTCACTGACTGTAAAAAGGTCACTTGATTTATACAATCACAAACTGTTTACTTGAAGTACACTGTTCACATTAACACAAGTACATGTTCGACTGAGACATCGACTAACAGTGCCCTACTTGATGATGGTGAGTGCTGAAGCAAAGGCTGTGAACTGGGCTGAGCTCTTGCATGCTCTATACTGACCTCAGTATGAGGACGCTGCTATGCTGAGAGGGAGACGTGGTTTTTTGGAGCAGCTCCAATACGTCATTGCAGACTGCGACTGCAGTGATCTCTTGCTAACGTGTGTGGCATCGATTCATGTTGCTGACCGCACTGCGACCTCTGAATGGTACCAAAACAAAACATTCAGGTCTGACCCTTGCTCGGTCTGAACAGCAGGATAGGTGGCGACCTATAGCACATCTGACAATTTATTGCAGTGCTGGTCCACTCACTTTTGGAGCACACTGTTTGTTGTGCATTATTAAGGTGGGGCTTCACACCTGATGAGCCGCATGAGAGCACATTTTAATCAAACGACTTTATCAATTAAGATAGCAGCGGATAAGAGGTAAACGAGGTTCGAACGTGCACCAATGGTGGGAAGAATTACTTTTCTTATTACGCTACGTCGGTGGTCATGTCTGGATGTACTGTCATCCAGATGAACGGCTGCTTGGAACATCACTGCGCCACGGACTCAGACCTGTCGAGGTAATATTAACATTTTGGTAGATATTCTCAGTTCCTGCTGTCCAGCGTACTTGTTCCATTAAATGAGACTCATTCAAGTGTTACATGGACGATCACGAGCCGAAGTCAGCAGCATGAATCTATGCCATGAATTACTACCACAGGTCTCTTGGCAGAGCTATCATGGAACCTGTGCTAGTTGAAATGGTTCAAATGGCTCTGAGCACTATAAGACTTAACATCTGAGGTCATCAGTTCCCTAAACGTAGAACTACCTAAACCTAACTAACATAAGGACATCACACACATCCATGCCCGTTTCAGGATTTGAAACTGCGACCGTAGAAGCAGCGCGGTTCCGGAATGAAGCGCCTAGAACCGCTCGGTCACAACGGCCTGCCCTGTCGTAGTAATACATGACTTCGTGACAGCAGTGAACTACGTGGAAACCACTGCGGACCACCTTACTGATTTCATGTGTTTCCCGACGGGGATGACTTCTCTCGATGTCACAAGGCCAGAATTGTGGAACAATGTTTTGAAGAGCGTGTTAGCGACTGTATGTTGATGTTTTGTCGCAGATCTGAAGTGAGTCACATATAGGACCCATTCAGGCGTCTGGTCCACGTCGTCAATCCGCTAGCCCGTAATTTAGAGGAATTTCATGACCAGTGCGAAGGTATCTCTTACATATCTTTGGCAAACTACTGAGGACTTACCTGATCCATACGACGCATAGTCGTTGATGTATTGCTTTTTGTATGTAGACCAACAAGCTAATAAGCAAGAGGCACTATGTTTTGGCTCATTATCTTGATATTGACTATCGTTAGTGATTTGTCTTACCTTTATTTATTCTGGGTTGGAAACCTGTTGGCAGCCTTGGCAATTTGTTAGTTCCTGCTGATGTTATCTGAGATGCTATATTTGGTGTCTTAAGTGCGTCTGTTGTGGGACAGCTCACAGAGGTTCAATTGTCTTTCAAAAATACAAAGCAAATCCTGGTCGACTGGCATCCGTGGGTCGCGGAATCCACATACGCCAGCGCAACACGTTCATACTACTGATTTACACGTTCGCAAATGTCTCCCAAAATGACCACTACGATGGAGCTAGAGAAATTGTGCTATATATAGTGTATACAGTGTTTCAAGCAAGCGGCAACCGGCGAAGGAGGAGGAGATTAGTGTTTAACGTCCCGTCGACAGCGAGGTCATTAGAGACGGAGCACAAGCTCGGATTAGGGAAGGATGGGGAAGGAAATCGGCCGTGCCCTTTCGAAGGAACCATCCCGGCATTTGCCTGAAGTGATGTAGGTAAATCACGGAAAACCTAAATCAGGATGACCGGAAGCGGGATTGAACCGTCGTCCTCCCGAATGCGAGTCCAGTGTGCTAACCACTGCGCTACTTCGCTCGGTAAAAAAATGCGAAGGGTGAACATGATTGTAGCATACTCTCCGTATTCCATACAGTGGTTTGTGGAATACAGATGTAGATGAGTCACCTCAAGATTTCTCCGCTCACGGATTTTGTTAAAAACTCATTGCTGTTATTAACGATGCAGGTAAGCAGGTCTGGGTAGCGCGTGCTGTCTATTTGCCGCATTAGCGCATGTAGCCCAGGTGACATAGCTCCCCATATCGGTCCTCACAGATGGTCAGCTCCTGGCAAGTAAATCAGTGTTTATAAGGAACGTGCCTTATCGTCCAACGTCACACTTCCGGAAGGGGCCAGTATCCACGTGCTATTGGGCCGTGCGATGCGCGAGTGTATTATAGCGACGCATTATTTCGTAGACTTCCTCCGAAGTGTATGTAGACGGATGCAGGTTATTTCACTGCAGTACTGCAGATATATTAGCTGTATGAGGGTCGGCAGCCTCAGTTTTGCACTCGAGAAAGAAAATAGTCATGTTTTCTTTTCCATTAGTCAGTGCCCGTAGCCACCCTGCTACTTTAAGAAGTCTCTCAGATCCGACCACTGAATTGGAAAACAAGCACCGAAGACAACCACTACACCGTATCTATCCGGGATATAATATCTTCTCCACCAAGAGAACTGGATAACATCCCAAACCAGAAAGAGAGAAAGACAATTACGAAAATACCAAAAATTTCCACTGGAGAAAATAGAGTTAATCGTCTTCTATAAAACATCACCGAATCTGTGTCATTGTTATGACATGCTAAATCCAGCAAGCTGATGTTTCCACGTTCTAATACAAGTCATGTGTCCCCCTAGCTAATGCCCACTCATTCAGTTGCTCCCTTTTCCACAAAGCGGAAGATAATTATATTGATTGAGTGGGATCATTCACTGCCTACTTTGCTCCCGCAACATCCACTTCGGCACCGTAGGGTCCACTATTCCCAACTAAACTTCGCGAAGGTTGCTGGCTGAGGTATAAAACTACACGAAATCACTTTAACCTGCAGATATTTTAGTGAATCAGCCTCCGTGGAAGAATGTAATCCCTTCAATTGTCCATTTCCTGTAACAATATTAGCACTTGATGTAAGGTGCTCCTTGCATCTTCCAACTATTCCATAATATGCAGTTGTAATGGTTGTGAATGCAGAAATTTGGTGGCTGAGGACAGTGCACTGTACAAAATTACATCAATATTTACGTCATGAGTATACTAATAAATGTTACACGTCGTATGATTTTAGGTAGCTCAGGATATCCAACTACAAGTGGCAAGAGCAAGCCAGTAATGCTTGTTTTCCCTGTCAGGTGCTGGTGAGTGCACGTGTGGACTTAAATCGATTAGTCCACTTACTGGTGCAGCCATGGCAATGCTAGAAGTCAGAAAAAACCAACACGCATATATATATATATATTTGTCATCAGCCTACTGACTGGTTTGATGCGGCCCGCCACATATTCCTTTCCTGTGCTAACCTCTTCATCTCAGAGAAGCACACTTGCAACCTACGTCCTCAATTATTTGCTTGACGTATTCCAATCTCTGTCTTCCTCTACAGTTTTTGCCCTCGACAGCTCCCTCTAGTACCATGGAAATCATTCCCTCATGTCTTAGCAGATGTCCTATCATCCTGTCCCTTCTCCTTATCAGTGTTTTCCACAAATTCCTCTCCTCTACGATTCTGCGTAGAACCTCCTCATTCCTTACCTTATCAATCCACCTAATTCTCAACATTCGTCTATAGCACCACATCTCAAATGCTTCGATACTCTTCTGTTCTGGTTTTCCCACAGTCCATGTTTCACTACCATACAATGCTGTACTCCAGACGTACATCCTCAGAAATTTCTTCCTCAAATTAAGGCCGGTATTTGATATTAGTAGACTTCTCTTGGCCAGAAATGCCTTTTTTGCCACAGCGAGTCTGCTTTTGATGTCCTCCTTGCTCCGTCCGTCATTGGTTATTTTACTGCCTAGGTAGCAGAATTCCTTAACTTCATTGATTTCGTGACCATCAATCCTGATGTTAAGTTTCTCGCTGTTCTCATTTCTACTACTTCTCATTACCTTCGTCTTCCTCCGATTTACTCTCAAACCATACTGTGTACTCATTAGTCTGTTCATTCCGTTCAGCAGATCATTTAATTCTTCTTCACTTTCACTCAGGATAGCAATGTCATCAGCGAATCGTATCATTGATATCCTTTCGCCCTGTAATTGAATTCCACTCCTGAACATTTCTTTTATTTCCATCATTGCTTCCTCGATGTACAGATTGAAGAGTAGGGGCGAAAGGCTACAGCCTTGTCTTACACCCTTCTTAATACGAGCACTTCGTTCTTGATCGTCCACTCTTATTATTCCCTCTTGGTTGTTGTACATATTGTATATGACCAATCTCTCCCTATAGCTTACCCCTATTTTTTTCAGAATCTAGAACAGCTTACACCATTTTATATTGTCGAACGCTATTTCCAGGTCGACAAATCCTATGAAGGTGTTTTGATTTCACTTTAGCCTTGCTTCCATTATTAGCCGTAACGTCAGAATTGCCTCTCTCGTCCCTTTACTTTTCCTAAAGCCAAACTGATCGTCACCTAGCGCATTCTCAATTTTCTTTTCCATTCTTCTGTATATTATTCTTGTAAGCATTTTCGATGCATGAGCTCTTAAGCTGATTGTGCGATAATTCTCGCACTTGTCAGCTCTTGCCGCCTTCGGAATTCTGTGGATGATGCTTCTCCGAAAGTCAGATGGTATGTCACCAGACTCATATATTCTACACACCAACGTGAATAGTCGTTTCGTTGCCACTTCCCCCAATGATTTTAGAATTTCTGATGGAATGTTATTTACCCCTCCTGCCATATTTGACCGTAAGTCCTCCAAAGCTCTTTTAAATTCTGATTCTAATACTGGATCCCCTATCTCTTCTAAATCGACTCCTGTTTCTTCTTCTATCACATCAGACAAATCTTCACCCTCACAGAGGCTTTCAATGTATTCTTTCCACCTATCTGCTCTCTCCTCTCCATTTAACAGTGGAATTCCCGTTGCACTCTTAATGTTACCACCGTTGCTTTTAATGTCACCAAAGGTTGTTTTGACTTTCCTGTATGCTGATTCTGTCCTTCCAACAGTCATAACATTTTTCCTGCAGCCATCTCGTCTTAGCTTCCCTGCACTTCCTATTTATTTCATTCCTCAGCGACTTGTATTTCTGTATTCCTGATTTTCCCGGAACGTGTTTGTACTTCCTCCTTTCATCAATCAACTGAAGTACTGCTTCTGTTACCCATGGTTTCTTCGCAGCTACCTTCTTTGTACCTATGTTTTCCTTCCCAATCCTTCCCAACCTCTGTGACGGCCCTTTATAGAGATGTCCATACTTCTTCAACTGTACTGCCTACTGGGCTATTCCTTATTGCTGTATCTATAGCGTTAGAGAACTTCAAACGTATCTCGTCATTCCTTAGTACTCCTGTATATATATATATATATATATATATATATATATATATATATATGTGTGTGTGTGTGTGTGTGTGTGTGTGTGTGTGTCTGTGTGTGTATCCATACCTGTCATTCAGACACCGGTAGGACAAAAAGTTCAAATGCTTACTTTTAAATCGTAAATGAAATTGAAATGTCCCCTTCGAACAAATATACATGACTGTCATCAAACTGACATACAATATTTTTAGCGCAACGGAATCTGATTTTCAATAATCCCTACAAAAGAATGGCCCTCACTAACATTAAACTATACCTTTCACAAATCACTTACCTCACAAAAATCTTCGTTACTCGAACTACTGCAACACAGCGGGCGCCACTACTGCCAGCTAAATAAAAAGATTCAAACTACTGAAGGCACTAACTACTGATAGGCATAGTTAGCAAATGAAAGATTTTGATAGAGAACAAACAATGTATTTACCTTAATAGTGTTCAAAAGTCATAATATATATAGCAGTTCATGAGATCCAGTCTTACAAATGTATTGTCTCTGATGGACACACGTCCAGATCATCGGCTTTCAAATTTCCACCATCTCTCTCCCCACATCCGCCACTGCTGGCAGACAACAATGCAAACTAGCCACAGACTGCACACGGCACAGCCAATGATTTTCATACAGTGCGCTACGTGGCGTTACCAATATAAAAAGCTAAACAGCCCACTTACATAGCCCCCATGCTCCCCACAAAGAATTTAACAAATTGTTTTGGACACTGGCCAATACAGATTTGAAACAATTTTTCATAATCATAATTACAATAACAATGAAATCAAATGCACGCACTTATTGATACAATGTTGGTCAAAAGCTAAAATTTTCTCACAGTCCATGAAGACAGTCCTGATCATTCATCATAATAGTAATTACAGTTTTTTTCACAAAGTCTCAATAGTAAAAGAAATTGCACACAGAAGTAGTGGATTTCCATGCAGTCTTGAAGAAGTAGTGTTGTCCTTCCAACGGAAAGACAGTGCTGACTCTTGACATGCAGACAGGCAATGGGCCACAACAGAGCAAACCCACAGGAGAGTCATTCGAAGTTTTGAAGAATATTGGTAGGTAGGTCATCACAGAGCAGACCCACTGTAGTTCTAGTAGAGATTATGGTATTGGTGGGCCACCAGAGGTCCAGATCTACTGCAGTCCTTGTAGAAATAATGGTATTGGTGAGTCATCAAAGGTGTAGACCCACTTCAGTCCTTGTAGAGATTATGGTATTGGTTGGCCACCAGAGGTGCAGACCCACTGCAGTCCTTGTACAGACGGCCACCAGCCATCTGTTGCGACTGTGCAGGTGCACAATCACCATCGAAGATTCTTGCGGGCAATATAGCAATTCCATAAACCATCACTTGTGCACTCATAAAGTTTTTTTCTAATTGCCTTTAGAACCAGCAATGCTGTTAACCAGTCCCTCGCTGAATTATTAACACATGTCCAAACACTAACAGTCCCAACTGCTCACATACTGTGCCTATATTATGACCAACAGAAACGTGTGCAGTGAAATGACACTTAATTTGAAGAACTGGTGTCGATACAATTATAAATTTACAACATAAGAATACAATTACAAAGGTACAAAATACATTATTAAAGAATGTAACAATACAGATAACATTTGTAGTTATAGGGGCCTTACAAAAGAATAGAAATAAACATATAAATCAGTATTACAGGAATTATGACATAAGTAAATACATAAAAGGTGTGAATAACTTTCGAAACATCAACTTCACACATGAGCATTAAAACAAAACAGAATAAATATTGTCTAAACATCTTTACAAAGTAAATAACATATCATCAGAAAAATTCTACAATGTAACTCTCATCAGAAAACACATAAAGACAGGAAGAACACAAATACCCAAGGGTACACAAACACATAGTGGGATAACACAAGGAAAGGACACAGTTTGTTTTACTGCAGTATTTTGCAAACAAAACTTTCTTTACTTCTCAGAGATCTCCCTTCGTTCTTCATTATTTCCCAAAAGTCCTATCTATACCTGCTTTCTGTACTTTTTTCGTATAACTTCTCAATGCAATTCTTCCAATTCATCGCAGCTCATTCTCCTATATAGTCCACCCCCTTTTAAGCTAACTTAAATCTACTGAGCTCAGATGCATAAACTAAGGGACGAGGCAATGCAGCAGCGCAAAACAATTAATACAAACAGCAATGACAAAAAATGCAAATTGGCAAAGCAAGCAGCAGTATATATAAATTATCAAAGCAATTGCAATATTTCAACTAATATAAGGCAATGAGCAGCAAACAAGAAATATAAATCAGTAGTAAAACTGCCTTAACAGAGTAATATAAAGTCAAATTCAGTAACACTATGCCCGACAAACAGCAGCAGCAAATGCTATAACTTATAAATAAACATGACAAAGCTCGAGCAGAAAAAATATTACACTAAAATGGCCATGTTTAATACCTATGTCACATCTTAACACTAGAGTAATGCATCATGATGTCTTACTCTACCAAAAGAATTACCAAGTAGTTGAAAAGAAAATTATGTATGCAGTTACTGTTATTAATCCCTTCTTATTGTTCATTCCATTCCAAGTGCTCCTTTTTCGAAGAATAGGGATCATAAAATTATTATTTAATAGATCTGTTGGCAGAAAGTGTTCATATTAGAAAATGCACTTAATTTTATTTTACAAAACCAATGCTGCAACACAGCTGGAGACCAGATATTAAACAAAATGAGCAATCTCTCAACTAGAAAGACAATAGATGTAAAATATTTCTCATAATTTCATTAGGCATTTTAGTAAATATCATAAATTAAGAGCTCCACAGTGTAATAATGTTTTCAAGTTTGAGCGTGTCGTATTTGCGATTCTTTCGACAAAGAAATGTCAATAGCGAGGATAATGGCTTCCTTTTTTCTCCACCTGTGCCTCTGAAAGGCACACACTAATGGCTTTTTTCCAGGCGACTGTCGCGCAGCTGGGTGCCCACGACGCATTACGTGAAGGTGGTCACTTAACTTTCTTACCAAAATATTTATGACACCAGTTTTCACTACAGTTACAGTCTCGTATAAAAATTTCACAGGTCGAGAATTTGCGTTGCAAATCTGTAGAAACAAAATCCTGTAAATATAACAGTGTCCAAAAAATTTTCGCCAGCATAGTGATACATTCATGCATATACACGCATTTCATATCTCTTAAAGTACGATTCTCGGTTTCCAACATCATTTTTCACAAACCAGAGTCCCTAACCACTACTCATTATTCCTTGCTTCGTTACACATATACATATTCGTAGACACTTCTTCAATATTTCATCATAATAAATACATAGCGTAATCAAATTCCTCATATAGCATCAGCTTATTGATCATAAACATACCGCAACAGCGTAATACACATCGTCATCATAACATCATAAAACCTCAGCCAAATCTCAAAATCGTCATAGCTTCCTCCAATAATTTCAAAACCTAAAAATAATTCTCTGCTCATTTCAATAGTGTCATCTGCCTCAAACGTACTTTAGAAACCATGATCCCATACCAAATACATCATTCAAAGCTCTCATAGTATCACAATGGTTCCGGAACAATATGAACATTTCACAAAGTACAGACAAAATACAATTTCATAAATGTGAAGTTATCCAACTGTGTAATTACGTAAACATCTGTCACTGATGTAGTAAAATAAATATTTGTCTCTCTTAGTTAAATGATCACATAGCTGCGTAATTCTGACTTAGAGAAATATGGTACCGATATGTAAAGTTGTATAAGCAAATACCATTTAGCTAGGGCTCCTTGTGCTTGCCACACACATGGTACACAAAATAAGCGTGTACACCCTGAGGATTAATGTAATTATACCCTCAGGTGTTACAGATTACAGCAATGGAATGAAATATATCTCGGAAATTCTTTGTATCATTGTGCTTTAAACATCTTTAAAAATAAATGTTTTAAGTACAAAATTAATCATTCAAATACGTGTACTGTAGCGCTAAACTGTGCGTCTTGTTGTAAGATAATCTCTGTGGAAGTGTTGTAGTTATCGTCCTCCGAAAGCTAAGTTCTGCAGAAGTCAATGTACTTACCTCATGATAAACAAAAGTGAAATGCTTTGCGTATAGATATCTTACTTATTACGCTTATTGCCGTGATGAAGAAAGTACTGTGCTGTAACGTATTGTTGTGCTACGGAGAAGGCTGTCTCATTGTAGCTATACCACAAAAGTTACTACTAAAACATGTTTTCCTTTCCAGAAGAATTCAGAAAAACTGTGCAGATATAAAGCAGATACAGCACAAAAGCAGCAATATAAATTGTGTCACACATTAGTAGCGTCGTGATATAATCGTATAGCTGTCAAGGAAACCAAATACTAAGTCATTGGTAATCTCACATAAAGTACTACCCAGAATTTCAGTTTCAAGGCAATTATCATGTGGTATACGTCGGTAAGGAATGCTAAAATTTTTCTCAAGGTTATCATCTATTTTATTTTTCGCTGGGCCAACCAGCGCACGTGGCTGCCTGCGGTGCGAGTCATTGTCTGTCTCTTTGTTGGCGTGCGTCGAAATTAGGATTAGGAGACCTAACTTCTACAAATTCACCTTGACGAAAAGGCCCTGCCCTGTTTGAATCGAGCCAGTTCTGGTGAAATTCAGGTTTGTCGTTATGATTATATCGTCTGTCGTCATGTCGGTAGATTCCATAATTTCTTTCTTGTCGGTCACGTGGTGGAGAATTTCTTCCTGAATCGTAATTGCGCGCTGAACCGTTGCGTCTGAAGTTATTCTGCCTCCTTTGTTAATAATTGTTTTGGTTCCCATATTGTCTGTTTCTATAATTATCTCTGTCATATTCATTACTACGGAAATGCGATCTTTCTCTGTAACTATTATTCTGCCAACGGTAGTCATACGGGTGGTGTCTGTATTGTTGACGATTTGCGCTGTAAGAGTAGCCTTGCCGTGTCCAGTTACTATTTATTTCATCGCGGAATTGCGACGAATGTGACCTGTAATTGTTACGTTCCTGTTTTCACGTTCTGCGATTGTCAGTGTCAATTTCTAATTCTTGTAAGAGTCCCTGAAAAGCTTCAATGTCGTCTTTGCAACGTCCTGCCAAAATAATATGTCGTAAATGTTCAGGTAATTTGATTAAGCAAATGTGGATGAGTTCTGAGGGGCTGTATGGGTTTGACAGGTACTGATTCTTGAGCAACATGTCTTCAAAATATTTCACAAGACTGGAGAATTCAGATTATTCGAAATGTTTCATCATTATGATGCTATTTTTTACTCGGGCTTGTGCAGCTTGAGACCAATATGCTGAGAGGAAGGCACGATAAAATTCTCCTTCACTGTGACAATCGTGAATGACTGATCGCATTCTTTCACCTGGTTCATTCTCTAAGT
The DNA here is from genome assembly GCF_021461395.2 of Schistocerca americana. NCBI lineage: Eukaryota > Metazoa > Arthropoda > Insecta > Orthoptera > Acrididae > Schistocerca > Schistocerca americana. The sequence continues at coordinate 1,199,249,547 of NC_060119.1, read as the reverse complement.
AGCCACACATAAATTCTAATCTGTGCTCTAATGACCAGTTGGGAGGAAAACAATGAGAGAATTGATGGAGACACGCTTGTGGATGATTGTCATTGCCAGAATTCTTAACTGTTTTGAATTTACGTGTAGTAAATGTCGGTCATTGTTACGTCGTTTCGGCGGTTCCATCTCAAAATACGGTGTACCTTGCCAATTTCCTTCACAATTTCCGAAGTGCCCTTTGTTACTATTTTGTGGTTGTTCCGTATTTCTATGTCCCTCTTCCCGTATTGAAGCGCAGTGTCCGCTGAAATACGTAATTGTTGTATTACCTGTGTCAGCTGATCTTGTACTTCCTGGATTTCTCTTTTGTGTTGCGTAATAATTTGATTCTGATTTTGTTTGAATTTCCTAATTTGTTCGCACTCTTCTGTGTCATTAAAGACTACCGGTTTTGTGTCATTCAGATTATCATTTACCTTCGTAGATAAATTATTTAGCTGACCCGAAAGTTCAACTACTTTCTGTGATAATGAACTAATTTCCTCCGCGTGTCTTTCTGAACCAATTTTCAGAGTATCTACTGTGCCCTTTAAGTTTTCCTGAGTTTTTGCAAGTTGCGTAACCGAATCGGTAGATGCAACTGAGTCAATTATAGCTTGCAAGGTCTCATGATTTTCATGAACAATAGTTTGCAGTTCTTTTATGTCTGCTTCGTGAATCTGTAATGCATTTTCATGCCGCGAAAAAATAGGTTGAAAATGCTCACAAATTTGTGGTTTTTCGTCATTACAGACTTTTTGACATTTCGATTCAATGTTATGTAACTCAGTAGTTAAATCTTCACGTGTTTGTTCAAGCGTGGTGTCTAACTTCCGAAGATTTTGTTCCATTGTGTCTAACTTTTGAAGCTTTTGCTGTGTTTGTCTCTGATTTTGTTCCATTGTGTCTAACTTTTGAAGCTGTAACTGTGTTTGTCTCTGATTTTGTTCCATTTGTTGCATTAATCGAAATAATAATGTATTAGTGTCCGGAATCTGTTTCTCTACGCTTTTTGGCAGTGCATTTTCACCGGCAACATTCACATTCTGACAAGCAGAAAATGTGTCTTGACTCATCTGAGGAAACGGTGAGAACCCAAAACCTGAGTCTACAGTATTTGCAATATTGTGTTCTGTCATTCCCGATTCCTGAGGTGAGCTGTTGCCGACCGATCGATCGATAATGCTTCCCTGTTCACTACCTGTTTCACTGTCTACGCCATCATTTGTCTCTCGCTCCATTTCCCTATGCACAGTTACCAAATTACTACTTTGAATGTCTGTTAATTCATTACACAGTGGTGCTGGTAAGTTACGCTCGTCATCACTATTATTTCTCAGTTTACTTTGGAGCCTAGTGTTACGTTTTTCACACGCCATTATTGTCAGAATATTTCACACGATAACACAGAAAAGCACAGTTTGAAGTGCAAAAATAAGAGAACACATTAGCATAGCACTGAAAATAATATCTAGTTAATCGCAAGCGCAGCTGCGAAATGCTTGGTGCAAATCTACATGCATGCCACAACTGTTTCACTGTACAACAATCGAAGACTGCAACTACAAACGAGATTCCCTCTACAATTACACGCTAGCAATAAACAAAAGCTACTCTAATCACACAAACTACAAGAAAAAATCAGAAGATTCCAGTGAGGTATCCTCGTTTAAGGGTCGACATATGAAACGTCCCCTTTGAACAATTATACATGACTGTGCTTAAACTGACACACAATATTTTTAGCGCAGCGGAATCTGACTTTCATTAATCCCTGCAAAAGAATGGCCCTGACTAACATTAAACTATACCTTTCACAAATCACTTACCTCACAAAAATCTTCGTTACTCGAACTACTGCAATACAGCGAGCGCCACTAATCCCAGCTAAATAAAAAATTCAAACTACTGAAGGCACTAACTACTGATAGGCATAGTTAGCAAATGAAAGATTTTGATAGAGAACAATCAATGTATTTACCTTAATAGTGTTCAAAAGTCATAATATATGTAGCAGTTCATGACATCCAGTCTTACAAATGAATTGTCTCTGATGGACACACGTCCAGATCATCGGCTCTCAAATTTCCGCCTTCTCTCTCGCCACATCCACCACTGCTGGCGGCTCACCTCTAACTGCGCAACGCTACGCGCTGTTAACATCCAGCTGCCCAACACTACAATGGCAGACAACAATGCAGACTAGCAACAGACTGCACACAGCACAGCCAGTGATTTTCATACAGTGCGCTACGTGGCGTTACCAATATAAAAACCTAAACAGCCTACTTACAAAATGTACGCTACTGGTCGTGAAAATTGCTACACCACGAAGATGACGTGCTACAGACGCGAAATTTAATCGACAGGAAGAAGATGCTGTGATATGAAAATGATTAGCGTTTCAGTGCATTCACACAAGGTTGGCGCCGGTGGCGTCACCCACAACGTGCTGACATGAGGAAAGTTTCAACCGATTTCTCATACACAAACAGCAGTTGACCGGCGTTGCCTGGTGAAACGTTGTTGTGATGCCTCGTGTAAGGAGGAGCAATGTGTACCATCACGTTTCCGACTTTGGTAAAGGTCGGGTTGTAGCCTATCGTGACTGCGGTTTATCGTATGGCGACATTGCTACTAGCGTTGGTCGAGATCCAATAACTCTTAGCAGATCATAGAATCGATGAGTTCAGGAGCGTAATACGGAACGTGGTGCTGGATCCCAACGTCCTCGTATCAGTAGCAGTCGAGATGACAGGCATCTTATCTGCATGGCTGTAACGGATCGTGCAGCTACGTCTCGATCCCTGAGTCAACAGACGGGGACGTTTGCAAGACAATAACTATCTGCACCAACAGTTCGACGACGTTTGCAGCAGCATGGACTATCAGCTCGGAGACCATGGCTGCGGTTACCCTTGACGCTGCATCACAGACAGGAGCTCCTGCGATGGTGTAGTCAACGACGAACCTGTATGCACGAATGGCAAAACGTAATTTTTTCGGATGAATCCGGGTTCTGTTTACAGCATGATGATGGTCGCATTCTTGTTTGGCGACATCGCGGTGAATCCACATTGGAAGCGTGTACTCGTCATCGCCATACTGGCGTATCACCCGGCGTGATGGTATGGCGTGCCATTGTTTACACGTCTCGGTCACCTCTTTTTCGCATTAGTGGCACTTTGAAGAGTGGTCGTTACATTTCAAATGTGTTACGACCCATGGTTCTACCCTTCATTCGATCCCTGCGAAACCCCACATTTCAGCAGGATAATGCACTACCGCATGGTGCAGGTCCTGTACTGGTTTTTCTGGATACAGAAAATGTTCGACTGCTGCCCTGGCCAGCACATTCACCAGATCTCTCACCAACTGATAACGTTGGGACAGTGTACTCAACGGCGAACCTGGCTGCACGAATGGCAAAACGTCATTTTTTGGATGAATCCAGGTTCTGTTTACAGCATCATGATGGTCGCATCCGTGTTTGGCGACATCGCGGTGAACGCACATTTGAAGCGTATATTCGTCATCGCTATACTGGCGTATCACCAGGCGTGATGGCATGGTGTGCCATTGGTTACACGTCTCGGTCATCTCTTGTTAGCGTTGACGGCACTTTGAACAGTGGACGTTACATTTCAGATGTGTTACAACCCGTGGTTCTACCCTTCATTCGATCCCTGCGAAACCCCACATTTCAGCAGGATAATGCACTACCGCATGGTGCAGGTCCTGTACTGGTTTTTCTGGATACAGAAAATGTTCGACTGCTGCCCTGGCCAGCACATTCACCAGATCTCTCACCAACTGATAACGTTGGGACAGTGTACTCAACTGGCGTATCACCAGGCGTGATGGCATGGTGTGCCATTGGTTACACGTCTCGGTCATCTCTTGTTAGCGTTGACGGCACTTTGAACAGTGGACGTTACATTTCAGATGTGTTACAACCCATGGTTCTACCCTTCATTCGATCCCTGCGAAACCCCACATTTCAGCAGGATAATGCACTACCGCATGGTGCAGGTCCTGTACTGGTTTTTCTGGATACAGAAAATGTTCGACTGCTGCCCTGGCCAGCACATTCACCAGATCTCTCACCAACTGATAACGTTGGGACAGTGTACTCAACGGCGAACCTGGCTGCACGAATGGCAAAACGTCATTTTTTGGATGAATCCAGGTTCTGTTTACAGCATCATGATGGTCGCATCCGTGTTTGGCGACATCGCGGTGAACGCACATTTGAAGCGTATATTCGTCATCGCTATACTGGCGTATCACCAGGCGTGATGGCATGGTGTGCCATTGGTTACACGTCTCGGTCATCTCTTGTTAGCGTTGACGGCACTTTGAACAGTGGACGTTACATTTCAGATGTGTTACAACCCGTGGCTCTACCCTTCATTCGATCCCTGCGAAACCCTACATTTCAGCAGGATAATGCACGACCACATGTTGCAGGTCATGTGCGGGCCTTTCTGGATACAGAAAATTTTCGACTGCAAATGTTCGACTGCTGCCCTGGACAGCACATTCTCCAGATCTCTCACCAACTGAAAATGTCTGGTCAATGGTGGCCGAGCAACTGGCTTGTCACAATACGCCAGTCACTACTCTTGATGAACTGTGGTATCGTGTTGAAGTTGCGTGGGCAGCTGTACCTGTACACATCATCCATGCTCTGTTTTACTCAATGCTCAGTCGTATCAAGGCCGTTATTACGGATAGCGGTGGTTGTTCTGGGTACTGATTTCTCAGGATCTATGCACCCAAATTGCGTGGGAATGTAATCACATGTCATTTCTAGCATAATACATTTGTCCAATGAATACCCTTTTATCATCTGCAGTTCTTCTTGGTGTAGCAATTTTAATGTCCAGTAGTGTAGAATCAAACGTGTTGATTATTATTTATAAAAACAGGCACAACTGATAGTTATTGATTACAATGCCATTTACCAATAATGGGGAACATTGTTCTGCGTCATTTTCGATATACAGGGTGTTTCAAAAGTGATGGTCAATATCAGGGATATGCCAGAAATGATCATTCGAAACGAAAGTCAAGTAAACATGGGTTCTAAAACGCATACCTTAAGGGCTGTGGGCAATTCTTCATCTTCGATTCTGTGAAAAAAAATCTCTTCTTCTGCAACCTGTTTGCTTTCCATATTTTGGGAAGTGATTGTATGGACCAAAACTAGAAAGAAATGTCCGGTAAACATGTACGCTAAAATGCATACCTTAAAATATAAGAGGTCTTGTTCATTAGAAGAGTGGTGTATCAAATTAGCGAAGATGAACAAGTGCTCATAGCTCTTAAAGTATGCATTTTTGAGCGCATGTTTACTGGACTTTTTTTCTTGTTTTGGTCCGTACTACCACTTCCCAAAACATGGTAAGCAAAGAGCTTGCAGTAGAAGAGATTTGCTTCAAAGTATCTAAGGTCAAGCATTGCTCATTGCTCTTAAGGTATGCATTTTAGAACCCATATTTAGTTTGGTTTTCTGTTACGAATGATGGTTCCGGTCATATCCCTGAATATTGACCATCACTTCCGAAACACCATGTATTTAGTTGTCTCCAGATGAAACAAACTCCCTCTATTAATTAACGTTTTACACCAGTCATGTAGAATTTTATGAAAGAGATCATATTTACGCCAGTGACTGTAACACTTTATTTTACGATTGCAATTTCGGCCTTAGGCCGTTGTCAAGTGCAGCGTCACGAATGTATTTTATAGTAATGACAACGACATGTAAATGTGTCAGCTCATTGTAAGTTGACATGGCTTAAAGCCACAAAAATCTACACTTGATAATGGCCTAAGGCCGAAATTGAAATCGTGAAATAAGGAAATTGTTACAGTCAATGGCGTAGATATGATATCTTTTATAAAAGTCCCACCATGTGTAGATAGGAAGATAGTAGAGGAAGATAGAGAATAGATAGAAGAAAATAGATATCTTGTGATAGTCCATTTATCACTGAAAATAATGTCGCACTTTATGAAGCATGTACGCCGGGACTGCAAGAACTGAGAATACCTACCAGAACGTTTATACCATAAATACGACGGGAGGATGCCATTACTCTCTAAGAAGCAAGACCTCCGGCAGGTGGGTAGCCAGAGCGGGCTCTCCCTAAATCACTGCTGTGCGGGCCTGCCGCAGTATCGACGGCGAGAGGGGCAACTAGTTCCGCTGGCGGCGGTGGCGGCGGCGTGGGCGGACTTCCGGCCCCAACTGCAGAGCGCGGGCGTCGCGACCCGGAGATTAATTGGCGGCGCGGCGTGCAGGCGCCGACAAGGGACGCAGTCCATCACGCGAACGGCACAGTGGGGGACTCCAGGCGGCAGCCGAGCACTCGGTCGCAGCGCTCCTTAAGGCAGCTGCACAGTGCCTGCAAAGAGAATGCGGGGTGTTGGTCTGTCTTTGTGTGACAGAAAGGGAGAAGGGTACGTGGTGGGAGGTTGAGTGAGATAAACAGTGAGTGGCATAAAGGGGTAAGTGATTGGAAGCAGGAAGCGCGGAGGGAGACACAAAGAGCAAGGAATAACAAGCTCATTCGAATCACTCTGTGACATTCAGGTGACACCACATCAATATTAGGCGTACGCAACATGAACTTTATATGCGTGCGGAAAACCAACAAGTACACAGATAATGCTAACGGAAAGTGACAAATGTTATTATGAAAACTGAAGAAGGCGGGGGCAGAACATGAAGGAACTAATGAGATCAGCTGCATTGTGATTTCATGTGGAAACAGCTGCGACGAGTGAACTTGTGTGCTAGACCGAGACCACAACTCGCGACATCCGACTTACTAGGTTTGCTTTAACCACTGCACCTCCGGAGCACAGTGTTTTTCAGAAATGCGTGGACGATCTCGGCACATTCCCTGGGCGATCCACATTGCCAAGTTGCACCACCGATTCGCAGTCCTATTTCGTATTCTCCTTGCTCGCTTATTTCAGATTCTCGTTGGACGTCGAAAGTTAGTGTACATCGACACTGAAGGTTGTGAATTCATTGCCCATGTAGGCGAATCAATTATATGAATGCGTGGTGTCTGTTCTTTTGAACGTGTCCGAAAGAACCGACACCACACATTCATATAACTGATTTGCCTTGATCGGCAATGAATCCACATGTCTGAAAGGACAGACATCACACGTGTGTGTGATTGATTTGCCTCGACGGGCTATGAATCCATAACCGGCAGTGAGGGTGCACATTTATGTTCGACCTCCAGCTGGAATCTAAATTTTGTGAGCGAGGACTGCAGATAGGTGACGCTAGTTCTGATTGTCAATACGCATGTGAGAGTGCCGAGACGGTCCAAGCATTTACGATAAACATTGTGCCCAGGTGGCTCATTAGTTAACGAAACTGCCTAGTAGGTAGGATGGTCTGGGTTACAGTCCTAGTCCACTTCACATTTTCACTCGTCGGAGCTGGTGACATTAGTTCCTTTCCTTTACTTTCCTGGTTTTGCGCACTCGGTCCAGGTATATGCCTCGATGATTCCTTTGAAACAAAACGGCCGGTTTCGTTCCAACTCCTTGAAACACTCCATGCTTGTGCTCAGCCTCTAATGGCCTTGCTGTTGACGGGACTTTCCCTAATCTTCTTATTACCATTTTCTATACAGTGAAGAAGGGACGGCAGCGTTCTGTTATTTGAGACTGCACACAATCTTCGGGCACCAAGACATATTCCTTTTTTTTCCGCCAGCAGCATTCTTAGTACACTATATCTCCCAGTACAGTGTTACTCTAAACGTTTCATTCTTCATTTCTGTTTTCATGAACTTCTTTACAGCGATATATAGTTATATCGCAGTTCAGCTTTTAGTAATAATAATAATAACTGCAACAGCAAGCATAGTAATTATGAATTGAACAGGTACAAGAGAGAATACCAGATTATTTTTATTTTATCAGTTCAAAATGGTTCAAACGACTCTGAGCACTATGGGACTTGACCGCTGAGGTCATCAGTCCCCTATAACGTAGAACTACTTAAACCTAATGGCTCAGAGCCATTTGAAACATTTTTTTAAGTACGAAAGGGATACTCCCTCTCATTTGTCTCCGAAAGAACGGCTGAGAGAAAACGGTTTAGTTTGAAAAAAGAAACAGATTTACTTGCAGCACACCCTAGTTATATCATCTGATAACTGATTTAATTATTGACTGATTGTTTAATAACAATTCATAGCAATGAGACATGTATTTCCAACACTGCAAAAAAAAAAAAAAAGGGCTCTGACCACTATGCGAATTAACGTCTGAGGTCATCAGTCCCCTAGAACTTAGAACTACGTAAACCTAACTAACCTAAGGACATCACACACAAGCATGCCCGAGGTAGGATTCGAACCTGAGACCGTAGCGGTAACGCGGTTCCAGAATGAATCGCCTACTACCGCTCGGCCACACTGGCCGGCTCCACCACTGCAATAGTGATTATAAGTATTTTGGAAACAACTGGGGTATACATTCTCCAATAGTGTGCTCACAAGTATTGTGTACAGGTATAGTATTGCAGTGTTAACAAAGCTATCCTGGAGAACACAAAATATTAATCACAATAGCAGAACACTAACTAAATAATGTTGGAACGATATCAGCGTTATGATTTCATGCGGCATCTTCACCTGCACGAAGCGCGTTGGTCGAAAAATACACAAATATTTTCAGCTGTTAACCGCGTCAAAATCGATTCTACAGTGTTGGATAAAAGGCATCTACACACATGTTAGAGCACATTAATATGAGGCGTGCTGAGCAGCCGCCTTTATGACGGCCTTTGTACTTGAGACTTTCAATAAGGTGTCTGTATGTTTGTGGAGAGCCGAAACCACAGAGGGTTGTGATGTCAGATGGTGAAGTCTCGAACGACGTCGACGTTTTAACTCATCCCAAAGGTGTTGCATTGTGTTCTGGGTGAGATTATGGGCGGACCGGCCCATTTCAGGAGTATTACTACAGATGAACGTTTGCCACACAGATACAGGTTTATGACAGTGTGCCTTGTCATGCTAACGCAACCATCGTCTCCAAATTATTCCTTTACCGTGGTAAGTACGTAATGCTGAACGAGTAAAATGCGTTTATATCCTCCCACATTATTCTTAAGCTCAATGAGTAAACCATACAGCCACCATGGAAAACACCACAAAGTTGTAACACAATCTCCTCAGTACTTCACTGTTGCAGTAGTAGACGTAGTAGTAGATTTATTCGTCCGTAGACGTCTTTTTACAAAGCTATATGACATATCAAAGTATTTACAAATTTAGACTAATTTAAAATAAGCTAATTCGTATACACATACATTTACAGACTTCTAGTTAGAGACAATCAATACACCTCCTCCTGGTACAAATAACTTATTAAATAATGTAATGCCACACTGTTCACTCATATCTCATTATCAGCCACTGCACACGCTATACACACATTCTTTCATAACACTTCACTCACTACACACACACACACACACACACACACACATACACACTGGTGATACCTGAGCCATTTTCTGTACCGCAACTTTCCATTCGCTATTCTGAAAAACTGAGTCAGCAGCCCACTATAACGAGTGAGATGTTGAGCTCAGAAAGAGGAAGAGGTTTATAAGAAACTATCAACCTCGATTGCGGCAATGAAACCAACCTTTACCTAGGTTTCAGACCCAGTAATTGAGACTTCTTCAGAAAATAAACCTGATTCTATGATATGGCTAAGAGGGCATGGTCTATAAATAAAACTAAAACAGCCTGAACAGGCGTAGTCACATTTTAAAAATGCGGTACATAGGTACTAAAATGTGACGACGCCTATTGAGGCTGTTTCAGTTTTATTTCTAGACCATGCCCTCGTAGACGTATTATAGAATCAGGTTTATCTTCTGAAGAAGGCTCAATTACTGGGGCTGAAACCTAGGTAAAGGTTGGTTTCATTACCGCAATCGAGGCTGATAGTTTCTTTTATCTTAGATTATCATGATTGCTGACTGGGCTGCAATGTTGAAAGTTCTGAAGAGGAAGAGGTGTTAGTATTGCGCCATGCATAACTTTGGGGTAAGTTTTTCTAGAAAAGGAAAAAAAGAAGGAAGAAACATTATGTGAAGGTATTATGTGTATTTTGGTTGTTTTATAGTCATTATTATTATTTATTTGTGTAACTTTTTTTACCAAACGCCTACTCTGTTTTATCTTCAATAAGTAGTCCTTCAATGTATAAAATGGATTCCGTAACAGGTACTTTTTAGCTGCTTTTTGAAATAAGTGTATTTTTTAAATTTCTTTAATCTCTTCTGGTAATTTATTATGCAGTTTTATTCCTTGGTAGAAAATGCTGTTTTGAGTTTTATTCTTATTTTTTCCTTAGTAAAAATAAGCTGAGCCTGTCTCTAATTCCATGCTCATGGACAGAGCTCTTTGTGCAGTAATTACCAGTGTTATTTTTAAGTGTACAGCTGACTGGTAAATCTATTCACACAGAGCAGTTAAAATACCCAGTGTTCTGAACAGACCGTTACAATGAGCTCGACTGCTATTTTTGGTTATTATTCTTATGGGTCCTTTCTGGAGATTTAAAACTGTGTGGCTTTACAGTTGATAATAGACTATGTGATCCAAAGTATCCGGACACCCCCACAGACATACGTTTTCCATATTAGATGCATTGTGCTGCCAGGTAGTCCATACCAGCGACCTCAGTAGTCATTAGACATCGTGAAAGGGCAGACTGGGGCGCTCCGCGGAACTCACGGACTTCCAACGTGGTCTAGAGATTAGATGTCACTTATCTCATACGTCTGTACGCGAGATTTTCACTCCCTAGGTCCACTGTTTCCGATGTGACAGTGAAGCGGAAACGTGAAGGGACACGTGCAGCACAAAAGCGTACAGTCCGACTTCGTCTGTTGGCTGACAGAGCCCGGCGACAGTTCCAAACTGCATCAGGACCCACTACGACTGCTAGGGGGCAGGTGAGAAATCTTGGATTTCATAGTCGAGCGGCTGTTCATAAACCATACATCACGCCGGTAAATGCCAAACGTTGCCTCGCTTGGTGTAAGGAACGTAAACATTGGACGATTGAACAGTGGAAAAACGTTGTGTGGAGCGACGAATCAATGTACACAATGTGGCGATCCGATGGCAGGGTATGGGTATGGCGAATGCCTGATGAACATTATCTGCCAGCGTGTGTAGTGCCAACACTAAAATTGTTAGTCGGTCGTGTTATGGTGTGGTCGTGTTTTTCATGGAAGGGCTTGCACCCCTTGTTGGTTTGGGTGGCACTATCACAGCACAAACCTACATTGATGTTTTAAGCACCTTCTTGCTTCCCGCTGTTGAAGAAAATTTCAGGGATGGCGATTGCATCTTTCAACACGATCCAGCACCTGTTCATAACGCGAGGTCTGTAGAGCAGTGGTTACACGACAATAACATCCCTGTAATGGACTGGCCTGCACAGAGTCCTGACATGTGGAGCAGTGGTTACACGACAGTAACATCCCTGTAATGGACCGGCCTGCACTGAGTCCTGACCTGAATCCTATAGAACCCCTATGGGATGTTTTGGAACGCCGACTTCGTGCCAGGCCTCACCGACGGCCATCGATACCTCTCCTCAGTGCAGCACTCCATGAAGAATGGGCTGCTATTCCAGGAAACCTTCCAGCACCTGATTGAATGCAACCCTGCGAGAGAGGAAGTTGTCATCAACGGTAAGGTTGGGCCAACACCATATTGAATTCCAGCAAAACGGACGTAGGGCGCCACAAACTTGTAAATCATTTTTTGCCAGGTGTCCGGATACTTTTGATCACATATTGTATGTAACGTCCTCAAGGAATTGGCCAAATCCTAACCTCTCTATCAGCTTTGCCTCATGACACGACATCTTTCACCACTGCATATCGCTCGTTTCGAGTCATCCACTGTCCAATGTCGTCGCTCTTCAAGAACCTCAAGTGTCACTTAGCACTGACTTTAGAAATGTATTGTTTATTAGGAGTTGCTCCACCGATGTACCCGATTACTCTTAGCTCCCTGCGCACTTTCAACGTGCTATCTGGGCTACTGGTAATATTTTTAGTACTCACGAGTGTTTCCTTCCTTTGATTTCATGCGATACTTCACAACCACCGTCCCCACTGCTCGACAGTCTCTGCCCTTCCGTGCTTGAGGTCTGCCTAGTTTTGGTTTAGTTGTGAATGTTCGGGTTTCTGTTCGACGCTCACACCACCAACCGTCAATTTGGCAACCTGTAGGTGAGTTGAAATGTCCTTGATGGATATTTTACTCAGATATATTCTAATGATTAGTGCACTTTCGAAGTCACAGAGCTTTCCTGAACAAGCCATTATACTATTCATGCTTCTCAAATGACAAAACAATACTCCCCGTCTCTCCTTACACTAGCGAGTGCGCCTTTAGTGACGTCTTGAGGTCAATTCAGCTATAGAGCTGAATGTGGGTGGTGTCAGAAAGGATGGCTGACATAGTGTTTAGTGTATCTGGGATTGTAAAAGAGTTACGATTCTTATACGCCAGAAAGGCATCTGGCCCAGACGTATCCCCGTAAGATTTTATGTTGACTATGCTACAAATATAGCACCATTCTTATCCGTCATCTGTCAGATCACTGGAACGGCGGAAAGTTCCACGGGACTGGAAGAAGGCCCAGGTCATAGAAATCTATAAAAAGGGTAGAAAATCGGATGCACATAATTACCGGCCAATTTCACTGACATCAATTTGTTGTAAGTGCGCGCTTACGGTGCATCCAATGACATAGGCGGTTAGATAGAAAGTTTTCTAACAGACAGGGAGCAGTATGTCGTCCTGAACGGGGTAACTTGAACAGAAACAAGAGTAACTGCAGGTGTGCCCCAGGGCAGCGTATTAGGTCCTCTGCTTTTTACGACTTCCATAATTGATCTGGTTGATGGTATTGAAAGCGGCCTTAGACTGTTTGCCGATGATGCTGTATTCTACAGGAAAGTAGTATCACACGAAAGTTGTGAATAAATCAATGAGGATTTGCAGAAAATAAATGCATGATATAATGACTGACAGTTATCTCTCAATATTAGTAAGCGTAACCTACTGCGTATAACAAGGCGAAAATCCCCATTAATGTATGAGTAGAAAATAAATGATCAGTCTTTGGAAGCGGTAACATTAGCCAAGTATCAGGGTGTGGCTATTCGAAATGATCTCAAATGGAATGATCAGATTACACAAGTAACGGCTAAGACGAACTCTAGATTGCGGTTTATTGGTAGAATCCTGAAGCGATGCAGTCCTTCAACAAAGGGAATAGCTTACAATACGTTAGCTCGTCCAGCCTCAGAGTATTGTTCGTCTTTGTCGGACCCTTACCAGATGGGTTTGATTCAAGAGATTGAGAAGATCCAAAGAAGAGCAACAAGATTCGTGACTGGTACATTTAGCCATCGCGAGAGCGTTACAAATCTCATAGAAAATTTGAAGTGGGATACACTTGCAGATGGACGACGCGCTAAACAGAAGGGACTGCTCACTAAATTCCGAAATCCAATCTTCACCGAGAACGTAGAGCACATATTATGACCACCAACTTTCAAATCGCGTAATGATCATCATTCAAAGATAAGGGAAATAAGAGCTCGTACTGAGGCGTTCAGATAGTCGTTTTTCCCACGCGCGATCCGCGAGTGGAACAGGGTGGGGAGGGGGGGGGGGTGGAAGAAATATGACTTTGGCTCGAATTGTGCCCTCCGCCACACACCGCTTGGTGGCTAGCGGAGTATATATGTTTATGTAATACTTGTGATCAAATAGTGTACTTCCGCTAGAGTGTCGATTACCGAATATCGACTCTACAAACAAGAAATTTGACTTCAATAATTGAATAGACGGTTGTTCAAGTACAAAGTGGTATGTGGAATGTCCACCTGAAACTTACCGGTTTTTTCTGAAGGGCACATTTTCACAGGTATCAAAATAATCCCAAATAATGTGTTCCTGCTACGCTAACACAATCTTTCAGAAATGGTAGAGAAGGGCTAATATTTGAATTTAAACAAACGTTGCATCAACAACCCAAACGTTAAAAACTAAGCAATGGAATACAAGAAACCACGAATGGTAGTTTTTAGAACGCAGTATGCTGCTTTATTTTGTCTGTGGTTGTTAATATTGTAGGGGGGATGAAATCGGCTCTTAGGGGTACATCTTCGTATACTGGTATGTTTACGACATGGTGGAGCCAAATCTTATGAACACCTGCACTGTACGTTTCGTGATGGGAATGGCTGGTTCTGATTCATCGCCAGAGAGATAATCAGTCAGTTATTCACTATAATTAGTTTGTTAGTTAGTTATTTGCCTATTCATGGACTATCACCTTCACTTTGGTGGAGAGGTTTGTGTGTCTCGGTGCACCACTGAGCTACGCTGGCAGCAACAATAAACATGGCAGGGTCACCTATGCGAGACTGGTCAGTTGGTGAGATTCCACACAAGTGTAGTCCGCCTAGGGGGGTTCCCTTCATGGGAACAAAGAAAATTCTGAAATTACTTACACTTTCTTCTATCTGGATTCTTTTATTCTTCTCTTCTGTGTCGGCGTCATCATCAAGCTCTTCTTTTGTTTTTCGACCCCAACGTAATTGTGTTACGAGGCCTGGGGGTATCCTTCATTTTCATTTTCCTTTTACTTTTCTGTCTCTAACGCTCATAAATTGGCAAAGGATCCAATTATCTGTTCAGGCTGCTTATTCACCGTCAGAACCAAAACTCTGAGAAACATTCACTGAAACTTGATGAATTAATCAGACCTTGAAGAATTCAAGGCAGCTCTGCCAACAAGTCCTACAGCCACGCCCAACAAGACCTGAGATGTTTGATGCCTGCTCATTTCATAGCGTACAGGGCCGGTATGTCAAGTAGTAAACGGGAAAGAATGAAAGGCGAGTTTTTAAGGCGCCTTTAAATAACGAGAAGATATCGGCTAAGGGAGATAACCACGAAGGAAAGCCTTGGTGGTCGTAGAAAGGGGGTTTAGCAAGCGGCTGGTAACACACACTCGGTAAACACATAGTACTCCTAATATTCCAAGGAGCCTTGGAAATAGGATGGTCTCAAAGGTAAACGACAATGCTACGAAAAAGGACAAACGAAAATGGGTCAACAGATATATCTAAGCAGCAACCTGTAACGTCGAGGAATTTCTCAGAAAGAGACTGAACTAGCAAAATTATTAAAAGAAATAACTATTGACGCCTTAGAAATCGCAGAAACGAAAATAAAAATGAGAGGGACGAAATAAATATGTAATCAACTACATTATGTTCCGCAGTGGAGTCGAGCGAATCGAAAGACCAAGCAAAGATGTGGCATTACTACTGCTGAAGAGACGGGAAAAAGAGATCAAAGATTGCACATATTTAACCGGAGGAATAGTCACAGACTAAAGCTGAGAAGAGGCAACGCCACTATTAAAAGTTCATAGTTACCAGAAGAAAAAAAAAGATGTCTGGGATATTCGGTTAAGAACTAATAAACACAGTGCTGCTGATTAGTTATTGTGATGAGTAGTTTCATTGCCAGTATAGGAAATATTATAAGCTCTTCTGGAGAACCGGTATGCAATGAAATTGGAAAAGTGCTATGGCATTCTGCCACTTATAATAACCTAAAAATGACAAATCCTCTTTTTAAGAAAAACGATATACATAAGTATACTTGAGCTAATATAGGTCTTCGATCAGTAACTGACAATATTTTAGTAAATGATAATCTTGTGGGTCAAGTAAGGGGTATAAGAGTTTATAGACTACGAGAGACAGGATCAAATCCTTATTATTAACCTCAGAGTAGATCTTTTTTATGAAATGGAAGAAAATCACAAAACACGTAAGTAAGCAAAGCGTTCATAAAAAAGTATACTTGCTTGAAGAGGACAGCATCGAGCATATTTACCAAAGGGGGTTAAACAAAAAGCTAGCTAACTTGCAATCTAAAGACATAATATAGAACAGCAGAAGAAGCTGTCGATAAAAGAAATAAGAAATACAATTTCCTAAAAATTAGGAATGAAGATGTAAGTAAAACCATTGAAGAAAAGCAATAAGCATATTTAAAATACTTAAGGAACCCCAAAGCTGAAAAGATGCAGTCCTACAAAAATCGAATGAACATTGCTGAATGTGTAAAAGCAAAACCACACCAAGAACACTGGGACAGATTTATTTCTATACATCGAGGATGATGTTCACAGGAAACAAGAATGAGCCTATAAGGTTTCAAAAACTTTAAACACAATAGAAAAAAAGATGATACGAGTAAGCAATAACGAAGAAGTACAACAGATAAATAATTACAAGGAATTATCGTATGATGATGCAGAACAGGAAACTGGAATTGAAACAGTAGATTAGAAGGGATTAGATGAAATACAGTCTGATCAAATAACATATGCCCTAACGTCACTAAAGAACGGGAAACCGGTTGAGCTGCTAAAATAAGGGGGAATCATGATACATCTACGAATGCTACATCCTTTAGACGGATGTTGGAGGAGCAAGAATATCCTCAAAGATTGAAACACTGTTGTGCAGTAATCCTAGCAGATAAAGACGAGAACCTTCGGAATGGAATTTACTTACTGAAAAAAAAGTGCGAAATGGGCGTAGAGATATCAAGAGAAATAACGAAGTCAGTGGCCTTCATGAGAACAGAGCGTATTACAACGAAAATAGTCGTAGACCAGAAGATCTTAGACCAAGTAGACCACTTCACTTAACCCGGGTGTGACATACTGTCGCAGAAGAAACCGAGTAGCACAGTCATCGTGGTGTAGTGGTAATTATACTAGACTGTTACCTGGACAGTCGTGAGTTCAAAATTCACCTACACTGCAGAATTTTAATTTCTATATTCGGTTCTAGTATATTCTAGAAGTATCCACAAATGTCAAGAATCATTGTACTGGAATGTCCTGTCACTGTGTATATATATACCGTATGTCTTCTGCCCGGAGGCACTTCGCTTCGCGCACTTGTATGTGTAAGTGCTGAAGAAACCTTCTTTAAGTGAAGTTAGTATTCGTCATTCATCTAATTACACCTTCTTCCACGTGACGATATGGCTACAGTACAGGTATAGAAGATAGGTGTTGCTGTTGTGGTCTTCAGTCCAAAGTCTAGTTTGACTCAGCTCTCCATGCTACTCTATCCTGTGGATCCCTCTTCATCTCCGAGTAATTTCTGCAACCAACAAGCTTCTGATTCTGCTTTCTGTATTCATCTGTTGGTCTCCGTCTATGATTCTTACCCCACCGTATTTCCCTCCAGTAGCAAACTGGGGATCCCTTGGTGTCTCATAATGTTTTCTACCAACCGATCCCTTGTTCTAGTTAATTTCTTTCCTATCCAGTTCCTACCTCCTCATTAGTTATATGATCTACCGGTCTAATATTCAGCATTATTTTGTAACACCTCATTTCAAAGGCTTGTGTTCTCTTTTTGTCTAAACAGTCTATTGTCCGTTTCACTTTCACACATAACCACACTTCATCCAATTACTTGCAGAAAGTTCTTTTTGACACACAAACCTATAGTCGATGTTAACAAATTTCTCTTCTTCAGAAACGCTTTTCTTGCCGTGGCCAGCCTGCATTTTATTTCCCCGCTACCTCGGCCATCATCAGTTATTTTGATTCCCAAATAGCAAAAGTAATTATTAATTTAAGTATCTCGTTTCTTAATTTGATTTCCTCAGCGTCACCCGATTTTATTCGACTACATTACAATACCCTTGTTTTGCTTTATGTCCTCCCTTCAAGCCACTGTCCATTCCGCTCAACTTCTTTTCTAAGTCCTCTGCTGTCTCTGGAAAAATTACAATGTCATCGACAAACCTCAAAGGTTTTAATTCTTCTCCCTGAACTTTAATTTCTGCTCCAAATTTTTATTGTGTTTCCTTTATTGCCTGGTTAGTGTACAGATTGAGTAACACCAGGAATAGTCTACAACCCTGTCTCACTCCTTTCTCAACTACTGCATTCCTTTCATGCATGCCCTTGGTCTCTTATAACTACCGTCCGGTTTCCGTACAAGTTGTTAATAGCCTTTCGCTTCTTGTATTTTACCCCCACTACGATTAGAATTTCGAAGAGAGTATTCCCGTCGACAATGTCGAAAACTTACCAAATGCTATAGACGTAGGTTTGCCTTTCCTTAACCTGTCAGCAAAGAGAAGTCGTAGGGTAGGTAAAGCATCGCGAATTTTTACATTTCCCCAGAATCCAAACCAGCTTTCCCCAAGGTCGGCCCCTACCACTTTCTCCATTCTCCTGTAAGGAACTGGTGATAGTATTTTGCAACCATGACTTGTTAAACTGGGAGTTCGACAGTATTTACACCTGTAGTCCCCAGTTTGTCTTGGAATTACGATATTCTTCTTGAAATCTCAGGCTATTTCTAATGTCTCAAACATCTTGCTCACCTGATGGAAAAGTTTTGTCATGGCTGGCTCTCCCTAGGCTATCAGTAGATGTAACCGAATGTTGTCTATTCCTGGGGTCTTGTTTCGACTTAGGTCTCTCAGCACTCTGTCAGTTCTTCCAGCATTATCGTATCATCCACCTCATCTTCATCTACGTCCTCTTCCATTTCTATAATATGGCCTCAAGCACATCACCGTTGTGTACACCTACTGTACACTCCTACCACATTTCAGCTTTCCCTTCTTTGCTGGTTTTCCACCTGAGGTCTTGATATTCATACAGATGCTTATCTTTTCTCCCAAGGCCTATTTACTTTTCCTGTAGGCAGTATTTATCCTTCTCCAAATGATACATGCTTCTAAATCCATATGTTTGTCTTCTAGCCACTCCTGCTTAGACTTTTTGCAGTTCCTGTCAGTCTCATTTTTCTGAGACTTTTGTATTCTCTTTCGCCTATTTCATTTACTGCGATTTATATTTTGTCCTTTCATAACTTAAATTCAACAGGTTTGTTTTAGCCGAAGATATCTACTAGACTCTGTCTTCTTACCTAGTTTTTTTAATCTTATTTTGTGCGTTTTTTTTCTTTTAGTTCGTTGCATCTGCTCGGGGCGGACGTCGCAAGACACCCGTTTCAGTTCGTCGTTTATCAATTAACTCAGTTTTTTTTATTAGAGAGGGCTGCTAACCCTCTGACCGAACATGCTGAGCTACCGTGCCGGCTACTTATTAGATCCTCTGCTGCCTTCACTATTTAATCTCTCAAAGCCACGCGTCCTTCTTCTACTGTATTGCTTTCCCCCGTTCTTGTCAGTCGTTCTCGAATGCTTCTTCTGAAACTCTCAACGGTTCTCTCAGTCTGTCCTGGTCCCATATTTTAAATTTCCTATCTTTTTGCAATTTCTTCAATTTTAATCTACAGTTCGTAACCAACAATTTGTTGCCAGAGTCAGCATCTGCCCCTGGAAATACATTACAATTTAAAATCTGGTTCTGAAATCTGTATCTCACTATTATGTAATCATTGTGAAGCCTTCCGGCGTCTTCAGGGCTCTTTCACGTATACACCCTTCTATCATGAGTCCTAAGCTAGGTATCAGCGATGATTAAATTATGCTCTGTGCTTTCTTTCTCTTCCTTTTCCTATTATATAATTCCAGTACCTCATGAAATTATCTATCTAAATAGTTTGTTTTATCTCACCACATAATTATTCAATCTCTTCATCATCTGCGGAGCTAGTTGGCATATAAACTTGAGCTACAGTGGTGGATGTGGGCTTTGTGTCTACTCGATTCTTGGCTACAACAATGCTTTCACAATGCTGTTCATAGCAGCTTACCAGTGTTCCTATTCCCTTGTTTATTATTAAACCAGCTTCTGCATTACCCCTGCTTGATTTTGTATTTATAACCCAAGATTCACCCGACCAGAAGAGCTGTTCTTCCTGCCACCCAGCTTCACTAATTCCCACTATACTAACTCAAACCATTTTAAATTTTCTAACCTACCTGCCCGATTAAGGGATCTGTCATTGCACGCTCCATTCCGCAGAATACCAGTTTTGTTTCTCCTGATAACGATATCCTCCTGAACAGTCCTGTCCCAGAGATCCGGAATATATCACTTCCTGAATATATTACCGAAGAGGACGCCATTATCATTTAAACATACGGTAGGGCTGCATATCCTCGTCTTTATATTCGCCTTGCTTTCGGCCGTTCCCAGCACAGCTAATCCGTTTTGGTTGATATTACAATGCCATATCTGTCAATTATCTAGAGCGTTGTATCTGTAACAACTGAAAATGCTGCTGCCCCTCTTCAGGAGCCACACGTTTGTCTGGCCTCTCAGCGGATACCCCGCCATTGTGGTTGTACCTACGGTACGGCTCTCTGTGGGGCTGAGGCACGCCAGTCTCACCACCAACGGCAAGGTCCATGGTTCATGAGGAGAAGATACAGAAACATAGCATAGTAAATTCAGCCGAATATGCGGAACAATTAACAGAAACCTTAAAAACGAAACTAAGAAAGATCCTCAAATTAAATTGTACCAAACAGTTGCAGTCCTACAGAGCCCTATGGAAGCAAGACCTGTGTGATTAGCAAACAGCAGGAAGGCCGTATCAAGGCTCAATAAATGGAATTCCTCAGACGAGTTAAAGATTACACAATAGAAGAGAAACTAAGGAATCAAGATATTAGAGAAGAATGAAAAACTCTTATTTAAATGGTAAATTCTAGATTGTAGGAGAAAATGGAAAGAATACCTAAGAGGGCTGGAGAGCGATAGACTCCCCTTAAAGATAGACATTATAAGCACCAAGGAAGAAGAGATACAGGAAGACCTTGGCAACAATGGGTATAGTAACAGGCAATTTCGCGTAGTACCCGAAGAGAAGTAGAAGTAAGTTATTTGCATGATCTCTACTCTATAGTTACGAACTCTTGCTTGGATGCGGAACTTCTCAGCAAATTTAAAAATTTTAATATATTTTTCGAGTGATAAATAAGACAACTGGCTCACCTATGTGATTGCTTACTATGGGGTAACCTAAAACGTTTGTGTACTACATACCTATTGAGTTGTAAGTGGAGTCTCCTTACTTATGACATCGTTCGGAAAAAAGCGGAGTTGTTTAAATGGGTAAGAAATATTTTTTAGTAATATGTCACACCTAAGCTACGCATATTTGCAAACTGTAATAGTAAATAAAAATATTTCTAAAATGTGTACTGATAATTTCATTAGTTTCGGCGCATTATGTCTTACCTGGTGAATTCCCATGTATAAACTGATAAATTTATCCTTTTCCACCTTCATTTAATGCATATCCGTACGACATCATCATGTAATAACTTTGTATATAATAAATGTGACGTAAAAGCATTCCTCGCCTGATGTTTCACTTTAACCATTACGACCCAGTCAACGTGAACACGAAACTACCGATAACTACAATTCGTATAGGTTTCTATTAAATGGATGACTTGGTAATTGCGTGATAAAACTAATCACGTTTCGGGTTCATAAGGATGACAGTATGTGATTTGGATGGGTGAATGGTTGGTTTTGGCGCCAAACAGCGAGGTCTTGAGCACCCGGTCGAAAACAGTAGGAGACGAGTGGCAGCACAATGTACTTAACAAGAGCAGAAACCAGCAACGGAAATTATAAGTAACAAAGCTGCGGCAGATCATGCATACACGTACTATGCAGCAGGAAAAGAAGAAATCACGTCAAGATTAAAACTTTGACTGAAACAGGTTGGACTGATAGACGGAGTTAAAACAACATATCAGATGGCTGTGGCTGACCGATCGTAGGAGGAAAAGAGATGAGCATGCCATTCTGCAACAGAATGAAACCTGCGGCCTAAAAGCTGTGGCTGGAAACCAGACAAATCACAAAACATTAGAACTTAGACCACACTCCTCTCATCATCAGCTGAAACGGAGGGCAGTTCCCCATCGATACTGCCTTCCGCCCTCTCATCACGATAGAGAACGCACTCAGTTAACATAAGGCACGGTTTTCACGCTACAGGCATCACAGAATTTTGGTGGGGTCCTCCCGGAAGACATAGAAACCATGTGTAAGAGCCAGTACCCAATTTGGAAACGTATTACGATCACGTCACTCGCCTCAGTGACTGGCAGAAGGAATGTCAAAGTCGGAAACTTGATTTCAACAACAGTAACTCATTGAAACTTCCTGGCAGATTAAAACTGTGTGTCGGACAGAGACTCTAACTGGGGCCCTTGCCTTTCGCGGGCAACTGCTCTCAGCGCACACTCCGCTGCAGAATTAAAATCTCATTCTGGAATCAGTAGCTCATTGTTTGTCACTGCCATCCATTCCTGCTTCCACAACTGCATAGTCCTTTCAAGTAACATGCAAATGACAGTCAGATCAATCGCCTTCTCCATTTCCCTGAATCACCACAGACTTCGTCCGCAGTTGTTGGTCTTGCGGTAGCGTTCTCGCTTCCCGCGCACAGGGTTCCGGGTTCGATTCCCGGTGGGATCAGGGATTTTCTTTGCATCGAGATGACTGGGTGTTGTGTGTCTTTCATTACCATTTTCCAAGACCAATGAAAGTTCGTCAGGTCAGGAAAAATTTCAAAGCCATACTGATAGTTTTCTTTAACTTTGATGAATTCTTCTCGGGTTATCAGCCGAGTGTTGGCGTCGTCTTGTCGCAACGTTTCAATGAGTTTCGTACCCATCACCTTCTGGTTTTTGACTTTGAAGCATTAGTTCATCATGAATTCGTGCCGCAGAAACAAACCGTTAATCGGTGCTACTATCGGGACGTGTTGCGACGCCGAGGAGAATATGTGGGAGGGAAACGGCCTGAAACGTCGCGAGAGAATTCATAGCTCTTTAATGGCAATAACGTACCCGCACATCCATCCCTGTTGGTACGTGACTATTGCACAAAACGAAACCATTGCGCTCTGTCGTCCTCTGAACTCTCCAGACATTGTTCCTGCGGACTTTTCTTTATTTCCAGAGTTGAAAACCACGTTCAAAAGGGAAAGATATGAAACGATAGACGAGATAAAAGAAAATTCGCAGGCGGTGCTTGCCGCAACCCAGCAATAGTCGTACCAAGACTACTTCCGAAGTGGAAATGGCGTTGGGAGCGGTGTATCAATTATGGGCGAGAGTATTTCGAAGGACCATGCACGGTAAGTAAAAAATAAGCGTAGCAAAATTTTGTGGACAAGTACAGGCTCCAATTGGTTACGCCCCCGATATGAAAGACGCTTGTTTTGCATTGTAAAATAGGACACCCTTGACTGGTGTATTACCAGTAACATTAATCTGACACACAGAGGTTAGCTTACAACATTGTTACACGAAATACAGTGTCTTTTGTGTTTTTGTGACAGTTGTACTAAGACACATTGCAACAAGCGGACGCTTATCAGTGCAAAATTCACTTCAGACCGGAAAATGCAACATAATTAAAGAAGGAAGGAAAACATGATATGTGGAAGTTATCCATTGTGCTTTTTTTACCTATGTAAGAAATAAATGACAGAATTTTGTTCATCCGCAGTTACAAAAACTTTTGGAACATGAACATCTTAATAAATGACGCATAAGTGAAGTAAAAATAGACAGAAATTGGTGGAGTGCCAACAAACGTTCTTCGAAGCAGAATGGAAAATATGCGAATCTGGTGGGCAATTTTCAACGGTCCTCTTAGAGACTGGGTTATTATATGGCTTTACAGCTACAGCTCTTACGTTCTTAGTTGGTCTGCCATTCCAATAAATGTATTCCTTGAGACGTGTCGTTTGTTGATCTGAATGGACCCCATAGATACCACTTGACGTCACTGAATATCCACAACCCAAACTTGCTGAGCTTCTTTGCGTTTGAAACCGATATCTGAATCGTTACAGGTCATGATCAGGTCTCCAGCATAAGGAGACAAAGCATTAGGCACAACTCTCTTGTGACAAAAATGTAAAGGAAATGGGAAGTTATAAAATTGAAAAAGGAAAATGAAAAAGCTGAGTCTGTGTATTCTATAGGCCAGTGAAATGAAAGGAAACAAGACAAAGATATATGGTCAAATGAACACCATCATAAAATGGTAAAACAATGGTTTTTAACGAAACAAAAGTAGTCACTTTTATGTTTACCACCACAACTGCTACAATGCTACAGAGAGCTGAAATTCATTAAATCAATGAAATGCAACTAAATAATTAAATGAAAGAAAGTGAGGTGGCTTTCAGTGGATCCTTGTAGTTATTATCATTAATTGTTACAGCATCATACAGATATCTCATGAATAGTTTAATAGACGATAAATATGGAACGCACCAGCCCAACATTTCGCTGATACGTTTCAGGAGGCACAAAGCTAAAGATATAATACACTTGCAATGTAATATAAAAAAGTCTTTTATAAAATCTGAAGATTTTATTAACAACAGTAGTCTTCATTATGAATAAGACAATGGCGAACTGCCGCAGTTGAAGACGTTATTAACAATCTCCGTTGATACATCGTGGATTATTAAGAAAATTATTGTCATTGGAAACAAAAATAATTCAAGGTGAATAACTATGATCACCTTTACAGGCAAAACGAATACTTGGGTGAGAAATGATCGATGCTGCGGCCAAATGAAACGCAAGTATACGGGAAAAAATTGAAGGAAAAATTACGTGAGAATATACGCTTGGCATTAAGGGTTATAAAAGAAAAGGTCTGCAGGAGTATTGCAATATATTTGTGGTAGTAATAGCAAATACACCGTTCAGTCGCAAGACGAGATATTGTCCGGAAAGAACAGGAGACACACAGAGATAGAATACAGAGTACATAATTGTCAGGCAAAGGTCCAGAAATCAAATATTCCATTGTTCAACGTTTCTAACAGGAAAAACTGGTTCATCTCACAATTTAGTGATAATGATGAGTGCTCTCAGGTTTTAGAGATACGTCATGTAGGATGAACGTACTAGGAAATGGGATACGAAATAGTGGCAAATGATGCGCTTTTGGGTTCTGTGACACTGTACATGCTTTGAAATTATTTAAGGAGGCTATATTCCTGAAAACTGATTCTAGGCTATTTCAGAATAATACATTACAAAATACGTTGCAGTTCACAGCAACAGTAATATATGCTTGTATACCTACTGCCCAGTAAATAAATAATTAATATTATAATAAGTAGTACCCTTGAACATTTACTCTCAGCGTATATTCATAATAGTACACGAATTTGTACATGATGGAGTTCGTAGACCTGTTCATACTGAATAACACTTCCGTTTTACAATGCACGCCGTGGAAGAGTCACACGGTTTCCTGTTGGTAAAGGAAACTGGAAAGTGAACTTTACAAGTCCACCAATGAAATCAAACGTGGTCACCACCTATGTATTGTATAAGTTGCACCTGAAGTCTGATAGCTGCGACCAGTTCTACCCTTGATTAGCGTTCCAGTTAATTTACTCACGATTCATTTGAGAGTGTGCCTTTCATATAAAAATTCAGCCACCACCTGTGAAAATTTAATTTTGTCCTTTATTTGCCATGTGGCTTATTGGTTGCCCTTACCACAATTTACGACGACGTTTCGCTGCTAAGCGTCTTCTTCTTATGCCTTACAAGGTGGATTTTAGTAGTCAATGAAAATGTTGATGGATTCCTGCGTGAACATAAACTGCGAGGGAGAAGCATCTTCAGTGCTGTACCATTCAGCAATGCCTTGGAAACCACAAAACGCGATAAAACGTTGTTACCAAAAAAAGTAAGAACATGCTACTTAGAAATTGCCGATTTAGTTCATAAAAATCATTAGAACTGATTTTGGCCGAAATAGAGAGGAAAGTAGATGCATAATAGGTGTAGCACGAAACTGTTTATCAAAAAGAAGAAGTTGTTAACATCAAATACAAATTAAAAGTTCTGATAACTATTCTCAAGATATTGGTCATGAGTGTAGCCTCGATAATGAGGTGAAGTGTGGCCAATAAGCAGTTCAGACTAGCACAGCTTTTGAAATGTGTTGTTACAGAAGAAAGCCGCGAGGGATTAGCCGAGCGGTCTCAGGCGCTGCAGTCATGGACTGTGCGGCTGGTCCCGGCGGAGGTTCGAGTCCTCCCTCGGGCATAGTTGTGTGTGTTTGTTCTTAGGAAATTTATGTTAAGTAGTGTGTAAGCTTAGGGACTTATGACCTTAGCCGTTAAGTCCCATAAGATTTCACACACATTCACATTCACAAAAAAAGCTGAAGAGTAGACGGTGAGCTCGAGTAATTAATGTGCAGGTACTAAAACAAACTGCAGAAGAAAGAAAATTTATGGCACAATTTCACTGAAAAAAGGAATCTATTGGAAGAATACATCCTGAAGCTCGAATGGAAGGAATTGTGAGGAGTAAAAATTGTAAAATAGGACAAGGGTACGAGTAAAGTAAGCAGGTTAAGTAGATGCAGTGTGCATTGTTAATTTGGATACAGAGACAGTTGTACAGGATTGAGTATCGTGGATGGGATCATAAAACCAGGCTTTAGATTGAAGACTACGGTAACAAGAATCACTCACGACTACTGTGAAACGTTTGCGAGGTATTTTCCGGGTGAAATAGATACGCTGAGAAGAAATCGAATCGTCTCATTTTCAAAGTGGACAAGAAACGAAATAACCGCTCCATCATTGAGGACGGATAGTCACTAACGCAAACAGTATAATGCTTGTGAAGGAACAGGGTGAAAACGAGATAGTCTCACGTTGTAGGCGACGCCTGACAAAAAGTGCGCTCAGCCGCTTCACCAGTGTGTCAGCTCTTTTTTTTCTCTCTCTCTCTCGGAGACGCCGTGTCATGGCACATAAATCCGGGTCAGGACGGCAGTGGACGAGGGCGGAATGGCACTACTGTACAAGGCACGAAGCGCCCCCGGGCGACGTAGCGGCGGGGTCGCTATCAGGAGATGCGGCTGCCGAGGCGGGGGAGGTGTGGTACGGGTTGTGGGTGGCAGGGGGTGGGAGGGATGTGGACGGAGTTGCAGGAAGCATCCGAGTGCAGGAAGTCCGGAGGCGGCGGCGGACAGGTGGCGGCGCCGAAGTGCGCAGAACTCGCGCCGAGCTGACATGCCAACTTCGCCAGGGGTCCCCCGGCAAAGTTTGTCGTCGCAAGTTGAGACACACTGACATCCCCAGGCCTGCGTTATTTTCTTTTCTAGCTCTCAGCCACCTCGCGCTCGCCGTAGCACCAAATACACCGGCAGCGCCAGGAGTGGCTTTTCTGACCAGATTCTGTGTTGCTGCAACGGACCGCCGGAATCGTAGACCTGCGGCCTCCAACTGAGCAACTCAGTCCGATGGATGCAGTAGACCCGCACAGTAGACGGAAGGTGTTCCTTCTAAGTACAAGTGTACCATTCCCATTATAAACACGCTACTGGCCATTAAATTTGCTACACCACAAAGACGACGTGCTACAGACGCGAATTTTTACCAACAGGGAAAAGACGCTGTGATATGTAAATGAATAGCTTTCCACAGCATTCACACAAGGTTGGCGCCGGTGGCGACACCTACAACGTGCTAACATGAGGAGGGTTTCCAACCGATTTCTCACACACAAACAGCAGTTGACCGCCGTTGCCTGGTGAAACGTTGTTGTGACCCCTCGTGTAAGGAGGAGAAATGCGTACCATCACGTTTCCGACTTTGATAACGTCGGATTGTAGCCTATCGCGTTTGCGGTTCATCGTACAGCGACATTGCTGCTCGCGTTAGTCGAGATACAATGACTGTTAGCAGAATATGGAATCGGTGGATTCAGGAGGGTAATACGGAACGCCATGCTGGATCCCAACGGCCTCGTATCACTAGCACTCGAGATGACAGGCATCTTAGCCGCATGGCTGTAAAGGATCGTGCACCCACGTCTCGATCCCTGAGGCAACAAATGGGGACGTTTGCAAGACAACAACCATCTGCACAAACAGTTCGACGACGTTTGCAGCAGCGTGGAATATCAGCTCGGAGACCATAGCTGCGGTTACCGTTGACGCTGCATCACAGACACGTGCGCCTGCGATGGTGTACTCAACGACGAACCTGGGTGCGCGAATTACAAAACGTCATTTTTTCGGATGAACCGAGGTTCTGTTTACAGCATCATGATGGTCGCATCCGTGTTTCGCGACATCGCGGTGAACGCATATTGGAAGCGTGTATTCGTCATCGCCATACTGGCGTATCACCGGGCGTTATGGTATGGGGTGTCATTGGTTACACGTCTAGGTCGCCTCTAGTTCACACTGACGGCACTTTGAACAGTGGATGTTACATTTCAGATGTGTTACGACCCGTGGCTCTACCCTTCATTCGATCCCTGCGAAACCCTACATTTCAGCAGGATAATGCACGACCGCATGTTACAGGTCCTGTTCGGGCCTTTCTGGACACAGAAAATGTTCGACTGCTGCCCTGGCCAGCACATTCCCCAGATCTCTCACCAACTGAAAATATCTGTCAATGGTGGCCGAGCAACTGGCTAGTCACAATACGCTAGTCACTACTCTTGATGAACTGTGGTATCGTGTTGAAGCTGTACCTCTACACGCCATCCAAGCTCTGTTTGACTCAATGCCCAATCGTATCAAGGCCGTTATTACGGCCAGATGTAGTTGTTCTGAGTACTGATTTCTCAGGATCTATGCACCCAAAGTGCGTCAGTTCTAGTATAATATATTTGTCCAATGAATACCCATTTATCATCTCCATTTCTTCGTAGTGTAGCAATTTTAATGGCCAGTAGTGTAAGTCACCCCACGGTGGAAAGACCTGTGGCAGTAACAGTATGTCGTGATATTGCTGATACGGATAGGAACTCAGTGTCTAGGTACCTGTTGTAACAGCAACGATAGAAAGGATTCAAAAAGTTTGTCGTATTTTAAAACTACCTGAAATCTCGATACAGAAGTTTCGAAAATAGAGACTATATCTACTCAAAAACACACACATACACTTATATATGCATAGTTTTGTTTCTTCTCCTTGTTCTTTAATTCTCTTTCCAAAATAGTACATATTTATCTTTGCTGAGAACACCGTGTAAACAGCGCTTTGATATTCTTTGGGATATCATACGGATATTTCCAAGTTTCTCGCTTTTTCGAATCTTCTCATTCTCTGCTATTTTCTCGAAGAGGAATAGCCTTTAATTGCCCATTGAGTTTTATGAGTAAAATGTTGTTGTTGTTGTGGTCTTCAGTCCTGAGACTGGTTTGATGCAGCTCTCCATGCTACTCTATCCTGTGCAAGCTTCTTCATCTCCCAGTACCTACTGCAACCTACATCCTTCTGAATCTGCTTAGTGTATTCATCTCTTGGTCTCCCTCTACGATTTTTACCCTCCACGCTGCCCTCCAATGCTAAATTTGTGATCCCTTGATGCCTCAAAACATGTCCTACCAACCGATCCCTTCTTCTAGTCAAGTTGTGCCACAAACTTCTTTTCTCCCCAATCCTATTCAATACCTCCGCATTAGTTACGTGATCTACCCACATTATCTTCAGCATTCTTCTGTAGCACCACATTTCGAAAGCTTCTATTCTCTTCTTGTCCAAACTGGTTATCGTCCATGTTTCACTTCCATACATGGCTACACTCCATACAAATACTTTCAGAAACGACTTCCTGACACTTAAATCTATACTCGATGTCAACAAATTTCTCTTCTTCAGAAACGATTTCCTTGCCATTGCCAGTCTACATTTTATATCCTCTCTACATCGACCATCATCAGTTATTTTACTCCCTAAATAGCAAAACTCCTTTACTACTTTAAGTGTCTCATTTCCTAATCTAATCCCCTCAGCATCACCCGATTTAATTTGACTACATTCCATTATCCTCGTTTTGCTTTTGTTGATGTTCCTCCTTTCAAGACACTGTCCATTCCGTTCAACTGCTCTTCCAAGTCCTTTGCTGTCTCTGACAGAATTACAATGTCATCGGCAAACATCAAAGTTTTTACTTCTTCTCCATGGATTTTAATACCTACTCCGAATTTTTCTTTTGTTTCCTTTACTGCTTGCTCAATATACAGATTGAATAACATCGGGGAGAGGCTACAACCCTGTCTCACTCCTTTCCCAACCATTGCTTCCCTTTCATGCCCCTCGACTCTTATAACTGGCATCTGGTTTCTGTACAAATTGTAAATAGCCTTTCGCTCCCTGTATTTTACCCCTGCCACCTTCAGAATTTGAAAGAGAGTATTCCAGTTAACGTTGTCAAAAGCTTTCTCTAAGTCTACAAATGCTAGAAACGTAGGTTTGCCTTTTCTTAATCTTTCTTCTAAGATAAGTCGTAAGGTTAGTATTGCCTCACGTGTTCCAACATTTCTACGGAATCCAAACTGATCTTCCCCGAGGTCCGCTTCTACCAGTTTTTCCATTCGTCTGTAAAGAATTCGCGTTAGTATTTTGCAGCTGTGACTTATTAAACTGATAGTTCGGTAATTTTCACATCTGTCAACACCTGCTTTCTTTGGGATTGGAATTATTATATTCTTCTTGAAGTCTGAGGGTATTTCGCCTGTCTCATACATCTTGCTCACCAGATGGTAGAGTTTTGTCATGACTGGCTCTCCCAAGGCCATCAGTAGTTCTAATGGAATGTTGTCTACTCCCGGGGCCTTGTTTCGACTCAGGTCTTTCAGTGCTCTGTCAAACTCTTCACGCAGTATCTTATCTCCCATTTCATCTTCATCTACATCCTCTTCCATTTCCATAATATTGTCCTCAAGTACATCGCCCTTGTATAAACCCTCTATATACTCCTTCCACCTTTCTGCCTTCCCTTCTTTGCTTAGAACTGGGTTGCCATCTGAGCTCTTGATATTCATACAAGTGGTTCTCTTCTCTCCAAAGGTCTCTTTGGTAAATAATGGTAGTCAATTACAAATTTATCTACTTCACAAGATTTTTCAAGTTAAAATATTTCTAATCGTGTTTGTCAGAAGTCTTCACCTCTATATGTGTCATCTTACGAAACCCTGAAAAAATGTTGGAGGTCAAGTGTCCTTCGTTGGAGCCATTTGAGACCATAAAAAATGGTAATTACAGTTTTGACGTATCGTTAGGTGTTTTCTAACACTAGATTTATACATGATATTTCGTACTGAAATCTTAATTTATCCGATAACTTGGTAATATTGGAGCCTAAGTAGTAGAGTCAAGCGGTGAGTAATCAGCTATCGTGTTTCCATCATTCGGTTTATTATACAATGAACTCGAGGATTATACCAAGCCTGGTACAATTAATGTTGCTATTGGTAATGCACTATGCTAGTGAAACCGGATTGGCATACTACTTTTTCTACTGGCCTAGAACAATAATGGGGCTGAGATTAGCGTTAAGATCAGCCCACTCCTGTGGGCAAGGTGGCTCATATGCTGTGAGCTGTCTGCGTTGTACTTATGATGTTAGTAAGAATCCAATATAAATGTTTCACTTATCTGCTGCATTGTTACACTCATTCACTCACGCGTGAATACCGATTATTGTCTGGGTAACTAAAGGGATTAGTCCTTGCTGTCGCGCTAATCATGTGTGTCCTCAGTGGCTCATATGGATAGAGCGTCTGCCATGTTAGCACGAGATCCCGGGTTCGAGTTCCCGGTCGGGGCACATATTTCCAACTGTCCACATCGATGTATATCAACAACACCTGTCGGCAGCTGAGGGTTTCAGTTAGTCATCGTTTCAATGGGTTTTCTATTTAATTTTTTCTTTCTGTTTTAGCTTTCAACAATGCTGCTATTCAAAAATGGTGAATGCAAATGAATGATCTGAGAATATCAGGCAGTCAGTAGCAGGTATGTAGATTTATGAACAATTATTGAACATGGTTTCAACAACTACAAAATTATCTTCTTGAGAAGTACATGGATCTGTTGATGAAATTTTTTGTGTCACAGTTGAAAAAAATTGTTAAGGTGTAACAGATGTACAAAACCACTGGATAAAAATGTAATAAACCAACACTACACTACAAGTAAAATCACACATGATACAAACATTGAAACCAAAAAAATCCACTTTTTTTTTCACAAGAGCTGCTTCTCCCTGAAATTTATCTTCACGATTATGTTATTTTATATGCTAGTAATTTTTGTTTATTATATTTTTTCTAGTGGTTTTATACCTGCAACTGGTAGGCAGATTTTCTCGAATAATTGATTTTCTATGTGACAGACTTACGGACAAGAAGATATGGGATAATCTAACTTCAATATGTCGCTACGTAACTTACTAGTTTCTAATAATCCTTCTGTCCCAACCACAGGTGAATTGTAACATAGAGCACGATGAAACCTTTTTTTGTTGACCAGCTTACCTGTTATTTGATGCGTGCCACCAAAAATTCTTTGATTTCTTCTCTTGTGCCGATATGCAACTCCATTATTTATAGGAACCATTATTTATAGGAACCCTCTACAGTGTTTTGCCCTTACATTCTCTCCAGTATCATAGAATTTATTCCTTCCTGTATGAGCCGCGCGGGATTAGCCGAGTGGTCTGAGGCGCTACAGTCATGGCCTGTGCGGCTGGTTCCGGCGAAGGTTCGAGTCCTCCCTCGGGCATGGTTGTGTGTGTTTGTCCGTTGGATAATTTAGGTTAAGTGGTGTGTAAGCTTAGGGGCTGTTGACCTTAGCAGGTAAGTCCCATAAGGTTTCACACACATTGGAACTTTTTTTTTAAGTCCCCTTCCTGTATGAATATATGCTTTAGCTTTCTACCGCCTTTTTGAGTCTTTCGCCCACCGATTCTACAGAGCACCTCCTTATACCTCATCTCATCAGCGCCGTAATTTTCAGAATCTCTCTGCAACATCCTCATTTCAAGCGTTTCGTTCTCTGTTTTTCATTTTTCTCACAAACCATACAGCGCTGTGAGCCGCATGCGGATTCTTACAAATTTCGTCCACAGATTTAGGACCATGCCCAATCCAGTAGACTTCTCTTCGTGATTGATGGCATTATCCACGCATTTTAATTTCGTCTCGTTATTGTTCTCAAACAGGATAACGTAGCACCGAATTTTCCCGTCATTGGCTGACAACAAATTCGAAATTGCACGTGGTTAATGAACTCATTCGCAACATTTTCAGTTGCGATGTAGTCTTTCATAGTAGCTATAGTGACTACACTTGTGTACTCCAAAATAATGACCAAATAATGTGATAAAACACTCCCTGCGCTGCCTTTTCAACAGTGTTTTCTCTTCGCCACTTCTGGAGCACCCCTCAAAATCATGATGAGGTTGTGACTCTAGCTGTACACTGAGAAAGAAGAAAAAACCGTGTTGTAGAGGCTAACTTCTCCAGCCGAGACTTCGATAACCGCCGCATTACTTTTGAACGAACCGGACGTTTTACAGTGGTTGACCGCGATGTGGGTGACCGCGACAGGGGCCCCGTTTCATTTCCGAGTATCACCCCTCCTGCCACCTGAGAGGCTTCCAGGACTGCGGAACCGGCGGCCAGAGGCCCGGCTGGCATCGGGATGCCCTGCACAGCAGTGGCCGGCTATCGGGTTACTGATCCACTACCCGGCGCAGCGGTGCGGCCGTGCCCGCAGGTGACTCCTTTTGTGCTGCCGGAAATGAAACCTCATTGTCCTCGAAGACCAACAAATGAAGCTGTCCTTCTGCCTGCTCGGCGTACGTCCGGTCTCACTCGTCAACCGAATACGGTGCAGGTGCTTCGCAGTCGTCACCGGCCCTTTCTTTCGCCGTTGCGCTTCTCCAAAACGACAACCGGGATTCATTCTGTACACAGTTTGTGGGTCTGACACGCGTCAGAGTTACAGCTTAGTATAGAACATGCATCACCGCACGGGGTGCACAGTATTAGAATCTACCTTTTCAGAAATACTTACCAGTTTTCGGCAGTTCATATGCATCAGTAGGTATCTGTGGATACTGCTTGAAAAACTGAATAAAATCGGGATTGACAGAAGAGACATAACGACTCTCAATAGGTATAAAAATCAAATTAAAAAACGGGACAGTCGAGGAGATGTGACAGACAAGACTGTCCTCTCTGACATTATTTTTTTAAACTTATTTGTAGAAAGTGTAATATAAACAAATGAAAGAACCGCCAAAGGAACTAAAAATGGTTCAAATGGCTCTAAGCACTATGGGACTTAACATCTGAGGTCATCAGTCCCCTAGACTTCGAACTACTTAAACCTAAGGACATCACACACATCCATACCCGAGGCAGGATTCGAACCTGCGACCATAGCAGCTGGGCGGTTCCGGACTGAAGCGCCTAGAACTTCTCGGCCATAGCGGACGGCAAGGAATTAAAGTTAGAGGCAAACAAAATCACTGTATTCCATTCCTGACGATCCAGTAGTCTCAAGAGATTCTGACTAGGACATGGTCTTTGTCTTAAAACTGTTTTTTGACACCGTGGGTCACCACAAACCGACAATGAAC
The DNA here is from genome assembly GCF_021461395.2 of Schistocerca americana. NCBI lineage: Eukaryota > Metazoa > Arthropoda > Insecta > Orthoptera > Acrididae > Schistocerca > Schistocerca americana. The sequence goes on along the minus strand of NC_060119.1, from coordinate 1,199,214,985 downwards.
TCCAACAAGACTAAACTAAAGACGATAAATAAGCCGCACTGACCAATAAGAGCAAACAGTAAGGTTGGAAGTAAAAGGCGAATGCAAGTAAACGCGTTTACCTAAAGGGGAAATTCGGTAACAGATCACAATAGAAGAGCCATGCACGTTAACAGAATTGCTATGATTAAACGAGAAATGGAACTAATTTACTGACAAACATCCTCTTCAACAGAGAAACAAGACATAAATTCATCAAAACCCTTCTTCGGAACATTTTAAGCTGTGTTTGTGAAGGACGGGCTCAGGGGAAACAAGAAAAATAAAATAGAACACTATGGATCTGAATGTGGAAAAGAGCCACAAAAGGTATCCTGAACTTGACGGAAATCTAGTACAGAAGCACTACAAGAAATTAATGAGCATAGGACATTGATTAATATTGTACAGAGAAGAGAAAAGAAATTAATTGGACAACCAATTAGACATAACAACTTGACAAAAAATCTTGGAAGGAAAAATCCTCGCTAAAAAACATAAACAATGAGGCCCAAAATGTCCATGTTAAGAAATATTATCAGTGAAATGAACTAGAGCAACCACAGTCAGAAGGTGCAGAAGACGACGGACAGAGAAGAACGGCTGCATCAAAATGGCGTTGCGTTTAGTGTATGATGATGATGAATCTGTGAAGACTGGGATTAAAATGCAAATCCAATTACTATCAAAGATATGTCTCACCGATAGCATTTGTATGCACTGTTAGGATGAGGATTAATTACAGGAGCAGCTGAATGGAATTTTGACGATCATCATAAATTACTTCACCTGTCGACTCCAAAATCGGAGACCACCTAGTAGTCGAAATAGCTCTGCTAACTTGAAGCAAAATAACGCATGATGAACGATCCAAGGAAAACATGGGAAGAAAGGTAGCACTTGCAAAGCAATCAGTCTTCGCGAGATTCGTCAACAAAATTGGACTTCAATTTGCCAGGATGTCAACAAGGCGTGCGTTAAGACATCAGGAGTAACTTCCACTGTAGTACATGTAGCCGTACGTAGCAAAAGTCGTAGCGAGAGAGCCGTACCAAACCTGTACGATAGTTCAGTACTCAGAATGTAAAGCACAAGTCGTCGTAAATGTGTGATAAACTTACCATAATAGGTTTCGGAATTTCATTACCCCAGTAACAAGTTCTTTATGTTAGTGGGATAATTTTAATTGAATTAACTGTGAGTTCTTGGTGAAACATTGTAAATTAAGCAAACAAACACTGTTTTTCGACATGTTTCACAATTTATTATTGATGTTGCTGCACAACCCAGATTTCGGATTATAAGCCCACTTTCAAGTACGCTAGTAATAAATTGTGAAACAAGACCAAAAACAGTGTTTATTTAGTTAATGAGACAATGTTGTGAGAAATAAATCACACTTTTAGGACCACATTCACGCTACCGATTTGTGATACAATTCTATAATGGCTTCACAACAGATAATAAATGATATCTGATCAAAAATATTAAAAAGGCACTCTCATTGTTTCTCATGTGTTACTTACACATTTTTGCCACGTATTTATAAAAACGTAGGAAACGTGCGTTCCAGTTTCAATATGCAAGAGGAAACGCACATGTTTAAGAGAAATTTTGAAAATGAAAGTCAGCTAGAGAATGACTGTAGGCGGTACCGTAATAAATAGGACTAGGAATTTGAGCTAAATGATATAGTTTTAAACTTAGAGGAAAAGAAGTTTGTATGACCTTCTGTCTCTTTCTATCCCTCTCTCTCGCTCTCGTTTTTTATGTTTGTTTGTGTGCGCGAGTAAATGTGTGTGTGTGTGTGTGTGTGTGTGTGTGTGTGTGTGTGTGTGTGTGTGTGTGTGTGTGCGAGTTTAGTTCATCGACATCTTGAAGGTTTTGTAAGATGTTGACACTATTTAATTTTTGCATGTTCAGCTATTAGCGTAAACTTTTATTTATTCACGATACACATTTTACATTTCATGTTAATGAGTTCTACACCTACCGTAAGTACGATATTTGATCACATGACTGCAAACATCCCACTTAAACTGTAGTAAAATTTAAGGTACAGGTAGTGGCTGGTCCTGTATATTCAGCCAATAGTCGTTTAAGCCCATCTGCACCACTAGAGACAGACAGTGCAATGAAGTCACCTAGATGAAAAAGGTTCCAAAATATTTTCCCCCACATTACGGATCTGAAAGCTTCCTCCCGGTATGTTGATGTCAGTACTAATACTGAATATTTGTGACTGATTCAACTTTTGCCTCTAAATTTTTCAATATGCTAATGAAATTAAATAAAAGCAGTAAGACTGATATTCTCCAACAGGGTGACATACTTTGAGTCTATAGATTGTTTGTCAAGAGCTGTCAGTACACAGCACTTTGAAACTGAGTAAAATATCTTTCAAAACTACATTCATATACTCCCTATTTCATATTTCGGTATGTGCCGAAAGTTACTTCTGATAGGACTGCATTTTCCGCTCTACCTTCTACCAAAGAGCTTAGGAAGAGTGATTGACACAAACTTCCTTATGAACTCTGATTATTCAAAAATAGTCATTTCATAAGACATTTTTGGGATGAATTAGTCTGTTGTCCGAATCTTAAAGCAACGTACGCTCCCAGCATTTGGGCATTAAGCTTCTCCGGCATGCACAACGCTTGTCTTACAGAATCTGTCATTGGAGTTCGTTGAGCTACTTCGCAATACTCTCGCATCGAGTAAACGACCCCGTGATGAAATTTGCAGTTCTTCGTAAGATCTTTTGTACCTCTTCTATTAATCTACCCTTGTAAACGATCTGACAGACTTGGTACGCAGCAGTCTGTGAGTGCTGATGACGGTGCAGTGTATTAGAAAGTGTTATTGTTGAGTGACTATAGGAGTGGCAGCCTGCTTCTAATGTTGAAAAAGAATAAACTAATGCAGCTGAATATAATTCTGTGATGTTCGAATACAGAAGTAGTAATGTGTTGCTTGACACAATCACTTCGTTCAAGTATCTGGATGTAATGTTCGAAGGCGACATGAAATGAAGGGAGCACGTAAGGTTCGTTGTAGGAAAAGCGAATGGTCTGTTTCGATTTACTAGGAGAACTGTCTATCATGTATAAAGGAGTCCGCATGTAGAACACCTGTGCGACTAATCTTGACTTCTACTGGAGTACCTGAGATCCCCTCCATAGCGGATTAAAAGAAGACACCGAAGATATTCAAAGATGGCTGCTGGATTTCGTTATTGACATGTTCGATCGACCCATGAGTATTACGGAAATGCTCCGTGAACTCAAACGCGAATACGTGGAAGGAAGACCTCTTTTAGCGAAACGATATTGAGAAAGTTTAGAGAATTGGCATTTGCGCACCGATTACAGAATGATTCTGCTGCCACCTACGTACATCTCACTTTAAGAACCGTGAAGATATGAGAATTCTGGGCTCGTACCGAGGCATATGGACACTCCTTTTTCCCTCATTCGCTTTACGAGTTGAGCTGTAAAGGAAACGTCTAGCTGCGACGCAAAGTATCCTCCGACATGCACCAATGGCGGATTGCTGAGTACTTAAATGTTGTTGTAGATGTAAGGATGCCAGACTAGCGAGTAATACCAAATAATCAGCTAAAAAACGTGTCACGGCTTTCGTGGACACTCTTTTTAAGAAACTTCCGCCAGTTGACTGTTAATTGTTCGTGTATTTTACACAGTCATAATATCGGGTTTATTGGCATTCTCAAGTGTCTGATCTGTCTGTCACAAGTCATCGTCGAAAAAAACAAGTTTCTAGCCTTGTAGACAACTGGTCTGGGGTTTCTGTTCCCCACGTGGCGCATAAGGGATTTCTCTGCAGATACGCGAGGTAGGTGGAAAATAAAATACCAGCGGCAGACCAACACAGAAATCAAAATCCAAAGGCGGCTCTCCCAGGACTGGACGACCTTTGGTTAGTGTCAGTTCCCCAGGTTAGCGGGTGTGGGGGCGGTGAAAACCTCCGAGGAGACTAACTACTATGGTCGTAAACCAGTGGCTCTAACAATAGCTGCGAATCCATACATAATGTTAACAATCATGGAAGAGGGTGATGGAGGCAAATTACGCCAGGTGAACAATCCACGACACCAAAGTGCGCAAGCAGACAGTCGGATTCCGGGGACTCTTCAGCACTACACAAAGACGAGTCGGAACGTCTGAGAGCCTCATTCAAGATTACGTATAGAAAACAAGTTACAAAACTGCATTCAATGTAAATTCTCTTCAAAAAATTGGAAAAGTAAAACATCTTACAGACACCCTCAAGAGCCACCTAAGTCTCACAACGGTCCTACAAGAAAGCAATTTTGATTCTGGTGGATTTAGAATATATAAAGGAAAGGTAGGCAAAAAGTTATGAAAAACACAGAGAACCTTGGAACTGGCTTCATAATAGGTAAAAATATTTTGTGCTCCGTTATCAGCTTTGCATCACGATCAGAAAAACTCTCTACACTTACCTTAAAATTTGGTGTCAAAGTATACACCATCGTGAACGCACATTCACCATAAATAAAGACAATAAAGGATAAAGAAAAGGTGGAACGTTTTTGGGACCAACTCGATGATGATGTGCAAAAGATCCCAGAGAAGGAAGATGTCAAAATAGAGAAGGAGAAGATGTACAAAAAAAAAAAAAAAAAAAAATGTTGGAAACTACCCAGCACGTAACAGAACTAAGAAAAATGATATTAGATCCGTAGAACTGTGTCAAGCACACAACATGATGCTTAAATCCACAGCCTTTAAAAACCTACCTCGAAAACATAAAATATGGGTCTCATGAAACCGACACCTACGTGAATTCGAACTTGTTCTCGTGGCTGTAAACCTGAAGTCCCATAGCGAAATAAACAATGTCAACGATCACGAGGAACCAACCTACATTCCGATCACCACATTTCTAAAAAAACTCAAAATCATCCGAAAAAGTAAAAGAAGAAAATGTGAATCAGAAAATAAAATAAATTCCAAGGAGCTTCCGCTTGCACTAAAGATATTCAAAACAATAAAGGGATCAAATAAAAGGAAGCCAAATATGTAAATCCGAACAATTAGGTCCCATAAACAAGCCTGGAGGACAGAAAAGTATGGCACACTCCTTGAGCTAAAGCATGGGGACAGAAGCAAACACAGACAAATGGACACAGCAGACAAAACTTCTTAATGATAAGAAAATCAGTGAGCAAAATTACAAGCAGAATAAGAAAAGCCCAAGCGGATCAGCTCCTCTTTCAGACCAAAGAATACTACAGCAAAAACGACACCAGGAACTTTTATAAGACCTTTCAACAAAAAATAATCAAATACAGGTCACCGACCCTACGGCTCTACGACAAAAACGGATATCCTGACCACAACAACATGTATAACTGCAAAATATATGCAGAATATTTAAGAAAACTTCTCAGTTGTGAAGAACCCATAGAAAAATGGAGTTTACGATCTCAACAGTTACCAACGATAATTATCTAACATTCTCCACTGAGAAACTACAGACGGCCGTTTCAAATCTTAAAAAATAAGAAGTCTAGAGAGAAAATCAAATCACCGCTGAACTGCGGGAAAAATGTCAACAAAAATGCCTTAGATTCTGGGAAAAGTCTTCGAAGAAATTTGGACAAATGAAAGAATCCTATACGAATGGAAGACGGCTCTGAACCACCCACTCCATACAGATCCCCAACGGCTACAGAGAGGTCTCATTCGTAGACGTAACATACAAAATACAAGGCAGAACCCCAATTAGAGCATCAACTTGCAGGTAATCAAGAAGTTTTCAGTTAAGGGAGATCCTGATCGGGGCAAATCGTTATCCTCAAAAACCTCATGGCCTACCAAAAATCAAGAGCAAAATCATATATTATCCCTTTCATTCACTTTCAGAAACCATGAGACTCAATAGACCGGGAATCGATCATCTCTATGCCAACAGAATCATAACATTGACAACAAAACCACAAACTTAATCAGATAAACCCTATTAACATGTACTCCAAAGTAAAATTCATCAGAGAATTTGAGATGAAAACTGGTGTAAGGTTATGAGATAGACTCTCTCTACTGCTATTTCACTGCCTCCTAGAAAAAGTAGTCAGAGACTGGAACACGAAGGTCCATACTGGAATCAGACTAGGAACAAAAAACAAAGGCATCAAAGTCGATTGTCTAGCTTTTGCAGATGATAATCCCTTATTAGCCGAGACATGGGTAGAATCCTCAGAACAGACTTCCAAACTACAAACACAAGATAAAAAAAGGTCATAAAATTTCCTTTGAAAAGATCAAGATAATGACAAACATAACAAGCCCAACAAAATATATTAAAGTGATATTAAAGTGGGAGAATACAAAATTTATATCGTCAATGAATTCAATTATCTTGGAGAATGGATCAGCTGGAGAAAAAGGATATGTGATCTAGAAGAAGTAAAGGGAGCTGAGATGAACTCGCTTTCCACCTCACCAAAATTACATATAGAGAAATACCCCTCTCATGGAATTCAGAAATAAGATTTTACGGTACAGTAATCAAACCGGAAGCCCTGTATGCAACCGAAACATTGTCCATTACCAAACATGGTCCGTTTAAAGGGCTGGATACCAAAGAAATGAAGATATTAAGAAAAATTCTTCCGTCCAGGTTACACAAGAACAAAGGTTCCACAACAACAAAACTAACTAAGTCACATCAAGTTACCGTAAGACTCTCAGACACAATGAGGAAAAGAAAAACTGAGTTTTATGAATACATCCTCAGAATGTACAAACAGATTAACGAACAAAATTGGTTTAAGGAAACCGACAAGGACTTTAAAAAATTTAAATCACAGAAAATATGCTCACGGATAAAACTGTAAAAAATAAAAATAAAAATAAGAAGTCACCTTAAAAAAGCGGTGCTGTCAAATTAAAAAGAAAATGTAACAAACAGCCCAAGTCTTTGGACAGGAAAGGAAAGCAAGATCAAAGAGAATGATTCAAAATTGGGGTAATAAAAAGGCACAGAAAATTAGAAATTGATTATTCAACGTATCCCAAAGTAGGACGAAACGAAAAAGAAGCAGCACACAACTGATCTTTCAAAAGATTCTATAGACTGTGGTCCTCCACAAAGGAAAATCATTAACTACTTTGTGTGGTTTAGATAATTACTCGTAAGTATTTTACATTAATTACTGTACCAAGCGAGTTGTTGGCTGTAATGGTATTGAGCAGCGTTACATGTGAATACACTACTTGAGTTAACGATGACTCAGATTACTGATATGTAGTTTAATGAATACGGCAATATTAATGCCGTTCATAAAATATTGTGAAATTTATAGTAGTGGTAGTGGTAAGGTCTTATGGGACCAAACTGCTGAGGTCATCGGTCCCTAAGCTTACGCACTACTTAATCTAACTAAAACTAACTTATGCTAAGGGCGACACACACAGCCATGCCCGAGGAAAGACTCGAACCTCCCACGGGGGAAGCCGCGCGGACCGTTACAAGACGCCCAAGACCGAGCGGCTACCCCGCGCGGCGAAATATGTAGTAACGGCTCTGTCACACTCTCTTGGGGTCTCCTGAAATTTCACTAACATTTTGTTCCGTTGAGAATGACATGTTGAGTTAAGCCTCCAAGGATGTCCTGAACCCAATCAGAAATTTTATCCGACACTCGGTAACTTCATATTTTATTCAGTAGTCGACAGAGCTGAACCGCATTATATGCCTTCCTGAAGGCAAAGAACTCGGCATGTAAGTGAATATAAGTTTCTCAGACGAAGCGTTAGTTCCTTCAAGGTTCCATCGCAAGGGTATTAAGTATTCGAATTTTGTTAAATATTACGTAGTTTTTAATGCTGGATATTAATTTTATTACGCCCAACAGACGAAGTATTAACCCAAAATGTATACTGCCGTTGCACAACAGTTATTTTAGACCCTACACACATTATAATTAATATCGTTATTGTTATCGATATCACCATAATCAGCTTTGAGCGTCCACTCTTGGATGAAGGCCTCTTCTGACCTATAGATTAAACTGTGGGGTTCAGTTGTATACATCGATGTTGCACTCTTATGATTCATCCATACACTTTCCAATACGTCAACAACAACTAGATTTTTTTATCTCTTGGAATCCACCAAGGACCTTCCTTGGTATATTTACCATCAATTCACGTGGCTACTTCAATGTATATATATATATATATATATATATATATATATATATATATATATATATGGTTTTATACTACCTTTGATACAAATATTTTTTCCCTTTTTCTAATGTCCTTGTATAGGTGAATGTCCGAAATCTCTCAATTCTTATCTGTGATGGCTCTTTCTAAATTTATTTTTAAATACGTAGTTTATACGCAACTGATGTTTCAGCGTTGGTTATTCGGGTAACTGTATGTCATTCAAAGATAGTTTCAACACTTACAACATCCACAAACCATGTGCACTTGATAATACCAATACAATAAAAAAATTGTTTCTCTACACATTGATATAACTTCTTTGAAAGACCTAATTCACATCCTTCTGAAAAACTCTTGTGTAATATTTCAAAAGTTATTCTTATTCATATTTTTAGTGCCTAGAATGTTCGAATCTATAAATGCCACTCTTTCCAAAAATCATTGTCATCGTAGTGTAGCCTCTACGTTTCCGAATCCGAATAAAAATAAATTCGCTAAAACAACATCTTAATTAAAGAAATATTCAAACTAGAAATTCCACATTGCGACTGAAATGTTGGAGAGTTTCGATGGTCAATTTCCACAGTCACAATTACGTGTCGTAAGAGTGTAGTATTAATTTCTGTCATTTTGGGATTATGCAGTTTTCAGTTGAACGGAATCTGTGTTTTAGCTAGTTTCTACGTCTTCTAGATAGTCAGTGAATGTATAAGGAAGCTGTAATTTCAATTATCGTAAGTTTGTTTGGTATAAAATAAATTTAAACGACATAAAATTTAAAATCAGATATATTACTTCAAATTACTTGATATATATTCTGTAAAGAAAACTTACGTTGAAGTGACACATTGCACATCAATACGAAGTATCATATTCATAATCTGTGTAACAAGGATTAATGTATGTATGTATGTTTGTACAATTCAAAGCATTTATTTGGTACTCTGCGAGTCGAGAAGACGGTATGGAATGTTTATGAGACACCGAAATAAACAGGTCAGTAAACCTAGACGTTCCACAACCACTACACTTTCATTATACTGATAACTGCCTCTTTGATTTTAGACTGTGACACATTTATTTGTCTTCTTTCCCGTAATAATTCGCACAACGTACCTCTCCTTTGTCTGCTGATCAACAGTCAGTTTTTACATTACTTTCACATTAAAAACTCTTGTTTCTCTGCTGAAAGTGAGCATAAATACTCGCAGATTGCAAAACATTCATCTTAAGACACACTGGAAGTTTGAAAGCCTATACTTAGTTTGCATTTATCGTGAGTCATTCGCCCAAAGGAAAGTCCCCAGCAACTGGAAAAAGGCGCTGTTTACTCTCATATATAAGAAGTGTAGAAAAGGTACGTAGAATTACAGATCAACATACTTCATGTCTCTTGTTCGAGAACTCTTAAAAAAATTTTATGTTCGGAAGTTACAAATTTCCGGAAGAGGTAAAATTTTGTCCCGATAAATCAACGCGTATTGTGGAAAGTACCGCTCGTGTGAAACTTAGTTTGGCCTATTCTTGCAGGAACATGCGATATTCCTAGGTTTCCGGAAACTATTAGACACAGCTCCACACTCCAGACTGTTAATAATAAATGGAATAGCTTCTTTGGTCTATTTGCTAGTCGAACATTTGAAACAATGACTAACAAAGGCACATGGTACACTCCACCATGCACCATGTGGTGGCTAACTGAGTAGGTATGTCAAGATATATGTACAAAAGCGCATTTAATTTACCAGAATCACTCCAAGGCATTATTTCTCTTCTATTTTTTTGTTATGGTATCCATTAAGTCATAAACTTCATCTACCTAGTTATGAAGTCTCATCAACTGCTTCTAAGGCATCATTGTTAATTTCTAAGATTTTCTTTCCGAGCAGCTGAGTATGTATTGTTTTTGTCATATTGTAAACAATTTTAAGTCCTGCTGTACTCAGTTGCACATGTATTTCATAAACACGTATTTCCCTTGAACTTTCCTAGTTTAAGCATATGGAAACTTTCTTTACTACTGACGAAAATGGTGTGGAAATTATGCAATCTAAGAGGAATTCAGAACTAAGAACGCAGTGGACTCTAATTCCAGTTTAAAAAATCTCTCTCCTCGGTGGAAATCATGAAGCATATCTTAGACTTAGGCATGCCTATTCTTCATTATATTGACAGACCGTTAATCATACCCTTGGCACTCAAGGAACATGTCCACAGATTTTGTTTGAAGTGATTTAAAAGCTACAAATGAATGGTAGAAAAAGTTGATGCCTACACTGACTTTTCCATTTAGGAGCCACTGAGCAACAGCCGGTTGTATAAAGAAAAAACCCTCATACAATTTTTTCTTTAAGATGCTGCTGAGCGATTATTCAGATCTCTAGCATGTTGCAGCCACGCAATTAAGAACTGAGGGTTCTCGCTTCCAATGTGTGAAACAATTCAGTAAATAAGATAATACGCTATCTGTAAATTAAATACAAAAAATTTAATTTGGCATCAAAAAGCATTGACTTCAATCTTACTAGTGGTTACTGGTTTCGGTTATATAAAATCTACCATCTGGCCAATTTCCAGCTCACGTGAGGAGCCAGCTCCCAAAGCCGTTTTGCTATTAGCAAGTGGTTTTCGCCACCGACGTAGTATTAAGTAGAAACGTCACGAGGCAACACACAGTTAAATCAATCTTGCCACCTTTAGCTTATAATTTTTTTTATGTGGATCGTGATATTTTTATGCGTATTTTGTAGCATACTAATTCGTCTCTACAAAATAAGTAGTACATGCACTGACTCGTTACTAGTCCAGGGAATAAGATAAATTTCGTTGTATAGTGTTAACTAACATCTCCGAGAGCAGATGAGAAAGCTGCATCTTTCACCTGCCCCAGGGTAGGGTTCTGCAACGAAGGAACACGGCACAACCGGCTGCAGGCTCTGCTTAGGCAGGGAGGGCCTTGGGGCATTGTCTGGCCCCACCCTGGGCGTCCATTGTTCTCGACAACACGGGCCTCATTCCCTTGATGTACAAGAAAAGACATCCAGCACTGACTTGGAGTTCGTCGAAATGTTCGCTTGTCACGGAAGGACAGCCAGCCGCGCAAAATAGCGAAGCCATTCACGCAAGTCTACTGCCAATGCGACCGGGCTGGTCTCCCAGTATACACCGACAACACGGTGACTTGCGAGTGGAACGTTTCCCCAACAATTTAGAAAATAGGCTACCACCATTACTATTCCCCCTTCTATTTATTTCTTGTGCCAAACACATCATAGTATTAAAATGACACAGATGCGAGGCCGGCCGAAGTGGCCGTGCGGTTAAAGGCGCTGCAGTCTGGAACCGCAATACCGCTACGGTCGCAGGTTCGAATCCTGCCTCGGGCATGGATGTTTGTGATGTCCTTAGGTTTAACTAGTTCTAAGTTCTAGGGGACTAATGACCACAGCAGTTGAGCCCCATACTGCTCAGAGCCATTTGAACCAACCACAAATGCGAATTTTAAAAACTTACTGCGTTATGTACCTAATGTGGTAATTACTATCAACTACACAAAACACTCATAAAATATTGGATGATACGATGATTGAAAACTTACAATGTGTTGTGTGCCAAATGTTATAGATACTACCAGAAACAACAAAATTTCTTAAAATCCAGGATACCTACGCTTATTAAGACCAAAAATTTACTACGTCAGGAGCGAAAGGTGTGGAGTTCGTTAGACGAGACACAAAGGCTGCAGTTGTATAACGAAAGTTTATTGGTGGAGCGGCGGGAGGGAGGGGGGGGGGGGGTTGGGGAATGGGAGGCTCCAGCGGTCCTGACCCTCCTATCACCGAAATGAAATTAGACACGATCTAGTAGCTGTGTAGCGAAATTTGAAGATATTTCGATTTTCAATCATACGTCGAAGAAGGGATGCGTGTTGTCCATAGTCAATGAGGCAATCGATAGATTTAAATCGATATATCGATAGCACTATCACCTATCGCTCAACCTTACATTAGTCAAGAGCTACTCCTTCACATTGTTGGCCTTACTTGAGCTCAGTTGTTGTTTTGGTAATCGGTTCAGATCTTGAATGCACTACCACTTTGCTCGCGAAAGGCAAAGGTCCCGAGTTCGAGTCTCGGTCCGGCACACAGTTTTAATCTCTCAGGAAGTTTCGGTTCAGATCTTACTTGCAGTTGAATTTAACATACGTGCTGCCGTTTCTGGCTTTTTTTCTGTGTGTCTATATGATGTTGTGATAGTTCGTAAATACAGGTAAGTTTTAAACAAGAGAGAAAAGGAAAACCCATTCTGATTCATGCACTTGCATTATGATAATTAAAAATATGTACCCAATACTACAACAGTCTAATTAGCTATCAATAACAACAGTTCAGTGTAAACACTGGAGTTGTTACTTGGAGATCAGTAGAACTTTGGTGTTGCGATACTTCAGTAATTCACAAGGAGCGATAAATATTACTAGAAACAAAATTAACCTCGAACATAAAAACACACTTCTATTTGAGCTATTGGTCAATAAAAATATCGCCGAAATGGCGGTAGTTGCATTTCTTTAAAAAATTTACTCAAAATTCTGTCGTTAGTGGCCCAAATGGCAAAATACCCATTCTGGTCGTCTGGGAGGAACTTGATTATGCAATTCCGATACGGAATGACGGGAAGGGGTTTGTGGAGAGCAGAAGGGGTATGCAATGGCAGCATTTTCTATCGTTTATTCGTTTTTAATATATTTCCAGCGGGTTGTTTGAATTCGTCAGAGATGATTGCGCCATGCATCCCCAGCCCCGAGCCCTCCCCCTCCACCCCTTTCCGTCACAATCTATTTACTCTCTAGTAATACTGTAACAACTGAAGCCTTTTCAGACAGTCTATGATTATCTGCAAATATTAATGCGCTTAAGTTGTAGAAACAATTACACAAAAAATTTTTTCTTCACTTTCGTAACAGTACTTACCTTGACGTGGGGAATAGTTATTTATCCCTCAGGGACGCAGTGCTTAATTTTAATGTTAGTTTGCATAAGATTTCGACAATGCGCATATTTCAGATGTATATACATTGGAAAGAAACTAGCGACTGTAGCTACGTATTATGTATCTGTGCATAAAGGTGGCTAACTTGTGGAACGACGAAATATCATGTCTTCGGGTTGTACTGAGAGAAAAGCGTTCTACTGTGAAATGCTTTATTCATAATATACTTGGAACTGTGAGTCCAACTTGCAAATCACTATCTTATTGTATGCAATCCCTGACCATCTAGAAAAGAGGCATTTGAAAACGAGAGGAATAAGGGGACATTCTTCTCACTGGAAAATTCGTCTCCACGTAATGAGACCGATGTGTTATTCCATCCCAGTTGATATTGGTATTTTGGATAAAGGCTGCGACATGGGTTAATAGCTACATACAACAAAACTCAAGAAGCAGAAGTGTAGGACATATTCAGCCTGCTGGCAATGCTTGTGAGTTTGCTGTATAATGATTCTTGTGTACCAATCAGACTGCCATTCGTGTAACGTATAAGCTGCCCCCTTACTATTTACCAGTTCATACTTCATTGCAGTTTACCAAAATCTGGCTGATTGGAAAATTAGGCATTGAACGGTTATTAGTAGCAAGTTTTGGTGGACGGACTTGCTCCCCAAAGTATATGTGCCGATAACTAAAGTTCTGACCGTCAGCCTACAGCGCATGCCGTATATTTACACATTAGTACAGTTCTCGTAGGCAGCATGCAACAAGAGAGTGACAATGTATAATACCTTCTAGTACAAAGCAAACAACATTGAAAAGACTACGCCTCTCCAGACAGAATAGGGCAAACGACAATCATTTTGTCGCTATTGTTGTTGTTATTGTTGTTACTGTCGTGGTCCTCAATCCGAAGACTGGTTTGATGGAACTCTCCATGCTACTCTATCCTGTGCAAGCCTCTTCATCGCCGAGAAACAACTACAACCTACATCCTTCTGAATCCTCTTACTATACTCATCTCTTGGTCTCCCTCCACGATTTTTATCTTCCGCTCTTCCGCCCAGTATTAAATTTCTGATCCCTTGATATCTCAGAACGTGTTCTACCAAGCGATCTCTTCTTCTTGTCAATTTGAGCCATAAATTTCTTTACTGCTCAGTTCTGTTCAGTACCTTCCCCTTTAGTTACATGATATACCCATCTCATCGTCAGCATTCTTCTGTGTTACCATATTTCAGACTCTTCTATTCTCTTTCTATCTAAACTGTTTATCGTCTATGTTTCGCTTCCATACTTTGCTATACTTCGTACGCATTTCGCAATGCCTAGCCCATGCCCACTGGCCGGAGAACGACAATAAAGTTAGCTTCTGCAATTAGCAGCAGGTCAACAAACACTTAATTAAGGGTACTTACCTCAGCACGTAACTAACTGGGCTACCTGCGCAAAATTTATCAATACATTTTCCTGTACAATGTGCAGCACAAAGTACTTCACTCACATGGGATAAAATAATAAGATAATTTTCGGTAAAGTGACATAAACAAAAGCAGACACGCTCACAGGGGAATAATAACTTCATTTTCTGCACTATGGCAAATAGAAAATCAATCACGATTGCACCGTTTAAACAAAAAAATCAATATGGCTCTCATTTTTAAGTAAAACATCCTCATATCCAGCTTTCGCAACTCCACAACCATAATACGCCGCACTGTACCAATTGACCTTCTGGGTGTAATATTACTGATGGTCCATACTCTTTACTGTACAGTACGTTGCATCACTCGACCGATCAAAATAGTGCTCTAGCCACTAAAGGACCCAGTCTATGCTCCTCTTGTAATCGGCAAACCTCTTCGTCCGTCTCCAGTGAAATCAGTGAGGTCCCATAGACATCTTCTTCTTGTACCAGCTTGTCTCTGGACCCACTGACTGCACTCGTCCACAGAACCTTCCCTCTCATCAAACAAGTTCGTGGGCAGCCCACCTTATGGTGGCATCGGTGCTAGAAGCTCCAAGCCTAACTCTGGCCAGGGCGAAACGAATGTGCCTGTCGACACCGCACACCTTAGTTGTTAGATATGTAATAAGGGAAGCCCTTCTACGAATTCATCCAATAGGGGACTCTCTTTTCTACGACTATAGTTCTGACTGGCCAAAGTGGTATGCTGCATGGAGGTATCGGATTTAGTCACAGAAGACGTGAAAAAATCTTCATCCAGGTCACTTGACTAATTTCTCTTTCAATGTCTCTAACTCAGCTTACAACTAAAGCTACACTTCCGTTCGTTCAGAAATTTATCAGGCGCTTTGCGTGCAACCCTCCTCATATCCATCTATTTTGGTCTCTTCCGAGATATTGTTCTCTTTAAGTGTTTATCGCTCGATGAAATAACTATAGCAAGCTCTTCTTTTCTTTGTGGGTCGCCGTATCTTGGCTACGGGAAAGAAAGTTCAGTGGTCAGTTAAAAGAAGGAAGCAAGATTACTGTTTCATGTTCCATCGGTGTCGAGGTCATTAGAGACGGAGCATAAGCTCGAATTCTTTCAAAAATGGTGAAGGATGAAAGCCGAGTCCTTTCACAGGAACATTCCCATTTCATCCCATCCCGATATTAGATTGTAATGACTAGAGATATCTCAGAAAACCTGCGGATATTATGGAAAACCTAGCTCTGGATGGCCGCACGTAGTTTGGAACCATCGTCCTCTTAAATGCGAATCCAGTGTGAAAACCACCGCGCGATCTCGCTCGATGTGACCACTTAAAGACAAGTGCATACTTTAAGAACAAATCTTTTTACATTCTTTGATTCGTTACACACAAATAACATTTCCAACATGAAACTCAAACTTTCGGAACATCATCCGAACAAAAGCCCGTTTGAAAGTCTATAGGAACAATATTCCTGTTTTATAAATAACCAAACTACTCTCTTACAGGAGAAATTATTTTTCTTTTGTGCGGAATCCCTTCAAAATGTTTGGATTATAGTGGTTAGTCCGTTTTGAAACTCAATAAACAGAAATGCTTATTATTTGGTCTATAGGCTTTCCCTCCTGTGAGAAGTAACTAGTGATTTTCGTTGCTTTACACTCACTTTTACTACCGCATTTCTTCATTTTCGGCTTCAAAAGCTTACTTCGCATTTGCAATGCAATTTAAAGTCCTAATGTTGTAAAAATCTAAAAGATTGTGAGACCTACTTATCAGTATCTACATTTTAATTTTATGACTGTGCTATGACAGGTATTTAATAAAAGGAATTAACTGTCATTTAGTTTCAGGGTCAAGGCATTGTGGTAGTCGGGAAATGAGGTTTAGTGCATTCTGATCTTTCTTTATGTAATGCAGTATTTGCAGACTGGTTTGCGGTGAGGATATGAATATTTGCTGGGGTACTCTCCTCTTATTACCCTCCGTCCCTCTTTACGTCATCATTAAATTCTCTGCTGTAGTATAGAGTCTATTTATAGCCTTCCAACAATATGCATCCTATTTTTGACAGCACTCAAAGTTTTACTTTTTCATGCCACAGTGCAAAAGCTTCAACACGACTACGTAAATGCAAACATTTTAAGATGGGTCTCTCTCAAGCGCAATTCATATTGATTACAAGTGCCATTACTGTGTCTTTCTTGCAATCGCTGTTTAAAATTCATGACGTTACTCTTCAAAACTTAATGCGATGCATAGCTGCACGAGACCCAAACACTCACCGTATATATTCCACACACAACTCAGACGTCACAAACTGGAAGACTTCTGCTGCAGTGTCACATTTGACGAACGGTGGCATTATTATCTCCCCAGTATTCACAAAGCATTTCACGTTCACCTCTTTAGACACCTACACCAGTTTTAACGATAGCAACTAGAGCTGTACCCTAATACATAAGCGTGTTACTTATATTACGGCAGTCAAATGACATTTAACACTTTGATGTTTCATACGTAGTCCTTATTTTGTGCTTATAACTAGCACAATATTGCTAACACAAGGTATCTCACGGTCATTTTTCCAGTCCATAACATGTACTCTTGGAAGAAGCAAACAAGTTGGCCTTATCATATCTTAGTCACATGCTCTTAGATTTATCAAAAAAATGCAAATGAAATTTTCACTGCCCTGTTCTCTGTTTACGTGACGAATGAAAGAAGTGTTTTGGATGTCTCTACAAACATTTACTTACGTGTTCTACTGAGGAATCTCACTGTAACCGTTATGATGTGAAATTTGTCAAGTGCCTAGGAAATGCACACATGAATCAACGTCATTATTTTTTGAAGCTTAAAATTTTTATTACCAACCTCATTCCCTTAAATGGAACAAAATCCATAAATTGTACCTACATTTATTTATCCCTATTCAAGAATTCATCTATAGTATAGAAGGAGTTGCAAAGGAGGGATGATTTCAATTAATTTTTGAAACTATTACTGCTGTCTGTCAGACATTTTATTTCATCTGTCAATTTATTGAAAAGTCTTACAGTAGCATAATTTAGCTCTTTCTGTGTCAAAGATATGTTAAGTAGAGGATAGTGTAAGTCTTTCTTTCTTCTGGTATTATAATCATGAATGACTCTGTTATTTTTAAACTGGTCCATGTTGTTGAGAACAAATTTCATATCATTTCAAACAGATGCCTACAGGAAGTGCGACTGTTAGCCCCAGACGCTGTTATAGCCAATTTCTTCTGAGCAGTGAATACTTTTTACCTAATGTTGAGTTACCCCAAAATATTATTCCTTGTAAGATCAAAGAGTGAAAATATGCAAAGAATGTTAGCTTAGCCCGCCCGGTTAGCCATGTGGTCTGAAGCACTGCTTTCTGGGGGAGAAGGCTTGCCGGTCCCCGGCACGAATCCGCCCGGCAGATTAGTCTCGAGGTCCGGTGTGCCGGCCATCTTCCTCCGCGAATGCGAGCTGGTTCCCCTTATTCCGCCTCAGTTACACTATGTCGGCGATTGCTGCGCAAGCACTATCTCCACGTACGCGTACACCATAATTACTCTACCACACAAACATTGGGGTTACACTCGTCTGTTGTGAGACGTTCCCGGGCTGGACCACTGGGGGCCGAACCGCACAATAACCCTGGGTTCGTTGTGGGGTGGCGGTGGGGTGAGTGGACTGCTGTAGTCAGTTGTGAGGTTGTGTACCACTGAGGGCAACGGTGGGGACGAAGCCTTTCCATACAATACAATACAATGTTAACTTACTAATTTTTATATCCTCAAATTGGCAATTATTCTGATTGCAAAAGTTGCTGAACCTTGTCGCTTTAGTAGCTCAAAAACATGAATTTTCCAATTCGGATTTACATCTACATTGACACACAAAAACTTAGTTTGCGCTACTCTCTCTACTGACTTCTGTTGATGTGTTACATTTACTGAAGGAACTGTACTGCTTGCTGCAGAAAATTGGAAGTACTGTGTTTTTTATAGTTCAGAGCAAGCCAATTCGCAAAAAAAACTAATTAATAACTTTTCCAAAGTCATTATTTGTATCTTTTTCTATCGTAGTTCTTTTACTGGATTAATAATGATGCTGGTATCATCAGCAAACAGTGTCAGTGTAGTTTCTTGTTTCAGATAAGAATGGAGGTCATTTACATATATCAAGAACAGAAAGGGCTCCATGATCGAACGCTATAGAACACCTAATGTTAATTCACACCTGTTAGATGAATTTCCTGTTCTGTAGATATGACTTAAACTACTATTATGCTGTCCGTTTATACCACAGAATTGTAATTTCTGTAACATAACGTCGTGGTTCACACAATCAAATACTTCGGAAAAGCCACAGAAAATTCCTATTAGCGACATTTTAGTATTTAAAAATTCTATTGCGTGGGCAGCGAAATTCTATATTGCTGTATCAGTGGAGCAGCAGTTTTGAAATCCGAAATATGATTTACTAAGTATCCCATTATTGCTGAGACGGCTAACCACTCTCGAGGACAGTACCTTCACGACTGTTTATGAAAATTCTGTAAGCACGAATACTGGCAAATAATTATTGACATCTGTTGTGTCCCCTTTTTTGTAGAGAGGCTTGACCATGGCATATTATAACCTGTCTGCGAAAATGCCTTGAGTTAATGATGCATTAGATTTGTGACTCAGAACGTCAGCTGTAACTGCTCCACATTGTTTTAATATCTTGTTAGAAATGTCATCTACTCCAACAGAACATTTCGAGTACAGCACACATCCGGAAACTCATTGGGAGTTTTATGTGTGAGTGTTCATGCTGGGTTACAGTTACTGCACTACGTGACAAAAAACACAAATTAGTTACAAACTATGGCGTACCCACACTTCATTCAACATGTAAACGGCACTACACATATTCGGATTCAGATGATGTGGTGCAGACGAATGGCGAAATTCCGCATGACACGCTGAAGTGTCGGAGCATCGGTGATGTCGATGTCTTCCTGAATGATTGTTTTCTGCTCAGCAATGAGTCTGAGGTTATTGCTGAACACCTTGTCTTTAATACAGTCCCATGAAAAGGAGTCGCACGCTTTCAGATCCGGAGAATATGGCGGCCAATCGAGGCACATGCCAGTGGCCTCTGCGTACCCCAATACCAGAATGCGGTCGCCAAAGTGCATCCGCAAGACATAAAACACTCTCCTGCTTTAATGAGTTCGAGCTTCGCATTACATGGTGAGCCGTGCGCGGCTCGGGTTCATGCCGTTTAATGCTTGACGGATTGTCTTTGCGGTGCTACCGTCTCGTTTTTTATTCGGTTTACTTGCACACTAGCCGGCCGGGGTGACAGAGCGGTTCTAGGCGCTACAGTATGGAACTGCGCGACCGCTACGGCCGCAGGTTCGAATCCTGCCTCTGGCATGGATGTGTGTGTTGTCCTTAGGTTAGTTAGGTTTAAGTGGTTCTAAGTTCTATGGGACTGATGACCTCAGAAGTTAAGTCCCATAGTGCTCAGAGCGATTTGAACCATTTGAACTGGCGCACTAGGTTGTCTGGTTTTCTTGCCCATGAATGGCAGCAGCAGCGCTTATCGATAAGTGCATTGTTGTACTATCTCTGGACCGACCGCTAGCATTTCCGGCTAGTGGTCTGTCGGAGTTCAATCGGGACGCAGCGTCAGTGAGCTCCGGACAGCCAGTAATCGCCCGACTGTTGCTGACACACATGACTTTGGTGGGGACGAACTTGGTTGGTCGTTCGGTCGGTCGTCTCAGCGGACGACGTATATTTGTTCGCCGACCGTTACGGGTTCTCTGTATGTGTCGACTTGTCATTCGTCCTGGTTGTTCCAAGGTGATTGTTTTTACTATTGTTCTAGTTCTTTTGGAAGTGTTTTCGTGGGACTGTGTCTAGCTTGTGTAATGTCGTCTGAGCAGTTATGCTAATGCTGTCTGCATACTGGAGTAGGCAGTCGGTAGGTTGGGACAGTGCAGCGAGGAAGTCTCCGCGGCGAGGGCATTAACGTAATGTTCCGTAGTGTGTTTTTCCTTGCCGTGTTGATGGTGTCCGTAGCGAATGTAGTTTGACAGCCTTTGGTGTTGTTCATATTTGTGAGTGTTTATTGTGCCTTGGGTGTTTTTAGACACCAATTTTGAAGACGTAGTGCTGCAGGTATCGTCGCCTTCGGCTGATATTTTCCGTTGTCATGCCGTTGGTCGGCGCAGCGGAATTGATTAGGTTGTTTGTCGCCCCTTCAGCTGTCCCTGGGTAGGGTTGCCATCTGATTACTTAATCTTATTCTTGACCGAGCGGGGTGGCGCAGTGGTTAGACACTGAACTCGCATTCGGGAGGACGACGGTTCAATCCCGCGTCCGGCCATCCTGATTTAGGTTTTCCGTGATTTCCCTAAATCGCTCCAGGTAAATGCCGGGATGGTTCCTCTGAAAGGGCACGGCCGACTTCCTTCCCAATCCTTCCCTAATCTGATGAGACCGATGACCACGCTGTCTGGTCTCCTTCCCCAAAACCAACCAACCAATCTTATTCTTGGCTGCCTATCTCACTTAACCTTACGTTAGTTACCCCCTCAGGCTGACCCTTGTAACACTTCTGAGCACCATTGTTCTGTTGTTTTTGGATTGTGATTTTGTCTCAAGTACGTTGCGAGGCCTTCAGCCGCCTATTAATTTAGTTTGTTTTAATTTTAAAATAAGGCCTTCCGCCGTATTAAGTTAAAACTTTGAATATTCTTGTTTGGACTAAATTTTTTTAAAAGAAAAATGGGGAATTTTTCTCTATTGCAAATCCTTGTTATCCAGGTCTTAAGCCTCAGTTCTTTTGTGTCGACGCGCGGGATTAGCCGAGCGGTCTAGGGCACTACAGTCATGGACTGTGCGGCTGGTCCCGGCGGAGGTTCGAGTCCTCCCTCGGGCATGGGTGTTAGTGTTTGTCCTTAGGACAATCTAGGTTCCGTAGTGCGTATTCTTAGGGACTGATGACCTTAGCAGTTAAGTCCCATAAGATTTCACACACGTTTGAACGTCTTTTTCTTTTGTGTCCAGTGTGTGGCCTTCAACCGAATATTTACATAAGATTTTCTTTTTTAAGTAATTACTTAAAGCAATTTTAATAACTTGTGTTCGGGCTTGCAGCCATATTGGTTTGAACGGTTCTAGGCGCTTCAGTCTGGAACCGCGCTGCTGCTACGGTCGCAGGTTCGAATCCTGCCTCGGGCATGGATGTGTGTGATGTCCTTAGGTTAGTTAGGTTGAAGTAGTTCTAAGTTCTAGGGGACTGATGACCTCAGATGTTGAGTCCCATAGTCATCAGAGCCATTTGAACTTAATTGTTTTGAATCCTTTCAAGGGCGTGTGTGATTAAGTGTTTTCAGGAAAACAAAGTTTGTGTGTTTTGTGCAACTGACAGTAACTGATTTTGACCCCTTTCCACAAGCGTAACTTGATCCACTCTGTCCTGCGAACCCAGATTTCACATGAACCATATCGTTTTCGAAATAAGGGTCACCTTGGATAATTGGGGTTTGATAGTCATCGTGCTGTCAGGCAAGATCGCTCCGATTTTTCCATGACTGGACATGGACACAACGCAGTCATCCCTGAGGGTGAAGAGATTTCTCAGTCGCGAAATGTGGGTTCTCAGTCCCCTAAATGAGCCAATTTTGCTTATTGACGAACTCATTCAAATGAAAGTGGGTTTCGTAATTAAACCAAACCATGCATGCACATACTAATTTCCATCATATCCCGCGATGAACTGCACAGTTTCTACGTCCGAACGCAAACCGTTCAGATGTTAAGACGATTTCATTTCACGTAGTTCACCCGTGGTGTATTGCTAGCGTCTTTGACAACTAATCAAAACGTTCATGGTCCCGGGTTAGAAACCCGCCACCCCTTAAACTTTGTTTAGTAATTAGCATTGGCGGCCGAAGACTTCCGGCGTAAGAAGTCACCCTAATTCTGAAACCGGCCTTGTCAAAGAGGGTGGAGGAGCGGACAGAGGTTGAGGGCACTCTCTCGTTCTTGGGATGGGAAACTGCCTGGAAAGGCGGAAGAATCAGCAATGATCAACGGCATGAGCTTGCAGAAGGCAACGGAAACCACTGCATTAAACACACTTAATGTGTATGGTTCAAATGGCTCTGAG
The DNA here is from genome assembly GCF_021461395.2 of Schistocerca americana. NCBI lineage: Eukaryota > Metazoa > Arthropoda > Insecta > Orthoptera > Acrididae > Schistocerca > Schistocerca americana. Next base: position 1,199,192,124 of record NC_060119.1, on the reverse strand, counting down.
CACTATGGCACTCAACTGCTGTGGTCATAAGTCCCCTAGAACTTAGAACTACTGAAACCTAACTAACCTAAGGACATCCATGCCCGAGGCAGGATTCGAACCTGCGACCGTCGCGGTCGTGCGGTTCCAGACTGTAGCGCCTTTAACCGCTCGGCCACTTCGGCCGGCACTTAATGTGTATCCGAAGGACATTTGGCCTGTAATTGAAAAAGCGTCATGGTGAGCTCTCCATTGGAAAAACATTCTGGAACAGTCCTTCATTCGGATCTGCGGGAGGGGAATGCCAAGGGGAATGTGACCATGAGCAAAAGATTCAATGACCAAAGGAAGGATAATGTTTCACGAGTCTGGACGTGAAATGTCAGAAGCTTTAACGTGGTAGGGATAATAGAAAATCGGAAAAAGGATATGCAAAGGCTCAATCTAGATATAGCAAGGGTCAGTGAGACGAAATGGAAAGAAGACAATGATTTCTGGTCAGATGAGTACAGGATAATACCAACGGCAGCAGAAAATGTTATAACGGAAGCAAGAATTGTTATGAATGGGAAGGTAGTGCAGAGAATGTGTTACTGTGAACAATTTAGTGATAGGCTTGTTCGTATCAGAATCGACAGCAAACCAACATCTTCAACGATAGTTCAGGCATAAATGCCGACGTCGCAAGCTGAAGATCTAGTGAAAAAAACGTTCAAATGTGTGTGAATTGGCTTGGCTCAGACAACTATCGGACTCAACATCTGAGGTCATCAGTCCCCTAGAACTTAGAAATACTTAAACCTAATTAAGCTAAGAACATTACATATCGATGCCCGAGGCAGGATTAGAACCTGCGACCGTAGTGGTCACGCGGTTCCAGACTGAAGCGCCTAGAACCGCACGGCCACACCGGCCGGCTGTGTGTGAATTCGTAAGGGACCAATCTGCTTACGTCATCAGTCCCTAACCATACACACTACTTAAACAAACTTATGCTAAGAACAACACACACACCTATGCCCTAGGGAGGACTCGAACCTCCTGGGGGAGGGGCCGCGCAGTCCGTGACATGATGCCTCAAACCGCATGGCCACTCACGCGGCAAAGTAAGTGAGGATATTTAAATAGTAATGCAGTACGCAAAGGGAGATGAAAATGTAATAGTTTTGGAGGACTGGAATGCAGTTGTAGAGGAAGGAGTAGCAGAATGGGTTACAGAAAATATGGGCTTGGGACAAGGAATGAGAGGGGAGAAAGATTAATTGAGTTCTTTATTAAATTTCAGCGAGTAATAGCGAATACTCTGTTCAAGAATCACAAGAGGAGGACGTATAATTGGAAAAAGCCGCATATTATGCTAAGATTTCAAGTCTACTATATAATGGGCAGACAGAGGTTCTGAAATAAGACAATGTGATGTAAGACGTACACAGGAGCACATACACACTCAGATCACAATGGAGTAGTGATGAAAAGTGGGCTGAAATTTAAGAGATTAGGCAGGCAAAATCAAAACACAGAGAAGTGGGTCACGTAGGCACTAAGGTATGACGAATTAAGCCGGGAGTTCTGTAAGGCTACAGATACCGTGGTAAGGAGCTGCACAGTATGCAGTACAGTTGAAGAAGAATGGACATCTCCAAAAAGGACCGCCACAGAAGCTGGAAAGAGAAACATAGGTACAAAGAAGGTGACTGCGAGGGTACCATGGGCAACAGAAGGTTCAAAATGGTTCAAATGGCTCTGAGCACTATGGGACTTAACTGCTGTGGTCATCAGTCCCCTTGAACTTAGAACTACTTCAACCTAACTAACCTAAGGACATCACACACATCCATGCACGAGGCAGGATTCGAACCTGAGACCGTAGCGGTCGCGCGGCTCCAGACTGTAGCGCCTATAACCGCTCGGCCACTCTGGCCGGCTCGGCAACAGACGAAATATTTCAGTTGATCGATGAAAGAAAGACCTACAAATACGTTCAAGGAAAATCAGGACTATAGAAATACAAGTCACTGAGGAATGAATTAAATAGGAAGTGCAGGGAAGCTAAGATGAAACAGCTGGATGAAACACGTGAAGAAATCGAAAAATAAATGATTGTCGGAAGCACTGACTTAGCATATAGAAAAGTCAAAACAACCTTCCGTGACGTTAAAGGCAAGGCTGGTAATATTAAGAGTGTAGAGGGGAGAGCGGATAGGTTCAAAGAGTACACTGAAAGCCTCTATGAGGGGAAGATTTGTCTAATGTCAGAGAAGAAGAAACTGGAGATAGGGGCTCCAGTATTAGAATCAGAGTTTAAGAGGGATTTGGAGGACTTAAGAACAAATAAGGCAGAAGGTATAGATAACATTCCATCAAAATTTCTAAAGTCATTGTGGAACGTAACCTTCCAGTACCTAAGTACGTAGATTTCCGTCGCTTTGATGTGTCCTACCGCTCCTGCAAGCTACCGTCTGTAGTAAATGGTTTCTTAAATTCGTGTGGTCCACGAAATTACTGGCCCCTGCGAGTTGTTGCTGGGTATTAATAATTTATAGCGGAAGGTTTTAATGAACCGGTAGAAATTTGAATGCAACGGATAACGCACTTTTTGAACCACTACAGAGGGCACCTATGCAGGGCTTAATAGGCATTACATAGCTTTTATTTGCTTTCATGACCCAGAATTCGACTGTGGTACTAACTGTCACCTATTATTTATGATGGAAGGAGTAAATAATCAGGCGAGGGTAGAGATTAATTGATATCTATTCAGTACCGATGGTATTTCAACAACTAGTGGTGTTTCTCTTGCAATGTACATCACCATAACCAGTCTCTAGCTAACATGGTTCAGTTTCGCCACGTAATTATGGAATGGGACAGAGGATCGCAGACCTGGCTTCAATGTAATTCAATACAACCGCACAATTATACCTAAACCCTCGGTTATTACATTCAGTTACTATAGATTACTCACAACAAGTTCCGCAAAGACAATACAAGCAAAACTAGGTCAGGGTGGAAGAGTATTTCGCACATCTTTATCAAATCAGTGGGCATTAAAATCCGATACTTTTCCTAGTGGCACGTGTATTTTACTTAACGCACAACATCGCCAACAAATTAACTCGTTGTGGGGGTGCACAAGAAACATCAATTCTGTTCAACCCACATGGCCAAGTTTCAGTAGCCAACAGAAACCCAGAAAATTATGGACCTACACGATTATTCCTTCCCTATTTTACACTCGCTCACTATCGTATGATTATTCATCGTGTACAAAATATTTTCAGACCGAAACTACAATTTATCAATGCGGCGGTTGCTCCAACCGACCACGTGGCGCGAAAGCAAGTTCACAAAGAAAACATATGGTAAATAAATAAAAAGTCCCAAAATATTACTGTAAATGGAAGAGCAGATTAAAATACATTGAATGAGTGAATTTCCGTTAAGCACAGAGCAATAACGTGACCGTGAGCTTAAGGCACATGGTGCGATGCCTGAACAAGGCACTAACGCAAGGTCTACTGAAATTCGAGTAAATTAAGAAAGTCAATTCCCTTATGGGGTTCAGTGGTAATTTCGCGCCTGATTTCAACATCTGGACTTCATTACAGAGTAGATTTCAGACAGTCTAACACCTATGTTAACATTACCAAAACGAGAGCTGCGTCTCCATGTCTGTCCAGCACCACGACCCACGAACAAGCGCTCTTCCAACCGAATTCGCCTAACCGTTCCGCTTACAAACGTGGCGGGGGTGGCGCGCCAACCTGACAGAGCCAATACTCGCGCGTTCGTGAATTCATGCAGTGTTACAATCTGTGCCTAAAGATTTCTGCTAGTTCACACGCTCACTCATTTATACCGTTCAGGCCGCACAAAGGAAAGGAAAATGGGAAACGTGGTACACAACAGAAAAAGATTCAATAAATAACCCTGTTTAGTCAATTCTCTCCTTTTGGACACGAGCTGAGGAACTACCTGCAATAGAAGAAACTCTTGCTAAATAATTTCTGCGTGCTAGCAATTTATTAAAACATTGGAACTGTACAACAAGTTCCGTTTCGATTGGGGGAATTGACACCAAAACGACTATTCATGTTGGTTTGTAGAATGTATGAGTTTGGCGACATAACATCTCATTTTCGGAAAAATATCATCCACACATTTCCGAAGATTGCAAGGACTGACAGGTGCGAGAACTATCGCACAATCAGCTTAACACCTCATGCACCCAAGTTGCTGACAAGAATAATATGCGGATATTGAGGATGTGTTGGATGGCGATCAGTTTGGCCTTAGGATAGATAAAGGCACCAGAGAGGCAATTCTGATTTTGCGGTTGATAATGGAAGCAAGATTAAGAAAAATCACGACATGTTCATAGGATTTCTCGCCATAGAATAAGCGTTTGACAACGTAAAAAGGTTCACGGCGTTCGAAATTCTGAGAAAAATACGGGTGAGCTATAGGGATAGACGTGTGAGTTGGAAACAAGACGGAATAATCAAAACACAAAGATTGAATAGGATGAAGACAAGGATGTAGACTTTCGCCCCTACTGTTCAATCTGTCCATCGAAGAAGCAACGACGGAAATAGAAGAAAAGTTTAGAAGTGGAATTAAAATTCGAGGCGACAAAGTATCTACGACGCGATTCGCTGATGAAATTGCTATCCTGAGTGGAAGGGAAGAAGATTATATGACATGCTGAATGTCATGAACAATCTGATGAGTACAGGTTGGGGATTGAGAGTAAATCGAAGAGAGACGGAAGTAATGAGACGTAGCAAAATGAGTACAGTGAGAAACTTAACATCAAGTTAGATAGTCACTTGGATGAAGTTAAGAAATTCTGCTACTTGGGCAGCACAATAACCAATGTCGGAGGGAGCAAGGAGAACATCAAAATCAGTCTAGCCCTGGCAAAAATGGCATTCCTAATCAAGAGAAGTCGACTAGTATCAAACATAGGCCTTAATGTGAGGAAGAAATTTCTATGAATATGCGTTTGGAGCTCAGCATTGTATGGTAGTGACTAATGGACTTTCGGGAAAACAGGAACAGAACAGAATCTAAGAACGGAGACGAAAGTTGAAAATTAAGTAGACTAGTAGGATGAGGAAAGAGGAGGTTCTGCGCAGAATCGGAGAGGAAAGGAATATGTGGAAAACACTGACAAGAACAGGGGACACGATGATAGGACACCAGGGAATGACTTCCATGGTACTCCTGAACAGGAGAAAAATTTGAGAAGCAATCATGGTACTCCTGAACAGGAGAAAAATTTGAGAAGCAATAGAAATAGGCAAGAGACCCGCCAACATGAACAGAGAGGACTGGTACCGACTTGTTACAGTGTAACGGGGCGACAGCTCCTGTGAAGCTGCACACACGGGCGTGCTGGAGACCATAGCGGTCGCAGGTACATAGATTACTGTCGCACCTCATCCGGAGCTAGAAAGGAGGAAAACAACGCCACGTCACAACTCCCGCTTGGTTTTCCATTCGCCGATATCCACCAATCGTAACCAGTAATGCAAACACTAATAAAAACGTCGAGTTTCCACCGATGAAAAGAAATAATAAAAACACCAATAAACAACTTCTAACATCCCTCCCCCTCATCATTGACAGCCTATCAGAATTAGAAAACAGCCACGTGTGCAGGTATATAAGAAGCAAAGGTTTTTCGTTCATCAGTAAACAAAATCGCTCTGAAGAAGGGCACTTGCAACAGTTGAAACGCTACAGCAGTTACCGCTCCATAAGCAGCAGGTTTCGTTGCTCGTTCGCACCGGGAACACAAACTGAGGCGGCTCCGCCGCCAATTTATTGCACGAAACGGCCGGCCGCGGGTGGAGCGGAACCCCTTCTGGACGGGGTGTTAGGTTTCATTATACATAATTATATATATCTGGTATCATGTTGTACTTGAATGCAAATTACGCACGCGAACATTCCTAATCCTCCTCACACCCTTCCATAAAGCGTGGCCAAATACAAGTTGGGAAATTATAGAAGTAGTTCTGTAGTAACGTAGTGCCAACCTTACTGCTGGATAAGGGAACAGAGATACAGCACAGGCAGGTCGAAGTCAAAGATGTTCCAGTATCATAAGGTTTGAGGAGGAGAAGTTGGTCAAGGCCAAGTGGTTCGACCATCCCCTCCACCGGGGCCCAGGAAGACGCCCGGGTGCCCGCCATACTCTGGGAGTTCTACAGAAGACGGGTAAATGAGCAGACGTGCTCTCAGTGCGTCTGTCTCGATGTTCACAGGAAGAAAGGTATTTGAATATTTGAACTGGTTCTTTTTATTTCCAGCTTCAGATTATATAGGGAAATGAATGTACGTAATGATTGCTTTCTCGTTTATCTCGGAAATTTCGTGTGGAAACAGAGTTAGCTCCCATTCTTTGTACAAAGGCACGTGGTGTCTCATCAGTACTTCCAATGTATAAATTCTATCGTGCAAATCGAGTGCAACAAAGTATATTCAAACGCGAGTGAATTATTTTGGTCGAAAAACTGAACTGTAAAAATTTTTCTTTCTGTGAAGGAGGTCTTAGAACACGTGGTCTGCCCCATCCTACTAATAGTGAACGTGGCTGAGCAATGGGAAGCCAAATTATAACATCGAACGGTCACATCGTAATGCGACGGCATAGTTAAATTAATTGTCGTTTTCACTCCCTTTGTAATTGGATGTACTGTGATTCCACGTGGTCGATCATTCGTTGCCGAAGGGTACGAGTTTCAAATAGCGACAAAACAGACTTCGGTTCGCTAAACTCCTTCGAGCCCCTGTGTCAATGTGTCTGGTCCCCAGCCTGTCCGTTATCCACCTCACCTTTAGTGGATGTTCTGTGTAAAGTAGTGGTAGAATTTGGTGGTACACGTTTGGACAACGCAGTTCCGTCTTGCCAGTAAAACAATAACGTGAGTGCAGGTTAGCAAACAAGACAGCCAAGCTATATGTTGTAAAAATGTAATCTCTGTAAAGTGGAATAACTTCTGTAATTGCTGTAAAGTCGAATGATTATGTTTAAAATAAATAGGTTATGAATGATCATCAATCTTTAACACACCCTGAAACCACAATGAAGTCAATTTCAGAGAATTCATTTATAGAAGGAAAAGACTTTCAAAAATAATAAAAAGATATAGAACGCAGGGACCAACACATCAGCGTGTGACCCCTTCAGCCACTTGCTTAGTAACGTGCAAAATAGGACACGCTCTGTTCTCTAGGTAACGCTATCATGTACCCCTCCCTCAATTATCCGTTGCGCCATTTCCATTCAGGGCTAGTTGCAAAGACTACCTCTTCTATTAATGCCGAAGTCAGGTGTCAGTTTCCGTCTGGTTGTGGACCGGTATAGAAACAAGAAAATCCACAAAAATCACGAGGGCTCCGTAAAGGAGAAATACGAGCGTTGTCAGAGGTTTTTAAGAAAGCACATGCAAAAGCATAGTTTTCTCTCCTCCCCAATAATTCCCCCAGGCCGGTAATCTTTCACCGTGACCACAGTTTTACATACTGACAATGCGGTCCCAAAACCCAAAAAAGCTTTGTTGCTTTTAATATAGAGAAATTTTATTTCATTGAACGAACACAGGAAATATCTAATAACGTTTGTAGCGCATCTAGTGCCTTCTATTGAGAACCTTAGACTACTCATGTGCTCTGCAAAACTTACGGACTAGGTAACATAAAGTACCAACTATGCATTGGAAATGAATGAAAGTGCGGAAACATGTTGCCGGGGATCTGCCACTCGCGTACAGAAAAATGACGTCACACGGCTTGTGGTCAGCCACGCCGTAGTGCCAGATGGGGTTGAAACCGCAACACGACGCAATTGAAGTAATGGGAAAAAGTGTTAGACAGTCAGAGAACAGTTACGGAGCACGTTGCTGATGTTCTTCGTTACAACATGGCCCGGAGACAAGACCTGAGTGACATCACACAGGGAAGAATCGTCGGGAAACTAGAACAAGGATGAACAGTGTCGAGTGTGCGCGTCTCACAGCATTGTCTCTCACGAGTACGGGAAACATTCCGAACCAAAGGCATTGCTGCCCGTAGGAGACGAGGTGGCCCGTTGCAGTCAACTACAACAGCAGATGACCGATACATTCTGCAATCATCCTAAAGGGCCGACGTCAAACAGTGGTTTCAGTGGCAACTGCATGTAACAGGACTGCAAAGAACTCAATCTCACGCTCCACAGTGGCACGATGACAGCTTGCGAGTTGTCCCTTTTTCCCGACGTCTAGTATCACAAATAGGCGGAATTGTTTGTGATACTGTCAAGAGCATAAGGACTGGACCAACGAATTCTCTTCTCGGTTGAGGCTGGATTCAGTCTGACCGCTGATTCTGGACGTATACTCATACGGCAGACATGGAGTCAAGTAAGCCTCCTGAAACATTTTCGACCATGATTGTTTTCTTGGTCCCTGTGTTGCGTTGTGGGTCCATGGTCCATAATGTTGCATGGGCACATTGACCTCCAAATCTCCGAACACAGTACACTCAGCCCTAAATGTTGTTGTGATACTGTAATCCTTCGCCATGTTCGTCTTTTCGGGGACATATTCGGCCCTGACTTTAGTTTCATGAATGAAAAAATGGCTCAAATGGCTCTGAGCACTATGGGACTTAACATCTATGGTCATCAGTCCCCTAGAACTTAGAAGTACTTAAACATAACTAACCTAAGGACAGCACTCAACACCCAGCCATCACGAGGCAGAGAAAATCCCTGACCCCGCCGGGAATCGAACACGGGAACCCGGGCGTGGGAAGCGAGAACGCTACCACACGACCGCGAGATAGGGCTTCATGAACGAAACCTGTACGTGTTGGCCTGTAGTTTTTACTAGTTCTTTGGAATGAAATAACGCAAAAACGTTAAGAGGCCTTGAAATGAAAATATAAACAAACAATTAGTGTACTTTGATACCTGTGCGAAAAAATTTAAAAACTGTGGAATACATAGTGAAGCGTATATTTATCTTTGTTTCACATTCTGCATTAAGAGTAACTTTTATTTTAGGTACACTATACTTCGGCACTATTAAAAATTATAGGTCAAAATAAATTTTATTCTTTTAATTATTTACTTGTTCCAACAGTAACCCAGAAATAGTTACAAACTTGCTTTTATGCATATTTAAAAAATAGTCTTCCAGATGTCAATATTTGTTCAAGTAATTTAAAAACATAGGATATGCTCCAGCTTAAAATATTTAATACATGGTATGAAGATTAGCATCTCCAAAACGAAAGTAATGTCAGTGGGAAAGAAATATAAACGGATTGAGTGCCAAATAGGAGGAACAAAGTTAGAACAGGTGGACGGTTTCAAGTACTTAGGATGCATATTCTCACAGGATGGCAACATAGTGAAAGAACTGGAAGCGAGGTATAGCAAGGCTAATGCAGTGAGCGCTCAGCTACAATCTACTCTCTTCTGCAAGAAGGAAGTCAGTACCAAGACTAAGTTATCTGTGCACCGTTCAATCTTTCGACCAACTTTGTTGTATGGGAGCGAAAGCTGGGTGGATTCAGGTTACCTTATCAATAAGGTTGAGGTTACGAATATGAAAGTAGCTAGGATGATTGCAGGTACTAGTAGATGGGAACAATGGCAGGAGGGTGTCCACAATGAGGAAATCAAAGAAAAACTGGGAATGAACTCTATAGATGTAGCAGTCAGGGCGAACAGGCTTAGATGGTGGGGTCATGTTACACGCATGGAAGAAGCAAGGTTACCCAAGAGACTCATGGGTTCAGCAGTAGAGGGTAGGAGGAGTCGGGGCAGACCAAGGAGAAGGTACCTGGATTCGGTTAAAAATGATTTTGAAGTAATAGGTTTAACATCAGAAGAGGCACCAATGTTAGCACTGAATAGAGGATCATGGAGGAATTTTATAAGGGGGGCTATGCTCCAGACTGAACGCTGAAAGGCATAATCAGTCTTAAATGATGATGATGATTGTTAAATGAAGGAGAAAATACAAAAAAACAGTAAATGAAGCAGGCAAAAAGGAATACAAACGTCTCAAAAATGAGATCGACAGGAAGTGCAAAATGGCTAAGCAGGCATGGCTAGAGGACAAATGTAAGGATATAGAGGCTTATCTCACTAAAGGTAAGATAGATACTGCCTACAGGAAAATGAAAGAGAACTTTGGAGAAAAGAGAACGACTTGTATGAATATCAAGAGGTCAGATGGAAACCCAGTTCTAAGCAAAGAAGGGAAAGCAGAAAGGTGGAAACAGTATATAGAGGGTCTATACAAGGGCGATGTACTTCAGGACAATATTATGGAAATGGAAAAGGATGTAGATGAAGATGAAATGGGATATATGATACTGCGTGCAGAGTTTGACAGAGCACTGAAAGACCTGAGTCGAAACAAGGCCCCGGGAGTAGACAACATTCCATTAGAACTACTGACAGCCTTGGGAGAGCCAGTCCTGACAAAACTCTACCATCTGGTGAGCAAAATGTATGAGACAGGCGAAATACCCTCAGACTTCAAGAGGAATATAACATTCCAATCCCAAAGAAAGCGGGGGATAACAGATGTGAAAATTACTGAACAATCAGTTTAATAAGTCACGGATGCAAAATACTAACACGAACTCTTTACAGACGAATGGAAAAACTGGTAAAAGCCGACCTCGTGGAAAATCAGTTTGGATTCTGTAGAAATGTTGGAACATGTAAGGCAATACCGACCATACGACTTATCTTAGAAAATAGATTAAGGAAAGGCAAACCTACGTATCTAGCATTTTTTAGACTTAGACAAAACTTTTGACAATGTTGGCTGGAATACTCCCCTACAAATTCTAAATGTGGCAGGGGTAAAATGCAGGGAACGAATGGCTATTTACAATTTGTACAGAAACCAGATGGCTGTTATAAGAGTCGAGGGGCATCAAAGGGAATCAGTGGTCAAGAAGGGAGTGAGACAGGGTTGTAGCCTCTCTCCGATGTTATTCAATCTGTATATTGAGCAAGGAGTAAAGGAAACAAAAGAAATATTCGGAGTAGGAATTAAAATCCTTGGGGAAGAAATAAAAACTTTGAGGTTCACCGATGACACTGTCAGAGACAACAAAGGACCTGGAAAAGCAGTTGAACGGAATGGACATGGTCTTGATAGGAGGATATAAGATGAACATCAACAAAAGCAAAACGAGGATAATGGAATGTAGTCGGATTAAATGGGGTGATGCTGCGGGAATTGGATTAGGAAATGAGGCGCTTAAAGCAGTAAATGAGTTTTGCTATTTGGGGAGCAAAATAACTGATGATGGTCGAAGTAGAGAGGATATAAAATGTAGACTGGCAATCGCAAGGAAAGCGTTTCTGAAAAAGTGAGATTTGTTAATATCGGCCGACCGAGGTGGCCGAGCGGTTCTAGGCGCTACAGTCTGGAACCGCGCGACCACTACGGTCGCAGGTTCGAATCCTGCCTCGGGCATGGATGTGTGTGATGTCCTTAGGTTAGTTAGGTTTAAGTAGTTCTAAGTTCTAGCGGACTGATGACCTCAGATGTTAAGTCCCATAGTGCTCAGAGCCATTTGAACCATTTTTTTTTTTGTTAATATCGAGTATAGATTTAAGTGTCAGGTTGCCTTTTCTGAAAGTATTTGTATGGAGTGTAGCCATGTATGGAAGTGAAACGTGGACGATAAATAGTTTACACAAGAAGAGGAGAGAGGCTTTCGAAATGTGGTGCTACAGATGAATGCTGAAGATTAGATTGGTAGATCACATAACTACTGGGGAGATACTGAATTTAGTATTGGAGAGCAGCGTGGATGGTAAAAATCGTAGAGGGAGACCAAGAGATCAAGACTCTAAACAGATTCAGAGTGATGTAGGTTGCAGTAGGTACTGGTAGATGGAGAAGCTGGCAGAGGATAGAGTAGCATGGAGAGCTGGATCAAAGCAGCCTCTGGACTGAAGACCACAACAATGACAACAACAAATAATGTCGTTTACCCCCTAGACGAGCACTATATTGTTATTAATAAAAAAGTTTGTTTTTATAGCTTTCATGCTGGATGAGGAAATGGTACCCAAGTATACAAAAACGTTGATTATAGGAAACTGAAAATAAAGATCTGCATGTCTTTCATTCTCAATGATAACATGTCAAAACATTCCGGCTCCAAAATCTTATGTATCCTTCGTGTTCTATTCAGCTACTGCCGTTTTCTTGATTTCCTTTATGATTCTGGCCTCCTTTTTCATGCTTTCAGCAACGTTCTCTGCTTCAGTGACTCGTTGGCTGTCCACTCCTAGCAGCCCATTTTTCATGTTGTCCCCACTTTTGATGCCTAGCTTGCTAATGATTTGCAACCTGCTTCCTATTCAATCATTAAAACATATTATGACGTCCATGACACCAATATAAAATGCTGACATTCCGACAGAAATAGCTTTTAGCAAATATTCCCGAATGTAATTATTGAAGGTTTCACTCTGATTCTGTGTTTCCCCATGTTAACATTTTTCCAGAACTCAGTAATCTGAAACGTGTCTATGGATTCACTTTACTTTTATCATAACAGTTTCAGGCATGTGGTGTGCATGTGTATGTTTTTTGTGAGTTTGCTCCACTCCTATTATTGTGTTGTATTGTCTTAAACCGGGGACCTAGAAACGACGTAGAGGACTCTTCGCGCCGTAGCCCTCAGTGGTTCACAAACCCACAGCAGGCCACAGCAGTCCATCCACCCTACCGCCGTCCCACACCGAACGCAGTGTTACTGTGCGGTTCGGCTCCCGGTGGACCCCCCCCCCCCCCCTCTCCCCCTCGGGAACGTCTTTTACCAGACGAACGTAACCCCAAATGTTTGCGTAGTAATTGCGGTGTACGCGTATGTGGAAACGGTGTTTGCGGTTTGCGCAGCAATAGCCGACACAGTGTAGCTGAGGCGGAATAAGGGGAACCAGTGCGCATTCGCCGAAGTAGATGGAAAACCGCCTTAAGAATCTTCCACAGGGTGGCCGGCACTCCGGACCTCGATATTAATCCGCTGGGCGGATTCGTGTCGGGGACTGGCACGCCCTCCCTCTCGGGCATTCCTATTATACTTGCACCAAGAACATTTTTTTTTTGGGCAGAGGCCATGTTGTAGATGCCTTCTGATTTGGCGAGTCTGCTTTGCCTACCAATTTATTTGCCACCAGAGAGTTTTTTCCTGTCATGTCTTTGCAGAGTTATGTGAGTCTTGCCCCCATTCTCTTCTGGACGTATCCTACATATCCCATTTTTTAAAATTTCAATGTCCCTATATGGTTTAGCAATCACAGGGCTACTGATGCCTACAGAGCCATTATCACCAAGGTAGTGAGTATATTACAAATTACGTCTAGCACTGACGTACTAAAAGTAGAGACATCCCCCTTGCTTTGCATTTCAGCACAGAACCCTTCAAAGGTTTAGTTACATTTGTATTCATTTACCTTATTAGCTCAATCTTGGCAGTACTTTGTCAGACGTTCATTGTCCAGCACCTTGCCTGTATTCAGTGACGTTGGCCTTTCTTCTACAAGGAAGCGCCGAAACCTGCAGCAATATCAGTAGGTTAACAAGTATCTACAGTCTCTTTCGTTGCCCTCTCTATAGATGCTTCACTGACTTGTGTTAGGACATTATGCAAACATTTATAATATCTCTAAAATTTGATAGGTGACAGTGGAGCGTCCATCACAGCACAGAACATCTGGGCTGCTCCACTTACTTTCCCAATCCACCTCATGGCATAAGCAAGGCGAATATTCACTTTTTCTTGCACGCTGCATGAGGTATCATTTTAAATACTGTTACTTTACACACTTGACATTCCACTACAATTTTCGCTGTTACAATATTTACATTCATCAACGTACAAAAGCAGCTCTGGAGCATTTGACTTACTAATTAAACTGTAACAGTTATTTTCACTGCTTACTACACAAATATCTTGTTCATTTTCGCTAATAAGTTTCAACTTCGGTTGAAGCACTGCCCGTCGAACTTTTAAGTATAAACTCACTTCATTGTAACAATTTCTTCATTTTCCGATGTACGACGATAGATAAAATTTACGACTGCAGTTAAATTTCTTCGTTTATGGCATTTTAAATCGTAAAATGATTGAAATACACAGTCATAACAACACGTTTTCAAAACGAATGCACGCAAAAATCGTATGTAAACTCAAGGAATATACTTGTATCGATAGAGAAATCGACTGGAAAAAACCCCTGCTCATAGTACAGTCGATGTGTTCGAGAAGGCCGCTGCAACCGTGGCCGAAACGTTAGTTTCTCTCCAGCAGCAGTAGTTTTACACATTATGACGCGGTACCACACCCATAAAACTTTGATGTCTGGCCGCGGAAGCCTATGCAATTATAAACTTCATTATGTGTACAGACAGTTCATCCGCTCCGTCAAGTGACTATAGGTCTTAGTATCAGACTTAAATTTCAAAGGGACATTTCTACCCGTTCCTTAGAAAAAGGAGGCTTAACGGATGGGCTGACAGAAAGACAGACTCACAGCAAAAGATTTAAAATTTTGTTTAGTCTGATGTAATAACAAATTCACACAACTCGGATTTTTCCTGTACTTATACAGTAAGAGCCTACTTCTTGCCCAACTCCTTGATTCTAGTCCAACGGGGAATACTCCATAGATTTTGACGAGGGACTTTGAGTGTATCAAAATGTGTGACATAAATTGCCGTATCTCTTCATTTTATTTACTTCGAAGCTTACATTTATTACTCCGCTATGTTAGTATCTGGCATAAATTTTAAGTTGACACGTCCACCAGTTCCTGAGAAAAAGGCGTCTTAACAGACGGACCGACAGAAAGAGGCGCTGATAACAAATGACAAAAAATTTTGTTTCCTGTGATATATTTTAAAATTAACAAATTTAGGATATTTTCCTTTGCTTATAGTGAGAGATCTTGCTTCTTACCAAATTTCATGTAGCTAAACCGGAAGTACGCTGTACGCTTTGATGAGTGAGTGTGGGAGTTTCAAAATATATGACAGAGATGGCCGTACCTTTTCGATTTATTTATTCAGAAGCTAACGTTATTGTATCACCAACGGACCATAGGTCTTAGTATGTGTCATAAATTTCAGCTTATTGCCTCTACCCATTCCTCAGGAAAACGTATCCTAACAGACGGATGGAAAGAAAGACAGTGTGATAGCAAATGACAATATTTGTTCGTATGATATAATTACAGATTAACAATTTTCGGATTTTTCCCTTTGCTTGTGGCGTGAAACATTGCTTCTCTGCAAATTTCATGACTCTAGGTAAAAGGAAAGCACCCTGCAGGTTTTGATGACTGAATTTGCGAGTATCAACATATGTGACATAAAAGGCTGCATAATTTGACTGCATTGACTGAGAAGCTTCGTTTTCCTTACGTTGCAAAGAGACCGTAGACCTTAAAATGTGAAAGGAACTTCAACCTGATACGCCTTTCCGTCTGTAAGAAAAAATGTTTTGAGCAATCGGAGAGACAGACGGACAAGAAAGTGATCACATGAGGATTCCGTTCATACCGACTGAGGTACAGAACCCGAAAGAGTAAATAAACTATTTATGATTTGAAAAATAATCGCTGTAACAGTTAACACATTTATGTCATTGTGTGACAACACGGCCAATGTCCTCACCGAAAGGCTCCAAAATTATGGATATCGCATGGGAAGAGGTCGGTAATGTACGGAGGATGTGTTAGGGCTGCCCAGTGAAACTTCTGCAGCGCACGAGAAACAGCCATGGCAACATATGGGGCCGCAGCTGATTTAGCAAAGGAAACTGGGGCACAGTCTGGTGGTTAGAAATAATATCCACTCACCTGTCTTGAAACCAAATTCTGAAATGGAAATTTCCCTCAGGTATTCTAGTGTATTAGCGTAACTACAAATGGAACCTTTGGTCAGTAGAATGCCGTAATCGTAATTGAACTCAGACGAGCTGATGA
Source organism: Schistocerca americana (assembly GCF_021461395.2). Classification (NCBI taxonomy): domain Eukaryota; kingdom Metazoa; phylum Arthropoda; class Insecta; order Orthoptera; family Acrididae; genus Schistocerca; species Schistocerca americana. The sequence continues at coordinate 1,199,176,121 of NC_060119.1, read as the reverse complement.
TGCAAAACGAGTGATGTGGATGTGCTTACTACATACAGTAGATAAAGTAGTGATGAAAACCGTGGATCAAGCAACACAATTGGACTACAATACTATTCTTGTAACCATGTAACTGTAATTTATACACTGTCAAGTACACACATAAGCAACACTATTCTTAGCTTTTGGGTTCTTTGGTTTCAAGAAGTTAATCAGAACAATCCGTAACAGTGCCTGTAAATTTTATCTGCAGTTATCCTATTTCTACGGACAAAATTCAGAAATCGTCGCAAAAGGAAGTATTGAATATAAACCAGTGCTTCTGCTTTTGTATATGTACATCTACATCTACATAGATACTCCGCAAGGCGTGGGAGGGAGTACCCTGTACCACTACTTGCAAACAATGACGATCAAATCATAAAACTATTTTGTGACTAAATATTTTACTTGAAATTGTGAAAGCTTCACTGAATTTGACTTGTCCGCTGGAGCTAGACAATATGGGTGGCCTAACAAGCATGGGGAGGGATCCTATTGCCCAAAAAGAGATCAGCCAAATCAGTATAATTCATTACATTATAAAATACAACGTTCAAATATTAATTGAAAGGACGAAACTTACAGAAATGCTAATTCAGAGAGATACATTTTCAGTAAGGAACAGGTTTTAGGGATTGCTAATGTAGCGAAATATATTGGCCAGAGGTTTAGAAAGTATGAATGAGGTCATGGCTGAAGTGAAACTGCGATGGTCGATTGTTAAGCAGCTGGTGGGTAACTCGGTTGGTAATTGATCGGCGGAGTTCCAGATCCGGATACCTGATTAGAATACTGTTTAACTCTATTAGGAAGTTTCGTGTTAATAATGTTGAGATAGATTTTTACCAATTGGGACTTGGAGACATTTAACATTGCGTTTGAAGTGGTCGTAGGATATTGTGTAGAAAAACGGTTCAGAGAGGAAACATCAGTACGATCGCAGCAGTTCTGATTTGTGCTAGGAGAAGGAATAACAGATGTTTTCTCTGCACTATGCCATCACGCGGAAAAACATCGAGAGAAGTATTAGGAATTACATACCTTTACACATCCAGAGAAAGAGTATGATAGAGTGCAACGGCAAGAAATATGGAGAGCTGAGAGGAAGTAAATAATGCCGTAGAAGTAAAAGTTATGCCGTTGAAGTAAAAGTTATGTACGAAAATGTAAGAACGAGGCTGCGCATCAGGGAACGGCACTTATTCCCAACATGTTGACAGTTGTTGTGGACGACCTATCGGAAGGAATTCGAGATAAACCCCACCGTGTACGTTGTTTGCAGATGGTATTGCTCGGTGCAGCGTCTGCAAAAATGGCTCTGAGCACTAGGGGACTCAACTGCTGTGGTCATCAGTCCCCTAGAACTTAGAAACACTTAAACCTAACTAACCTAAGGACATCACACACATCCAAGCCCGAGGCAGGATTCGAACCTGCGACCGTAGCAGTCGCACGGTTCCGGGTTGCGCGCCTAGAACCGCGAGACCACCGCGGCCGGCGCAGCGTCTGCAAATATGGTGTGCAGTGTAACCTGAAAGACTGGATGTGGGCACGGGAGAACAGAGCACTTAAAACGATCGAAAGGAAAACTGAGGAAAGTGGCACATACATACAGTGTGTGGAGAGAGTAGATCGCTTCCAGCAGCTCCGATCAGTTGTGGTGAGTAATGGGAATCTGCATTCTGGGATGGATAACGCAGTGGACTGTCCATGGAGAAATTGGAAAAGATTGTCTGAATTTCCTGTGACAAGAGCCCGTAGCTCGTGGTCTAGTGGCTAGCGTTGCTGCCTCTGGATCACGGGGTCCCGGGTTCGTTTCCCAGCCGGGTTGGGGACTTTGTCTGCCCGCGGACTGTAAATATAGATAAATGTAAATTAATGCAGATGAATAGGAAAAAGAATCCTGTAATGTTTGAATACTCCATTAGTAGTGTAGCGCTTGACACAGTCACGTCGATTAAATATTTGGGCATAACATTGCAGAGCGATATGAAGTGGGACAAGCATATAATGGCAGTTGTGGGGAAGGCGGATTGTCGTCTTCGGTTCATTGGTAGAATTTTGGGAAGATGTTGTTCATCTGCAAAGGAGACCCCTTATAAAACACTAACATGACCTATTCTTGAGTACTGCTCGAGCGTTTGGGATCCCTATCAGGTCGGATTGAGGGAGGACATAGAAGCAATTCAAAGGCGGGCTGCTAGGTTTGTTACTGGTAGGTTTTATCATCACGCAAGTGTTACGGAAATGCTTCAGGAACTCTGGTGGGATTCTCTAGAGGAAATGAGGAGTTCTTTTCGTGAATCGCTACAGAGGAAATGTAGAGAACCAGCATTTGAGGCTGACTGCTGTACAATTTTACTGCCGCCAACTTACATTTCGCGGAAAGACCACAAAGATAAGATAAGAGAGATTAGGGCTCGTACAGGAACATAAGCAGTCATTTCTCCCTCGTTCTGTTTGGGAGTGGAACAGGGAGAGAAGATGCTAGTTGTGTTACGAGGTACCCTCCGCCACGCATCGTATGGTGCCTTGCGGAGTATGTATGTAGATGTAGATGTAGAAGTATCCGTGTTGTCCTCCTCCTAATCACCATCATTCCTGAGAGTTTCCAGACTGGACTGTGTAGGAAAATTGGACTGTGTAATAAGTGGGGCTCTGTACGGGCGCTATTGACCGCGCAAGTGAACGCCCCACAAACCAGACATCATCATCATCATCATCAACCTCAAATTCAAAGAATACCATACAAGGCGTCCTTAGGGCTAGCGTCATTGTATGGAACAGAGACATGGGCAACAACTAACAAGCAGTGGAGCAGACTGGATGTAGCTGAGATGGTATCGTTGAGAGGATTGAATTGGATTGGATTGTTTGGGGGAAGAGGCCAAACAGGGAGGCCATCGGTCTCATCGGACTAAGGAAGGACGGTGAAGGAAGTCGGCCGTGCCCTTTCTAAGGAACCATCCCGGAATTTGCCTGGAGCGATTTAGGGAAATCACGGAAAACCTAAAACAGGATGGCCGAACGCTGGATTGAACCGTGGTCCTCCCGAATACGAGTCCAGTGTCGTTGAGAGGAATGTGTTGAGACACTATAATGGAGCTGATTCAACGTGAGGAAATTTTAGATACCGTGACGTTTGTTGAGCTGTCCAGCAAAGTTTAGGAGAGAAGTCTCCAGTGGTTTCACATATCATGAGAAGAGACTAAACTCATGTTTGAAGGAGAGTGAAGGAAATGGCATTGGAAGGCTCCAGGGAAAGAGGAAGGCCTATAAATGGATGATTGGGCTGCATTCGAGAGGACCAGAGGGAACACACAACTGGTAGAGGATGACTCATGAAACTGAAAAAAGTAGAAGAAACTCTTCAGAAACGTCGACCATGTGTAAGACAAATAACCGCCTTCAAGAGGAAGAAAATATGATGAAAAGTAGGAACACATGTGCCCTTTGATCTGATTGAAATAACTGCCCAGTTCACTAGGATCTACATACGTTTTCCCTGAGGTCTGTGGAAAGGCGGTGAACTGGCAATGTCGTACAAGCTTCTTGTAGATGACATACGTCAGAGCAAAAGGCGTGGTGTAAACAAAATTCCAAGCGCTGGAGGATATGACGATCGTCTAGTAACAAATAATGCCAATGGGATTTCAGGAGGATGCAGCAGTTATTATAATAAATAGCTTTTTTTTCAGATGTAAATTAGAAAACTTCTTTAGCTTGACGATAAAAACCATCAGAATATACATTAGTCTTCAGCTTTTGACACAACAATGTGTTGATATTTTCACCCTAAAATTATTTTCCAAGGTCTACTCTTCCTTATTCTGACTCGGGAAAGACACGAAACGCGGAAGCACTGAAGTGTAATTCTATAGTCTCGTCCATAGAATGTAATCTGAGAATAAGGAATCAGGATTTGCGAATCTCTTCATCCAGAAAAAAAGTGTGAAACAGGCCCCGTAGCTGCATTTTCTTAAACCAGGCTCGTAACCACGATAACGGATTGCGGACTTATTCCGCGAGAGTGCGGAGCCGTGTTCCAGACAGCGCTTCGGGGCATCCGATATTGCTGGCGCAACTTTATTTACTGTTGTTAATTTCGCTGAACGTTTATTATGAGCGCCAGCGTCCGCATTTATAAGGCCCGGTGCTGCGGGTAGGCAACTTAATATACGCTGGCGCCACCGTTATGCAAAGTGTTCGTGCGCCCGCGTGAAATGTAGGCCGTCGGAGGGTATCTAGAACCACCACCAGAGGCTTCATCCCCGAGCTATACTCTCCCCTCAAAGGTGTGCGTATTGCCTAATAATATTTACCCGCTGTAGTGCTGTACCTTCAGTTCATAGCAGCTTGACAACTCCTTGTAGTTCACAGCTAAATTTCTGAACAGCTACCAATAACCAATTCACTGTGACCTCTTAAAGACCTTTTCGTTTTATGAGTTTCATTGATTATGGGTCTACAGTTATTAAGAGTCTTGCAAGTGATTCAACACTGCCTGTAAAGTTATTTTTACTTCATTTTCGTACCACTGCACAATTTCAGCCTTACTTCATCTTCAGGCACCCGAAACTGTAAAATAGTTTGAAAATACAAATTAACAGTTTCTGAAAGCGTGGTATAATTTTTAAACAAATTGTAGCAACTGTGTACACAGGCTAAAAAAGTCATCGAACCATTTTCCAATCAGGAACTGTATTATCTGTGCAGCGAAGTCAAGCTATTGAAGATGAGGAAGACATCAAGTTTAATAAACGATTTTTGAGTAACACAATCACGATTAAACACTCATATCCTGTTTAGTCATGGCTTTTAACTTTGAATGAAAAAAGTGTTTGCTAAATATGTAACAGTTTTCATAAAAACACTTTTAGCATGGTACTAGAATCTCGGCTAAGGCCGAAATTGTGAAACAGAAAGAAAATAAACGAAAACTTAAGGGTCCGAGGAAGCACGGATTCCATCGACGAACCTTTTTGATCGTTAAAGATATTTGCGATATTATCTAACCTAGGTTAAACAGCAAAACACTGATCAATATCTCTGCGTCATCTTATTGACTAACGAAACAGAAACGAGAGCTCAGTGCTTCATTTTAAAGTAAATGGTTTTTGATGGCTCAGAATAGCAATCCCAGTGACAAAAATTAGGTGACTTTTTTTTCATTAGTATGGTAAGATGTTACGCATAAAAGCTGATTTTGAAATCTTTCACAACTGATAATAATGTTCACTGAATAGAAAATCCGCTGAAGTGGTATATCATGTATCGTTTTCCTGCACGACTAGTTTCGAAACCTTGTTGCTCCACCATCAGGTGCCACACACTGCAGGCAGGAAGGGTGGGAAAAGTGCGAAAAGAAGTGTGGGTTAAAGCTCTAAAAGCGAGGTAAAGAATGATTAATGGCACTGATACTGTAATTTATTATTTCATTGATGCGTGGAGTTTGGGTCGGTCAATCATAAAAGATCAAACACCTGCTTGTACGACACATGGTAGTGTAACAGTATATTAGGTCGAGAAACAAGGATAAAGCGAATAAGACAATTAATTCAATAAGCATGCGCTATTAGCTTCGGTACAGTGAACAGACGCTTGCTTCGTCAGCCAATAAAGAATCGAATGTGGCGGCTCGCATGAGTTCTAAGTTGTTACACAGACTTTTATTTTTCAATTGTGTATCTCAGGGACGCTGCATTTCCGTTGTATGCACAGGAGAGCAATACAATTATGTACAATTTTCGATAACATCATCTTTCTTTAATGTTGTAAGGAGGGAACACATAACTCCGTTGTCTTCGTGACTTGTTTTGATATTGAATTTAAGCAAAAACAGTTCTACGGTATGAAGCTGTACAACGTATAAAACGCTAAAACTTTCATCCTTTATATGGAAACGCAGCTGATTTGAATTAAATATCTGTTGACTGCTGGTCCAGTACAAAATTTCTAAGCCTTCAATTAAAATTTATTTATGTGAAGCCCAGTAGCGCTCCAGAATGAGATCTAGACATATGTTATTGTGAGTAGAAGCAATTAACCCCAACTAAATTTGAAATCACTTTCACTTAATTGGTCACTTTAAGGTATCTCGTGAACTGCTTTAAAGAAAATAATTTTATCTTCACGCCAGTAAATTTTTCCCTCGTAGCGCATACATCAGACTGAATTCAAAGGCATTTCAGAAGAAAGAACAGCAGTTACTGTAATAGTAGCAGCATCAGTAACAGTAAACGAAACCATATCATACATTAATATATACAGGGTGGTCCATTGATAGTGACCGGGACAAATATCTCACGAAATAAGCATCAAACGAAAAAACTACAAAGAACGAAACTCGTCTAGCTTGAAAGGGGAAAGCAGATGGCGCTGTGGTTGGCCCGCTAGATGGCGCTGCCATAGGTCAAACGGATATGAACTTCATTTTATTAAAATAGGAACCCCCATTTTTTATTACATATTCGTCTAGTACGTAAAGAAATATGAATTTTTTTAGTTGGACCACTTTTTTCGCTTTGTGATAGGTGGCGCTGTAATAGTAACAAACATGTAAGTACGTGGTATCACGTACATTCCGCCAGTGCGGACGGTATTTGGTTCGTGATACATTACCCATGTTAAAATGGACCGTTTACCAATTTCGGAAAACGTCGATATCGTGTTGATGTATGGCTATTGTGATCAAAATGCCCAACGGGCGTTTGCTTTGTATGCTGTTCGGTATCCTGGACGACATCATCCAAGTGTCCAGACCGTTCGCCTGATAGTTACGTTATTTAAGGAAACAGGAAGTGTTCAGCCACATGTGAAACGTCAACCACGACATGCAACAAATGATGATGCCCAAGTAGGTGTTTTAGCTGCTGTCGCGGCTAATCCGCACATCAGTAGCACACAAATTGCGCGAGAATCGGGAATCTCAAAAACGTCGGTGTTGAGAATGCTGCACCCGTACCATATTTCTATGCACCAGGAATTGCATAGTGACGACATTGAACCTCGTGTACAGTTCTGCCATTGGGCACAAATGAATTTACAGGGCGGTGACAGATTTTTTGCACGCGTTCTATTTAGTGACGAAGCGTCATTCACCAACAGCGGTAACGTAAACCGGCATGATATGCACTACTGGGCAACGGAAAATCCACGATGGCTACGACAAGTGGAACATCAGCAACCTTGGCGGGTTAATGTATGGTGCGGCATTATGGGAGGAAGGATAATTGGACCCTATTTTATCGATGGCAATCTAATGGTGTAATGTATGCTGATTTCCTACCTAATGTTCTACCGATGTTACTACAAGATGATTCGCTGCATGACAGAATGGTGATATACTTCCAACATGATGGATGTCCGGCACATAGCTCCGGTGCTTTCGATGCGGTATCGAATAACATATTTCAGGACGGGTGGATTGGTCGTCGAAGCACCACAGCATGGCCCGCACGTCACCGCGTCTGACGTCATCGTATTTGTTTGTGTTCGAAAAGTTGAAGAATGTTTGCTATCGTGATCCACCGACAACGCCTGACACAATACGTCAGCGCATTTTCAATGCATGTGCGAACATTGCGGAAGGCGAACTACTCGCTGTTGAAAGGAAAGGCGTTACACGTATTGCCAAATGCATTGAGCTTGATGGACATCATTTTGAGAATTTATTGCATTAATCTGGTATTTACAGGTAATCACGCTGTAGCAGCATTCGTTCTCAGAAACAGTAAGTTCACAAAGGTACATGTGTCACATTGGAACACCCGAAATAAAATGTTCAAACGTACCTACGTTCTGTATTTTAATTTAAAAAACCTACCCGTTACCAACTGTTCGTCTAAAATTGTGAGCCATTTATGACTATTAAAGCGCCATCTAAGACAAAGCGAAAAAAGTAGTCCAACTAAAACATTCACATATCTTTACGTACTACACGAGTATGTAATGAAAATGGGGGTACCTATTTAAAAAAAATGCAGTTGATATCCGTTTGACCTATGGCAGCGCCATCTAGTGGGCAAACTACAGCGCCATCTGGTTTCCCCCTTCAAGCTAGACAGTTTCGTTCTTTGTAGTTTTATCGTTTGTCACTTATTTCGTGAGATATTTGGCCCGGTCATGATCAATGGACCACCCTGTATACGGAAAGAGAACAGTGTACTCGTTACAGCTACATATTCCTTGACCTACAGGCTCTTAGTGATTCTAATGATCTTTAATATTAGTCTTGGTCTCATGCACAATCAAATTAATTTTTCTGTGTGTAATAAATAGATTTATAAATTACAATTTCTTATCGACAAAATGAGTGGTTGCAAAGCCCTCCAGGCTGTGGGCAGCATATATAATACTTTACTAATCACTGTCCATAAGTTAACCAATGTTTTGCTTAAGTGTTTAAACATAAGTGATATTCAAGCTCTCGATAAATTTTTGATAGGTTGTAGTCATTATTTATTGAAGGTGGTCTTATACATCTCATTCTTATTACTAAATGGTTTTAGACACGTTGTTCTTAAACGTTCTCAAATTATCATTTTTTGAGCATATAGAGATATGCACTTAATTATTTTCAAGTTGTTCGTAGATGTATGGTAACTAGAGTACTCTCACGTATTCCATTATTAAACTAATAATTCATTTATTAAGTATTTCAAAACTAAACCAGAGTGGGCTAAAACATCTTGATCTTCAAATATTTCAATGGTACGTTAAATATTACAGTACTAATCTAGTTTGAACATAAGCATTTTAATCTTTAAGTATTTCATAGGTACGTTAAGTACTTCAGTAATAAGCTTCATTATTCCGTAGATTATTACAGTACATATTAAATATAAAAACAAATCTCAGGACGATGTTTCACAAACACCAAGAACTTGAGACATGGTTACCGAAGAGTCCGATAACCGAGAACATCACGAGGAGGTATCTGCTCCAAAGACGCAGCAGTCGACTTAGTCAACATGCCAATGATATCATACAGCATAGTATATTATAATTTCTTTTTTGCTTTCATAATTTTATTTTTTATTTTTTATCTCCTTATCCGCTCTTCTAGTTGCAGCTTGAATGCGCAAGTGTGCTGACCCGCCAGGTCTGTGGCTAACGGTTACAGAAATCGAGACTGGACGGAACTGTGTCTTACATGGGGAATCGAATTCTTGTCCTCATCCAGGCTGAAAACTGCTCGGATGGTGATATAGCAGTCAGTGTAGAACAGTTGCAGGTACTCCAGCGCCGTGAACAGGGATCATTCGTACACCGTATTTAAAATTACGTCCTAACAGTTACTCATCGACGACATGCAATTAAATACGAAGTTTGTTTGATAATATTCTGTTATCGCCGATGGGCACTTCCCAACTTGTTACGTATTTATAGCAATCATTTACTTTAGGACAATTAAGTCTGTCAATTCTTTAACAGAGTCATTGTAAATGATAATAATAACTTACTTTGGTTTCTGAACTACCTATTATTTTGCTTCACTATTTTGTTTTCGGGTATTTTTGTGATTGCTTTAGACTCAGTCTAACACAGTCTAATCTCATTTCGTTTGCACGTTTCTCGCGCATTTTTACCAATCTCTTACTCGCGCATTGCTGTACAGACAGTCTGTTTCGCAAGTAACGCCACTTAGCCGATCATCCTATACAAATCAAAAATGTTTCCCATCACGTCGGTTCCAAGCGTTTCGGAACCTGTATAGAAAATTGGAATAGAGATCGAGATAAACATCATTCCTGCTCTTTTTATTGCTCATGAAAACCACATATTGCATGTTTTACCACTATACAGAGAGAGGTGATGGTCCAGATTGCTGTACACACCGGTACCTCTAATACCCTGTAGCATTAACTCTTGCATTGATGCGTGCCTGTATTCGTCGTGGCATGCTATTCACATGTTCATCAAGGCACTATTGGTCCAGATTCTTTCACTCCTCAACGGCGATTCGACATAGATCCCTTACAGTGGTTAGTAGATCACGTCGTCCATAAACAGCCCTTTTCAGTCTATCCCAGGCATAGAATGAAATTTTCACTCTACAGCGGAGTGTGCGCTGATATGAAACTTCCTGGCAGATTAAAACTGTGTGCTGGAATGAGACTCGAACTCGGGACTTTTGCCTTCCGGGCAAGTGCTTTACAAACTGAGCTACCCAAGCACGACTCACGCCCCGTCCTCACAGCTTTACTTCCGCCAGTACCTCGTCTTCTACCTTCCCAGGCATTTTCAGTAGGGTTCATGTCTGGAGAACATGCTGGTCACTCTAGTCGAGTGATGTTGTCATCCAGAAGGAAGTCATTCAGAAGATACGCACGATGGCGGCGCGAATTGTCGTCCATGAAGACGAATGCCTTGCCGGTATGCTGCCGGTACGGTTGCACTATCGGTCGGAGGATGTCATTCATGTATCGTGCAGCCATTACGGCGCCTTGCATGACAAGCAACGGCGTACGCCGGCCCCTCATAATGCCACACCGAAACAGCAGGGAACCTCCACCTTACTGCACTCGTTGGACAGTGTGTCTAAGGCGTCAGCCTGACCGGGGTGCCTCCAAACACGTCTACGACGATTGTCTGGTTGGTGAAGAGAACGTGAAGCCAACCCCGAGCGGTCAATTCTGTATGTTGTTGGGCCCATCTGCACCGCGCTATATAGTGTCATGGTTGCAAGGATGGACCTCGCCATGGACGTCGGGAGTGAAGTTGTGCATCATGCAGCCTATTGCGCACAGTTGGAGTCGTAACATGACGTGCTGTGCCTGCACAAAAAGCATTATTCTACATGGTGGCGTCACTGTCAGAGTTCCTCTCAGCCATAATCCGTAGGTAGCGATCATCCACTGCAGTAGTGAAACGTCCCCTTTGAACAATTTTACAGGACTGTGCTTAAACTGACACACAATATTTTGTTAGCGCAACGCAATCTGACTTTCAAAATTCCCTACAAAAGAATGGCCCTGACTAACATTAAATTAAACTATACCTTTCACAAATCACCTACCTCACAAAAATCTTCGCTGCTCAAGCTACTGCAATACAGCAAGCGCCACTACTGCCAGCTAAATAAAAGATTCAAACTATGGAAGGCACTAACTACTGATAGGGATAGTTAGCAAATGAAAGATATTAATAGAGAACAAACAATGTATTTACCTTGATAGCATCATATATAAATATAGCAGTTCATGACAAATTTCAAAACTCCGCCATCTCTCTCCCCACATCCACCACTGCTGGCGGCTCACCTCCAACTGCGCAACGCTACGCGTTGTTCACAGCCAGCTGCCTAACACTACAATGGCGAGTATTACAACAATGCAAAGCAGCCACAGACTGCACACAGCACAGCCAGTGATTTTCATATTGAGCGCTACGTAACGTTGCCAATAAGAAAACATAAACAGCCTACTTACATAGAGAAAACATAAACAGCCTACTTACATAGCCCCCATGCTCCCCACAAAAAAATTTTAGAAATTTTTTTTTGGGCAGTGGCCAATAATGATTTTGATAAAATTTTTCATAATTACAATAACAAAGAAATCAAATGCACACACTTATTGATACAATGTTGGTCAAAAGCTAAAATTATCTCACAGTCCATAAAGATAGTCCTGATCATTCATCATAACAGTAATTACAGGGTTTTTTTCACAAAGTCTCATTAGTAAAAGAAATTGCACACAGAAGTAGTGGATTTCCATGCAGTCTTGAAGAAGTAGTGTTGTCCTTCCAAAGGAAAGACAGTGCTGACTCTTGACATGCATACAGGTAATGGGCCACAACAGAGCAAACCCACAGCAGAGTCATTCGAAGTTTGGAAGAATATTGGTAGGTAGGTCATCACAGAGCAGACCCACTGTAGTCCTGGTAGAGATTACGCTATTGGTGGGCCACCAGAGGTGCAGACCCACTGCAGTCCTTGTAGAAATAATGGTATTGATGGATCATCAAAGATGTAGACCCACTGTAGTCCTTGCAGAGATAACCAACAGCCATCTGTTGTGACTGTGCAGGTGCACATTCACCATCAAAGAGTCTTGCGGAGAATATAGCAAGTCCATAAACCACCACTTGTGCACTCACAAAGTTTTTGGAATTGTCCTTAGAACCAGCAATGCTGTTATCCAGTCCTTTGCTGAATTATTAACACACGTGCAAATACTAACAGTCCCTACTTCTCACATATTGTCCATATACTATGACCAACAGAAACGTGTGCAGTGAAATGTAACTTACAAGTTACTTAATTTGATGAAGTGGTCTCAATTACAATATTATAACATGAGAATACAATAACAAAGGTACAAAATACATAATTAAAGAACATAACAATACAGATAACATTTGTAAAAAACAGGCTTTACAAAAGAATCGAACTAACATATACATCAGTGGAATTATGACATGAGTACATACATAAAAGATCACAATAACCTTTGAAACATCAACTTCACACATGAGCATTAAACAGAACAGAATTAATAATGTCTAAACATCTTTACAAAGTAAATAACATATTATTAATGCCAATTATATTCGAGGATAACAGTATTCCTCATCATAGTGAATGTAGCTTAATATTAAAAGAAGAAAAAATTCTATGAAACTACACAGAGACAGGAAGAAAACAAATACACAAGGGTACACAAACACGTAATGGGATAACACCAATAGGAAAGGACAGGGTTCGTTTTCAGTGTAACATTTGGTACTGCAGTCCAACCCAAAACTACATATATCTTTCCTCTTATTTCATCCTTTGTTTCCACCAAAAAAATTCTATCTAAGCATGCTTTCTGTATTTATATGTTCACACATTTCTCACCTCAACATTTATTTCCAAGAAAATCCTACCTAAACCTGTTTTCTGTATTCTAACCATATTTCTTTCAAAGAAATATGGCTCATTGTGCAATACTCATTTAGGGCCAAATCGTTTTCATATAACTTTCAAAGCATTCTTTCCCTATTCTCCATAGTTAGGTTCTTATATAGTCTACCCCCTCTTAAGCTAACTTAAATCTACTGAGCTCAGATACTAAACTAAGGAACGAGGCAATGCAGCAGCACATAAAACAATTAATATAAACAGCAATAAAAAAAATGGAAAATCGCAAAGCAAGCTACAGTAAATCTAAATTACCAAGCAATTCAACATTACAACTAATATGAGGCAATGCAGCAAACAAAAAAATAAATCTGGCTTAGCAGAGTAACACAAATTAAAGTTCAGTAGCACTATGCCTGGCAAACATGACATAGCTCAAGCAGAAAAAATAGTACACTAAAGATAACAATGCAGATAAGGCAAATGTATAATCACATCTTAATGTCCAAGTAATTAAAGTGGTGCACCACAACAACTTATTCTAAAAAAAATATTACCATGTACTTGAAAAGAAAATTATGTGTTACTGTTACTAGTTCCTTCTTGTTGTTCTTTCCTTTCCAAGTGCTCCTTTTTTAAAGAATGTGGATCATAAAATAATTATTTAATAGAGCTGTTGACAGAAGGTGTTCACATTAGCAAATGCATTTCATTTTATAAAAGCAATGCTGCAACACAGCTGGAAACCAGATATCAAATGAAATAAGCAACTGTGAAAAGCAAAGCATAAAAATATCATTCAGTAGTCATGTGACATTTCATAAGTTAGTAGAAATTCTCTCAACTCTCATAGAAAGACACTTGTCATAATCAGGTTTGCAGATGTAAGAATATTTCCCATCAGTTTATAAGCATTTCAGTAAATATCATAAATTACGAGCTCCACAGTATGCTTTCGACAAGGAAATGTCAATAGCGAGTATAATGGCCCCCCCTTTTGTTTTTTTTTTTTTTTTTTACCTGTGCCGCTGTAAGGCTAATGGCTTTTTTTCGGGCGGCTGTCGCCCAGGTGGGTGCCCGCGACGCATTACGTGCAGGTGGCCACTTAACTTTCTTACGGAAATGTTTACGACAGTAGTTTCCGCTACAGTGACAGTCTCACATAAAAATATTTCACAGGTCAAGAATTAGCGTTGCAAATGTGAAGAAACAAAATCCTGTAAATATAACAGAGTCCAAAAAATTTTCGTCTGCATTGTAATACATTCACGCATATACACACACATTTCGTAACTCTTAAAGTACGATTCTTGGTTTCCAACAACCTTTTCATAAATCAGAGTCCCTAACCCCTACTCCTTATTCCTTACCTTATTACACATATACATATTCATATTCATCAACACGTCTTCAATATTTCATCATAATAACTGCATAGCATAATCAGATTCCTCATATAGCATCAGCTTATTTATCATAAACATACCTCAGCAGCATAATACACATCGTCGTCGTAAAAATAACATCATAACACCTCAGTCAAATCTCAAAATCGTCGTAGCTTCCTCCAATAATTTCAAAACCTAAAGAAAATTCTCTGCTCATTTCAATAGTGTCATCTACCTCAAACGTACTTTAAAAATCATGATCTCATACCAAATACATCATTCAAAGCTCTCATAGTATCACAATGGTTCCGAAAAAATATGAACAGTTTACAAAGTACAGACAAAATACAGTTTCATAAGTGTGAAGTTATCCAACTGTGTAATTGCGTAAACATGTGTCACTGATGTAGTAAAATAAATGTTTGTCTCTCTCAGTTAAATGATCAGATAGCTGTGTAATTTGTGTGTTAGAGAAATATGGTACCGATGTGTAAAGTTGTATAAGCAAATACCATATTAGCTAGGGTTCCTTGTGCTTGCCAAACACATGGTACACAAAGTAGGCGTGTACCCCCCTGAGGATTAATGTAATTATACCCTCAGGTGTTACAGATTACAGCAATGGAATGAAATGTATCATGGAAAAACTTCGTATCATTGTACTTCAAATATCTTAAAAAATAAATTTTTAAAGTACAAAATTAATCACTCAAATGCGTGTCCTGTAGCGCTAAATGTGCGTCTTGTTGCAACATAATCTCTGTGGAAGTGTCGTAGTTATCGTCCTCCGAAAGCTAAGTTCTGCAGAAGCCAATGTACTTACCTCATGACAAACAAAAGTGAAATGCTTTGCGTATAGATATCGTAGTTATTATGCTTATTGGCGTGATGAAGAAAGTACTGTACAGTAACGTAATGTTGTGCCACGAAAAAGGCTGTCTCATTGTTGCTATACCACAAAAGTTACTACTAAAACATGTTTTTCTCTCCAGAAGAATTCAGAAAACTGTGCAGATATAAAACAGATACACCGCAAAAGCAACATTGTAAATTGTCACTCATTAGTAGCGTCGTGATAAAAATCGTGTAGCTGTCACATAAACTAACCTCTGTGTCATCTGGTATCTCTCAGAAACACTTTAAATTCAGAATGTATTTTCAAATAAACCAAAATGTTGCATTAAAATCTCATTAGCAGTACTGGTAAATGTTCTAAGTATGTGAGCCTTATAGTCGTTCCATAATCGTGCAACTAATAAGCAAGAATGTACACACACAATAACGCTGTGACGTCTGTTCACTATAACAGTGCATTCGTAATTTCTGTTTAAAAATTTCCCTAGGTTCTAGACTGGATATTTCACTTCAAACATTGTTACATGTTAACAGATTCTAAATCTGACAAAGCATATTAGTAATGTGAAGCGAAAAATTTTATGACAAAGACTAAGTTAAAAAGCAGATTATCTTTCAATAAACGATTTTACATGTGAAATGTGCTGTAAACCTTTACTCTTCCTAGTACGCAGAGTTTCAACTTCAACGCAATTATCATGTGGTATACGTCGGATTCTGTAAGGTCCATTGTAAACTAGAAAGAATTTGTGACTCAAGTGTTTCTTCTTATGTGACAATGAATGAGCTTTAATGAGAACCTTCTGACCAATATACAGTTTCTTTGCATTTGCTTTACCGTGTAGTTTTCTCCTTTTGTCTGCTGCAGATTTTATATTTTTAAGAGCCAAATCAATTATGTCTTTGTGTCGAAGTTTACGTGTATTTGGGAAAGGTACAAGCTCTCTGATTCTGTTCGGTGGTTCTTCATTCTTTAGTACAAGAGTAGGTGGTAAAGCAGTGGAATCATGAGGCATTTCATTCAGCACATTTTGAAATAAGTGTAAATATCTGTCCCAATGCTGATGCTTTCTGTGACAATAAAGTCTGCAAAGCTTATTGATTTCTTTCATAATCCGTTCAGAGGGGTTACAATGTGGTGAGTACAATGAAATAAAAACAGATTTGATTTTATGGTTGCGAAGCATGCGTGACCAAACAGCAGATCGAAATTGCGGTCCGTTATCTGAAATGACTTTAGCAACGTGGCCAACTTCACGTAAGAAATTTTTAACAAAGGCGTTGGATACAGACCGTCCAGTGGCTTTACGTAACGGAGTGAAAGAAACAAATTTTGAAGTAAGTTCAACAGCGACTAGAACGTACGAAAATCCATTAGATGTTCTGACAAGCGGTCCCAAGAGATCAACAGCAGCAAATTCTTTTAATTTAGAAGGAATGATAGGAAACAACGGAGCACGATGTGAGACAGTGGATGGTTTCGCCTTTTGACAAAGTTTACAAATAGACAAGACTCTTCGAATTCTCTTTTCCATATTGTTAAAATAACTAGTCGTTCGAAGAATATGATAACATTTTCGTGGACCAAAATGTGCGTAGCTGAAATGAATGTACCAAATGAGCTTATTAACAAAATCGTCAGGAATGCAAAGTACCCATAGCTTGTCATCAACAGTGCAGCGTTTGAACAGTATGTTGTTTCTAACCAGATAATAATGCCGAATCTGTGTGTGTGTCTTTTCATGCCATTTGCTCTTGATGTCTTTCCAAATCGTATCTTTATCTTGTTCATGAGCAATGTCCTTTAGGGATGTGGTGATGAAGTTTTCAAAGGCGACTTTCTGAATGTAAAGAATACTGAAATTATTCTCGAGGTTGCCTTCTGTCGTACTTTTCTCAAGCCCAGCCGGTGCACGTGACAGTGCGTCCGCAACAATGTTCTCCTTGCCGGGAATGTAGACTATTGTGAAGCGGAATTCTTGCAGAAACAATGCCCAACGTTTTAACCTGTCATGATTTAATTTTGAAGACATAAGAAATTGTAATGCACGATGATCACTGTATACTTTTACGTGCTTACCAGAAAGAAAGAAACGGAATTTGTTAAATGCCCAAACGATAGCTAAAGCTTCTAATTCAGTAACGGAATAATTTTTTTCCGATTTTGTTAGCACTCGGCTAGCAAAAGCAATGGTTTTCTGAATGGTAGTGCCATTTTCTATGGTTTCTTGAAATAAATGGGCACCAAGACCGACTTTAGAAGAATCCGTGCTAAGGCAGAAATCTTGTGACAGATCTGGATGAGCTAAGATTGGCGCGTGAAGTAACGCTTCTTTCAAAGAATTGAATTCCAACTGTGCTTGCTCGTCCCAGTTCCAAATAGTATTTTTTCCAGTGAGAGAACAAAGTTTTGGTGTAACAAGAATTTGCATATTCAGAAAACGACGGTAAAAATTTACGAGACCTAGAAAACTGCGGACTTGTCTTTTTGTGGATGGAACTGGAATGGCTCTGATTGCTTCTAACTTTTCAGGATCCGGTTGAATCCCTTCAGAAGAAATAATATGTCCCAAAAACTTCACCTTTGTCCTGCCGAATTCAGACTTTTCCAAGTTAACTGTAATTCCAGATTCTGCAAAAATACGTAACAAACTGTTGAGGATGCGATTATGTTGTTCCCATGAAGCTTCTGCTATCAGAATATCGTCCACATATAAGGTGATGTGACGTTTTAAGAACTCAGGTAATATCGAATTTAGCCCACGAATGAATGCTGCTGAAGAAATGTTCAAACCAAAGGGAAGTTTCCGAAACTGATAACAAACGCCGAAACAAAGGAAAGCTGTGTATTTTCTACATTCTGGATGAAGTTCGATCTGATAAAAGCTGGATCTGAGATCAATGGAAGACAACACTTTACACCATTAAAATTTTGAAGAAGTTCTTCCATCGTCTGCGGCCTGTCTGTTTCAGGAATAATGATAGTATTGATTTGTCTCGAATCTAAGACAAGCCTGATCGATCCATTTTTCTTCTCAACAACATGTAACGGATTGTTGTATGAGCTTACTGCAGGCTCAATAATGCCCTCGTCAAGCATAGATTGTATTTCTGTTCTAACACGGTCCCTATAATGCGCCGGAATTACGTATGGTCTAACACAAAATTTAGTATGCTCACGAACACGAAATTGGTATTGAAATC
Organism: Schistocerca americana; assembly: GCF_021461395.2. Classification (NCBI taxonomy): domain Eukaryota; kingdom Metazoa; phylum Arthropoda; class Insecta; order Orthoptera; family Acrididae; genus Schistocerca; species Schistocerca americana. The sequence continues at coordinate 1,199,157,803 of NC_060119.1, read as the reverse complement.
CCTTGATTGTTCCTGTTTTGTGAGTAAAAACTGTGGAATGTGCTTCTAAAACCTCAAAAAGGTCCTGCCTATCAGTGTCATTACAATTCTCAATTGTTTGAATTTTATTCTGAATTAACTTATTAGTGTCAAATGCGCCGTCGATATCATCCCTGTCAGTACTTGCAGAGTGATTGTTAGTGTCTAGTTCCGTAGAAAAGTCCGAACTGTTGTCTAACAGAAGGTAAAGCCGATTAATTTCCTCGTCATGGTTTGAGAGCCAATCTTCAAATTTCAATGCTATTGACTTACCTTCTTTCTCTAAACTTATTTCAGCATCGTGAAAGTTTAAGATTGCTTTGTATTCATTCAAAAAGTCTGCTCCCAATATAATTTCCGTCGACAATAATGGAACAATGAGAAAGTTCATAGAGAAGCTGTGGCTTTGACAAAAGCATTCTAAATTGGTTTGTTGGCGTACATCTACACTTTTTCCAAAGATTGCACCTTGTAATTTAATCTTACGTAACGGAAGTGTGGGGCAATCGTTCGATTTGTTGCATTTGCTAAAGGCTGTTTCACTGATTACTGAAATGGGACTGCCAGAGTCAAGTACTGCCGTAAATTTTACGTCATTTACAGTAATGTGAATCACAGGATATGCAATGTTGTTATGTTTTACGTCGTGTTCCTGGAGTAAGATGTCCCTAATGTCTTCCATTTTTACGTAATTACTAGCTACGGCAGCTGCGTCGTTAGTGTCATAAGAACGTTTTGTGGCTGCCAGCGGTGTGAGTCATTGCCTATTGTCTCTTTGTTGGCGCGCGTCGTTATTGGGATTTGGAGACCTAACTTCTACAAATTCACCTCCTCGAGAGGACCCTGCTCTGTTTGAATCCCGCCAGTTCTGATGCAATTCAGGTCTGTCGTTACGATCACATCGTCTGTCGTCATGTCGGTAGTTCCTGTAGTTTCTTTCTTGTCGGTTAAGTGGTGGAGAATTTCTCCCTGAATCGTAACTGCGCGCTGAACTGTTGCGTCTGAAGTTATTCTGTCTCCCTTGATAATAATTATTTTGGTTCCCATATTGTCTGTTTCTCTGATTGTCTCTGTGATAGTCACTACCGCGGAGAGGTGATCTTTCCCTGTAATTATTACTACTCTGCCAACGGTTGTCGTACGGGTGGTGTCTATTTTGGTCACGATTTGCGTTGTAAGAATAGACCAGTGGTGTCCGGTTATTGTTTCTGTCGTCACGGAATTGTGACGGATGTGACCTGTAATTGTTGTGTCCTTGTTTTCGCGTTCCGCGATTATCAGTGTCAATTTCTAGTTCTTGTAACAGTCCCTGAAAAGCTGCAATGTCGTCTTTGCAACGTCCTGCTAAAATAATATGCCGTAAATGTTCAGGTAATTTGATTAAGCAAATGCGGATGAGTTCTGAGGGGCTGTATGGGTTTGACAGGTACTGATTCTTGTGCAACATGTCTTCAAAATATTTCACAAGACTGGAGAATTCAGATTGTTCGAAATGTTTCATCACTATGATACCATGTTTTACGCGGACTTGTGTGGCTTGAGACCAATACGCTGAGAGGAAGGCATGGTAAAATTCTCCTTCACTGTGGCAATCGTGAATGACCGATCGCATTCTTACAGCTGGTTCATTCTCTAAGTAGCCACACATAAATTCTAATCTGTGTTCCAACGACCAGTTGGGAGGAAAACAATGAGAGAATTGATGGAGCCATGCTTGTGGATGAATGTCGTTGCCAGAATTCTTAAATGTTTTGAATTTACGTGTAGTAATGAACAGCTTGTAGTCAAAATCGTCATGTCGGCGAGTCGCATATCGGTCATTGTTAGGTCGTGTCGGCCGTTCCATCTCAAAATTCGGTGCACATTGCCAATTTCTTTCATAACTTGCGAAATGCCCTGTGTTATTATTTTGCGGCTTTTCCGTGTTTCTAAGTCCGTCTTCCCGTGTTGGAGCGCGAGTGTCCTCTGAAATACGTAATTCTTGTATTACCTGTGTCAGCTGATCTTGTACTTCCCGGATTTCTCTTTGGTGTTGTGTATTAATTTGATTCTGATTTTGTTTGAATTTTCTGATTTGTTCATACTCTTCTGTGTCAGTGAAGGCTACGGGTCTTGTGTCATTCAGATCATCATCTACCTTTGTAGATAAGTTAGTGACCTGATCCGAAAGTTCGGCTACTTTCTCCGATAGTGTACTTATTTCTTCAGTGTGTTTTTCTGAACCAAGTTTCAGAATATCTACTGTGTCCTTAAAGTTTTCCTGAGTTTTTGCAAGTTGCGTAACCGAATCGGTAGATGCAACTGAGTCAATTTTAGCCCACAAGGTCTCATGATTTTCATGAACAATGGTTTGCAGTTCTTTTATGGCTGCTTCGTGATTCTGTAATGCATTTTCATGCCGCGAAAAAATAGGTTGAAAATGCTCACAAATTTGTGTTTTTACGTCATTACAGACTTTTTGACATTTCGATTCAATGTTATGTAACTCAGTAGTTAAATCTTCACGTGTTTGTTCAAGCGTGGTGTGAAGATTTTGTTCCATTGCGTCTAACTGTTGCTGTGTTTGTCTCTGGTGTCGTTCCATTGTGTCTAACTTTTTAAGATTTTGTTCCACTGTGTCTAACTTTTTAAGATTTTGTCCCATTTGTCTCTGATTTTGTTCCATTTGTTGCATTAATTGCAATAATAATGTATTAGTGTCTGGAATCTGTTTCTCTACGCTTTTCGGCAGTGCATTTGCACCGGCAACATTCACATTTTGACAAGCAGAAAATGTGTCTTGACTTATTTGAGAAAACGGTGATGACCCAAAACCTGAATCTACAGTATTTGCGATATTGTGTTCTGTCATTCCCGATTCCTGAGGCGAGCTGTTGCCGACCAATCGATCGATAACGCTTCCCTGTTCACTACCTGTTTCACTGTCTACACCATTGTTTGCCGCCCGCTCCATTTCCCTATGCGCAATTACCAAATTACTACTTTGAACATTAGTTGAATCATTACTCTGCGGCGCTAACACACTGCCTTCGTCTTCACTGTCATTTCTCAGTTCACTTTGGAGCCTAGTATTACGTTTTTCACACGCCATAATTGTCACAGTATTTCACACGACAACACAGAAAAACACAATTTGAAGAGCAAAAATAAGAGAACACATTAACATAGCACTGAAAATAATATTTAGTTAATTGCAAGCGCAGCTGCGAAAAACTTGCTGCAAATCTACATGCATGCCACAACTGTTTTACTGTACAACAATGAAAAACTACAACTACAAAGGAAATTCTCTCTATGATTACGCGCTATCAATAAACAAAATCTACACTAATTACACAAACTACAAGAAAAAAATCAGAAGATTCCAGTGAGGTATCCTCGGCTAAGGGTCGACATATGAAACGTCCCCTTTGAACAATTATACAGGACTGTGCTTAAACTGACACACAATATTTTGTTAGCGCAACGCAATCTGACTTTCAAAATTCCCTACAAAAGAATGGCCCTGACTAACATTAAATTAAACTATACCTTTCACAAATCACTTACCTCACAAAAATCTTCGCTGCTCAAGCTACTGCAACACAGCGAGCGCCACTACTGCCAGCTAAATAAAAGATTCAAACTATGGAAGGCACTAACTACTGATAGGGATAGTTAGCAAATGAAAGATATTAATAGAGAACAAACAATGTATTTACCTTGATAGCATCATATATAAATATAGCAGTTCATGACAAATTTCAAAACTCCGCCATCTCTCTCCCCACATCCACCACTGCTGGCGGCTCACCTCCAACTGCGCAACGCTACGCGTTGTTCACAGCCAGCTGCCTAACACTACAATGGCGAGTATTACAACAATGCAAAGCAGCCACAGACTGCACACAGCACAGCCAGTGATTTTCATATTGAGCGCTACGTAACGTTGCCAATAAGAAAACATAAACAGCCTACTTACATAGAGAAAACATAAACAGCCTACTTACACTAGTAGCCCTTGGGCGGCCTGAGCGAGGCATGTAATCGACAGTTCCTGTCTCTCTGTATCTCCTCCATGGCCGAACAACATCGCTTTGGTTCACTTCGAGACGCCTGGACACTTTCCTTGTTGAGAGTCCTTCCTGGCACAAAGTAACAATGCGGACGAGATCGAACCGCGGTATTGACCATCTAGGCATGGTTGAACTATAGACAACACGAGCCGTGTACCTCCTTCCTGGTGGTATGACAGGAACTGATCGGCTGTCGGACCCCTTCCATCTAATAGGCGCATCTCATGCGACGGTGGTTTACATTTTTGGGTGGGTTTAGTGACATCTGTGAACAGTCAGGGACTGCGTCTGTGATAAAATGTCCAGAGTCAACGTCTATCTTCAGGAGTTCTCGGAACCGGGATGATGCAAAACTTTTCTTGAAGTGTGTATTTTAACTGAAGTTGCTCATGTCACAACATCGGATACAATTTATTAACGTCTGTATCCTGACATTCCGATAGGAACATGACATATATCTTGGTTACAAATTATTTAGTGTGCATCAGTAACTGTTGAATTTACTTTTATTTATCGGTAGCTAGTGGACGTTGGTTTTTACAGTTAACCTTTTTCAGTCCCCGTAGACAAGCCACAAGCTCCTAATTTTAAACCACGGAAAAATCCTTAAGTAAAATAGCGTTAGAAAGGAAACATATTTTGACTTATAACTCGTGCTTTGACTATGATAAGCCATTGTGCATACCAGAATAAAAAAATTTATGTATTCTCAGGCACGCACAAAATTTTCTGCTTCATAGTAATCAGTAATTTTCAAATTAACTCAACATAGATGTGTTACAGAATTGCTCTCAGATCATGAGCTGCTCTAATTAATAGATTCAACTCTCTAATTGTTCGTAGGAGAGTTAGTATGATTATTAATATCGTCCATCAGTCTTGACATTCTTCATTAATCTACTTAAATATATTATGTTATACATTTACTAACTGCTTGACATAAACAGTAAATGCTTATTTTGTATGTACTTTGAGTTCCTCAAGACGTTAAAAGAAATGAAAATTATAGGAACATGCTTACTCGAAATACTTCATAATTCTTTATGAAGCTATATTCCCTTTGTACTTCTAGTTTCTGCATATACTACTAAATAGTTTCGTTCATGAGGCATATGCAATATTGTGTTGGGACCGGCATATATCATTTGCCATTTTTTATTTTGATTCTTTACGAACGTTGCTCTTGAGTGGATTTTGAACAAATTCTTTTCCCGAGACTAATAATGGCGTTCTTTATTGTAACGATGCTTTCGCTTTTGTGCACTATACTGAAGTTCCAGTAAGACCTGCTCCAACTGCTTTTCCTTGTCAGGTGCTTTCGGTACCGAGTTAATCCATTCATTTGACTCTGTTTCATTTAACATTAACTCGCTGCTGTATGCTTTCTTGAGGAATGAGGAAGATGGTTAAAAATTCCTCATAAACTGTCACGTACTCTACTAATCTAGTTTGTTGTTTATGAGCATACGATCCAATAAATCTGTTGAAAAATTGTCTCAATTAGACTCCATTCGGGACGGACTTTAGCTATTAACATTATCTAATACATTGCTCTCTAAAGAATTCATTTTATTTATAAACTGTGAAATAAAATGCGTTATACCACATAATTCCGTTCGGTTTTCGTATCTGTAGGACGTACTCAAGACGTGTGCACACGGATACTTTGATTTTATTTACAATCCACACATCCAGAACCAATCAACTTATACCTGGCTTGGCTACCGCTAGTAGAGGACTGCTATACAATGAATTAGAATGTTCTATGATTTTATAATCAAACAGCTAACTAACGTCTTCAGTTACAGCTTCTTTTTTAGTTCAAGGTACGGAATAATAGGCGCGGAAAAGGTTTTGTACGGGTAAACTTCCATGTGATACACACTGACGGCCAAAATACACTACTGGCCATTAAAATTGCTACACCAAGAAGAAATGCAGATGGTAAACGGGTATTCGTTGGACAAATATATTATACTATAACTGACATGTGATTACATTTTCACGCAATTTGGGTGCATAGATCCTGAGAAATCAGTACCCAGAACAACCACCTCTGGCCGTAATAACGGCCATGATACGCCTGGGCATTGAGTCAAAGAGAGCTTGGATGGCGTGTTCAGGTACAGCTGCCCATGCAGCTTCAACACGATACCACAGTTCATCAAGAGTAGTCACTGGCGTATTGTGACGAGCCAGTTGGTCGGCCACCATTGACCAGACGTTTTCAGTTGGTGAGAGATCTGGAGAATGTGCTGTCCAGGGCAGCAGTCCAACATTTGCAGTCGAAAATTTTCTGTATCCAGAAAGGCCCGCACATGACCTGCAACATGCGGTCGTGCATTATCCTGCTGAAATGTAGGGTTTCGCAGGGATCGAATGAAGGGTAGAGCCACGGGTCGTAACTCATCTGAAATGTAACGTCCACTGTTCAAAGTGCCGTCAACGCTAACAAGAGATGACCGAGACGTGTAACCAATGGCACACCATACCATCACGCCGGGTGATACGCCAGTATAGCGATGACGAATATACGCTTCAAATGTGCGTTCACCGCGATGTCGCCAAACACGGATGCGACCATCATGATGCTATAAACAGAACCTGGATTCATCCAAAAAATGACGTTTTGCCATTCGTGCAGCCAGGTTCGTCGTTGAGTACACTGTCCCAGGCGCTCCTGTCTGTGATACAGCCGCAATCGCGATAGGCTACAATCCGACCTTTAACAAAGTCGGAAACGTGATGGTACGCATTTCTCCTCCTTACACGAGGCACCACACCTACATTTCACCAGGCAACGCCGGTCAACTGCTGTTTGTGTATGAGAAATCGGTTGGGAACTTTCCTCTTGTCAGCACGTTGTAGATGTCGCCACCGGCGCCAACCTTGTGTGAATGCTCTGAAAAGCTTATCATTTGCATATCACAGCATCTTCTTCCTGTCGGTTAAATTTCGCGTCTGTAGCACGTCATCTTCGTGATGTAGCAATTTTAATGGCCAGTAGTGTATTATGATCACCTGCTTAAGAACTTGTCGGTCGACCTCTGGAAGGCAATACGTTCCCGATTCTGCATTTGTCAGTTTGTTGTTTGTTTTGTGGAGGTATGTCGCACCAGATGTCCACTCGCAGATTATGTAATTTCCTTAAACAGCGGGCCGCTGATTTGTGTACGTGATGATGGTGCCTAATACCGACCGAAATGGGTTCCATTGGATTCACAGTAAGCAGATTTCGTGGTCAAGACATCAACGGAAGTACCATGAGGCGGCGCGTTTCCATTGGTCCAATCTCGATAACCCCGTGTCCACTGCAGTCGCGACTGACTATATCGTTGGGTCAACGTGTAAACACGTAGGGATCGTCTGCAGCGGAGCCCCATGTCCAAGAACGTACGATGAGCGATGTGCTCTGAAATACCTATGAGAGCGCCAGCATTGTGCACTTTCGGCAGAGATGCCAATCGTGCTTTACTGAGCGGGAAGCCTCCAAATCCAGCTTATCACCCAGTGGTAGTTTCACTGTCGTTCTACGACTTTCCACGGATGCTCATTACAGCAACAGGTGGACGTTCAACCAGCTCCGTCGTTTTAAAGATATCTTTGTCAAACTCTCTTATGTCAGCAAATTTCCCCATTTGAAGACTGTGTTCTCACTAGAATGATTCCCCATCGATCTTTGATCCACTTTTGTACTTTCCTCACCCGCTGCGCCACCAACTGACATCCAGCCTCGCGGTGAGTAATGGTCTTAACGTTTTCGCATATCAGTCTTATATTATCCCCTGTTTTTGAGCAAGCACTTGAATATATCTGCTTAATAAGTGGTATAGCTCTGTAGACCTTGAATTAAGTATTCAGATTCGGCTTCTTTGCTACCAATGGGATTATCCTTATTCTATACGTTCTGCCCTTGAGCTGAATTTTCTGAACAAATACCAGTCACGATGTATAGCAAGTTAGATCCTAACGCTGTACATTAACATGCTGGCATTATTTACGATGCACCTCCGGGTTTTTCACCAAATCCAGTCTTAATCGATTACATTCCCCCTCTGTATAACGAAGTCCTGTCTTGAGGAATATTATTCCTTTCCCCTCGCAGAGAGAGATCCATTTTCAGATACAATCAAAGGATAATTTTCTTACGACCAAGAAGTTGCATTTTACTTCTTCCTCTTTGACAAATACGCCCGCTTGTATTTGAAATCTGATAGTCTGTACTCCAAAAGCTCCAGTAATGCTACAGCTCTCAACTGGCGAAACCACGATCTTGTTATGGCTAACTTGTATAAAAAAGTTGTGAGTCATAGGCTCGTGGCAGCTGCAGTATCCCAAATTACACTACTAGATATTAAAATTGCTACACCACGAAGATGACGTGCTACAGACGCGAAATATAACCGACAGGAAGAAGATGCTGTGATATGCAAATGATTAGCTTTTCAGAGCATTCACACAAGGTTGGCGCCGGTGGCGACACCTACAACTTGCTGACATGAGGAAAGTTTCAAACCGATTTCTCATACACAAACAGCAGTTGACCAGTTTTGCTTGATGAAACGTTGTTGTAATGATTCGTGTAAGGAGGAGAAATCCGTACCATCACGTTTCCGACTTTGATAAAGGTCGGCTTGTAGCCTATCGTGATTGCGGTTTATCGTAGCGCGAGATTGCTGCTCGCGTTGGTCGAGATCCAATGACTGTTAGCAGAATATGGAATCGGTGGGCTCAGGAGGGTAATACGGAAAGCCGTGCTGGATTCCAACGGCCTTGTATCACTAGAAGTCGAGATGACAGGCATCTTATCCGCATGGCTGTAACGGATCGTGCAGCCACGTCTCGATCCCTAAGTCAACAGATGGGGACGTCTGCAAGACAACAACCATCTACACGAACAGTTCGACGACGTTTGCAGCAGCGTGGACTATCAGCTCGGAGACCATGACTACGGTTACCCTTGACGCTGCATCACAGACAGGAGCACCTGCGATGGTGTACTCAACGACGAAAGTGGGCGCACGAATGGCAAAACGCCATTTTTTCGGATGAATCCAGGTTCTGTTTACAGCATCATGCTGGTCGCATCCATGTTTGGGGTCATCGCGGTGAACGCACGACCGCAAGTTGCAGGTCCTGTACGGGCCTTACTGGATACAGAAAATGTTCAACTGCTGCCCTAGCCAGCACATTCTCCAGATCTCTCACCAATTGAAAATGTCTGGGCAATGGTGGCCGACCAACTGGCTCGTCACAATACGCCAGTCACTACTCCTGATGAACTGTGGTATCGTAATGAAGATGCATGGGCAGCTGTACTTGTACACGCCATCCAAGCTCTCTTTGACTCAATGCCCAGGCGTATCAAAGCCGTTATTACGGCCAGAGGTGGTTGTGCTGGGTACTGATTTCTCAGGATCTATGCACCCAAATTGCGTGAAAATGTAATCACATGTCAGTTCTAATATAATTTAGTTGTCCAAAGAATACCCGTTTAGCATCTGCATTTCTTGTTGGTGTAGCTATTTTAATGGCCAGTAGTGTATCTCATTAGGTACCTAGTCAATAGTTGCTTTAGTTACAGCTTACGTTAACTTACCTTTGCCTAATTTGCACTGTCTTGGTTCGGTACTTAATTCTTTCTAACATCTAATTCATCGTTATTGAAACGGTACAGTAGTTACCGCTCCATAAGCAGCAGGTTTCCCTGGAATACAAACTGAAGGGCTCCACCGCCAATTTATTCCACGACGTGGCCGGCCGCGGGTGCAGCGGAACCGCATATGGACTGAAGGATAATGTGTTAGGTTTCATTATACATATTTATATATGTCATGTATCATGTATTACTTGTACTTGTTTGTGAATCATGCACGTGAACATTCCTAATCCTCCTCACACCCTTCCATAAAGCGTAGCCAAATACAAGTTGGGAAATTATAGAAGTAGTTTTGTAGTATGGTAGTGCCCACCTTGCTGCTGGGTAGAGATCAGAATGCAGCTCAGGCAGGTCGAAGTCAAAGACGTTCCAGTATCATAAGGTTTGGGGTGGAGAGGTTGGTCACGGCCAAGTGGTTCGGCCATCCCCTCCACTGGGGCCCAGGAAGACCTCCGGGTGACCGCCATATTCTAGGAGTTCTACAGAAGACCGGTAAGTGAGCAGATGTGTCCTCAGTGCATCTGTCTCGGTGTTCACAGGAAGAAAGGTATTTGAATATTTGTACTGATTGAATTTTATTTCCAGCTTCAGATTATGTAGGGAAACGAATCCACCCACTGAGTGCTTTCTCGTTTATTTCGGAAATTTTGTATGGAAACAGAGTAGGCTCCCATCCTTTGTACAAAGGCAAGTGGTGTCGTAAGCTACAAAGTCTCATCAATAGTTCCAATGTATAAATTTAATCGCGCAAATCGAGTGCAAGGAAGTATATTCAAAAGTGAGAGATTTATTTTGGTCGAAAATTGAACAGTAAAAATGTTTCTTTGTGCGAAGGGGGTCTTAGAACACGTAGTTTTTCCTCATGCTAGTAATAGTGAACGTGGTTCATCATTTGGTAGCCAAATTATAACATCGAACGGTCACATCGTAATTCGCTGCCTCACGGCTTAGTTAAATTAATTGCCGTTTCCACTTCCTTTGTAGTTGGATGAACTGTAATTCCACGTGGTTTCTCGTTCTTTGCCGGAGGGCACGAGTTCAAATAGCGCAAAAACAGAGATCGCTCCGCTAAACTCCTTCGACCCCTTGTGTTAATGTGTCTGGTCCCCAGCTTATCCGTTATCTTCCTCTCACATAGTGGATGCTCTGAATCTACATCTCCATCTACCTTTATACACCGCAAGCCACCGAACGGTGTGTGGCGGAGGGCACTTTACGTGCCACTGTCATTACCTCCCTTTCCTGTTCCAGTCGCGTATGGTTCGCGGGAAGAACGACTGCCGGAAAGCCTTCGTGCGCGCTCGAATCTCTCTAATCTTACATTCGTGATCTCCTCGGGAGGTATAAGTAGGGGGAAGCAATATATTCGATACCTCATACAGAAACGCACCCTCTCGAAACCTGGACAGCAAGCTACACCACAATGCAGAGCGCCTCACTTGCAGAGTCTGCCACTTGAGTTTGCTATCACGCTTACCAAATGACCTTGTGACGAAACGCGCCGCTCTTCTTTGGATCTTTTCTATCTCCTCTGTCAACCCGACCTGGTACGGATACCACACTGATGAGCTAGACTCAAGTATAGGTCGAACGAGTGTTTTGTAAGCCACCTCCTTTGTTGATGGACTACATTATCTAAGGATTCTCCCAATGAATCTCAATCTGGCACCTGCCTTACCAATAATTAATTTTTATATGATCATTCCACTTCAAATCGCTCCGTACGCATACTCCCAAATATTTTACGGAAGTAACTGCTACCAGTGTTTGTTCCGCTATCATATAATCATTCAATAAAGTATCCTTCTTTCTATGTATTCGCAATACATTACATTTGTCTATGTTAAGGGTCAGTTGCCACCCCCTGCACCAAGTGCCTATCCGCTGCAGATCTTCCTGCATTTCGCAACAATTTTCTAATGCTGCAACTTCTCTGTATACTGCAGCATCATCCGCGAAAAGCCGCATCGAACTTCCAACACTATCTACTAGGTCATTTATGTATATTGTGAAAAGCATTGGTCCCATAACACTCCTCTCTGGAGCGCCAATAGCACTCCCCTGTAAAGTAATGGTAGAATTTGGTGGCACACATTCTGGCCAAACGCAGCTCCGTCTTGTCCGTAAAACAATAATGTGCGTGCAGATTAGCTTACAAGGTAGCCAAGCCATGCGGTGTAAAACTGTAATCTCTGTAAAGTGGAATAACTACTGTAATTGCTGTAAAGTGGAATAATTATGTTTAAAATAAATAGGTTATTAATGAATATCAGCTTTTAACATACTCTGAAATCACAGTGAAGTCAATTTAAAGAGAATTTATTTATAGAAGGAAAAGAGTTATAAATAAATGTACAACAAAGGGACCCACACATCAGCGTTTGACCCCTTCAACCCCTTGCTTAGTAACGTGCAAAATAGGACACGCTCTGTTCTCTAGGTAGCGCTCACAGGTTCCCCTCCCTCAATTATCCGCTGCGCCATTTCCATTCCGAGCTAATTGCAATGATTACCTCTTTTATTAATGCCGATGTCAGGTGCCGGTTTCCGCCTGGTTGTGGACCAGTATATAAAGTAGAAAATCCACAAAAAATCACGAGGGCTGCGTAAAGCAGAAATACGAGCGTTGCCAGAGGGTTTTAAGAAAGTACAGCTAAAACCATTGTTTTCTCTCCTCCACAATAATACAGTTAACTTTCATCTGGCGTCTTGTCCCAGGTTTATTGTAAGAAAGTTTGTTTAATTCCCACAGTACGCTTAACTTTCATCTGGCGTATCCTTTCCCGATATTCTTGCAAATACGGGTAGACTCTGAGAAACTAGCCAGGAATTAATATTCAAATAGATTATGGTGTGTTAAAGATTAGGCGATTTTATTTGGACAGTTATGCGCGTAAATTACAACGTGGCTACTCATTTAGCGAGTACAGTAAATTAGGGTACGCGTACGACGCGCTCCGAAGCACGTAGCTTAGCAGACATGGAAGACGGTGTCTAAGGAAACATCAGCTTGGCCGAACCCGGCAGCGTGCTAGAGGTGGGCGCGGGTGAGACACAATGCCTTCATGGACCGGAAACCGTTAACACCGGGAGAACTCCCTCACGCATGGCGACACTCTCGGACAACAGCGGTAACCCTGTACCGACTTGACAGAAAATCCTCGGAAGTTCTGGTCTTACGTTAAATCAGTAAGTGGCTCGAAACAGCATATCCATACACTCCGGGATGACGATGGCATTGAAACAGAGGATGACACGCGTAAAGCTGAAATACTAAACACCTTTTTCCAAAGCTGTTTCACAGAGGAAGACCGCACTGCAGTTCCTTCTCTAAATCCTCGCACAAACGAAAAAATGGCTGACATCGAAATAAGTGTCCAAGGAATAGAAAAGCAACTGGAATCACTCAACAGAGGAAAGTCCACTGGACCTGACGGGATACCAATTCGATTCTACACAGAGTACGCGAAAGAACTTGTCCCCCTTCTAACAGCCGTGTACTGCAAGTCTCTAGAGGAGCGGAAGGTTCCAAATGATTGGAAAAGAGCACAGGTAGTCCCAGTCTTCAAGAAGGGTCGTCGAGCAGATACGCAAAACTATAGACCTAAATCTCTGACGTCGATCTGTTGTCGAATTTTAGAACATATTTTTTGCTCGAGTATCATGTCGTTTTTGGAAACCCAGAATCTACTATGTAGGAATCAACATGGATTCTGGAAACACCGATCGTGTGAGACCCAACTCGCTTTATTTGTTCATGAGACCCAGAAAACATTAGACACGGGCTCCCAGGTAGATGCTATTTTTCTTGACTTCCGGAAGGCGTTCGATACAATTCCGCACTGTCGCCTGATAAACAAAGTAAGAGCCTACGGAATATCAGAACAGCTGTGTGGCTGGATTGAGGAGTTTTTAGCAAAAAGAACACAGCATGTTGTTATCAATGGAGAGACGTCTACAGACGTTAAAGTAACCTCTGGCGTGCCACAGGGGAGTGTTATGCGACCACTGCTTTTCACAATATATATAAATGACCTAGTAGATAGTGTCGGAAGTTCCATGCGGCTTTTCGCGGATGATGCTGTAGTATACAGAGAAGTTGCAGCATTAGAAAATTGAAGTGAAATGCAGGAAGATCTGCAGCGGATAGGCACTTGGTGCAGGGAGTGGCAACTGACCCTTAACATAGACAAATGTAATGTATTGCGAATACATAGAAAGAAGGATCCTTTATTGTATGATTATATGATAGCGGAAGAAACACTGGTACCCGTTACGTCTGTAAAATATCTGGGAGTATGCGTGCGGAACGATTTGAAGTGGAATGATCATATAAAATTAATTGTTGGTAAGGCGGGTACCAGGTTGAGATTCATTGGGAGAGTCCTTAGAAAATGTAATCAACAAAGGAGGTGGCTTACAAAACACTCGTTCGACCTATACTTGAGTATTGCTCATCAGTGTGGAATCCGTACCAGATCGGGTTGACGGAGGAGATAGAGAAGATCCAAAGAAGAGCGGCGCGTTTCGTCACAGGGTTATTTGGTAACCGTGATAGCGTTACGGAGATGTTTAACAAACTCAAGTGGCAGACTCTGCAAGAGAGGCGCTCTGCATCGCGGTGCGTTTCTGGATGAGGTATCGAATATATTGCTTCCCCCTACTTATACCTCCCGAGGAGATCACGAATGTAAAATTAGAGAGATTAGAGCGCGCACGGAGACTTTCAGACAGTCGTTCTTGCCGCGAACCATACGCGACTGGAACAGGAAAGGGAGGTAATGACAGTGGCACGTAAAGTGCCCTCCGCCACACACCGTTTGGTGGCTTGCGGAGTATAAATGTAGATGTAGATGAAGCCGCACCCTCGCACGAGCAATGTGAAGTGGGCTGGGCAAACCCTGTGCCAGACGAATAACTGCTTAACAACACAGTCGTAGGAACCACAGAAGCTACACGTGACACATCGAATAACAGCCTAACGATAGACGTACTAACGAAACTGCTCACTGAGCAAAAGAAACGGCTCAATGAACGTTTCACTGCGTTCGAGGAACGCCAAGACAAACGTTTTACTGAGCAACATGAACGCTTTAATAGGGACGATGAACGTTTCGCCGAATTAAAACAGCAGTAGCAGATAGGGAACAAAATCAAACATGACTTGGAGGAACAGACAACACTCGCCCCCCCCCCCCCCCCCAAGGAGCATTCGATGCTCGGTTTAACGAGCACGAGACAAAACTGATCGAACAGTCACGAAAGCTCCAAGAACCTGAAAGTCAAGTGGGAGCGCTGGTACTGGATAATCAAATGAGCAATGAAGCTGTGCGAACTGAGCTCACGGAAGTGCGAAAAGGCGTGAACGACGCCGCAGAACGGATAAAGACACGAATGGCTACGATTGTATGATTTGTATTGTATGTTAACCGGGGACCTAGAAACGACGGCGAGGCTCCGTCCCCGCCGCAGCCACAGTGGTCCACAACCCCACGACTACTAACGCAGTCCTCTTCACCCCTCCACCGCCCCACATCGAGCCCAGGGTTATTGTGCGGTTCGGCCGCAGGTGGCTCCCCAGGTAACGTCTCACACCAGACGAGTGTAACCCCTACGTTTTTCGTGGCAGAGTAATGGTGGTGTTCGCGTACGTGGAGAACTTGCTTGCGCAGAAATCGCCGACATAGTGTAACTGAGGCGGAATAAAGGGAACCAGCCTGCATTCGCCGAGACAGATGGAAAACCGCCTAAAAACCATCCACAGACTGGCCGGTTCACCGGACCTCGACACAAATCCGCCGGGCGGATTCGTGCCGGGGACCAGGCGCTCCTTCCCGCCCGGAAAGCCGTGGGTTAGACCACAGGGCCAACAGGGTAGCCTATGGCCATGATAGAACATGATCTCGCAGAAAGGCAAGAAGTTGTAGTTACCCAGAGATCATAAAAAATACAGTAAATATTATTTGCGAAGAGCAACAACAAGCTCTCGAAGAGATGCGACAGCAAGTCACACAATGTGCGACAGCACTGCAGAATCAGTTGGGCGATGTGCGAAAAAGAATAGGGGTGACCGCCTCAGCAGTCGAATATTGCAGTTCACGCGTGGAAGAGAGTTCGGATCGCGCGGCAAGAGCGACGAAGTGCAATCTTTGTTGCGTTTCAAAGAAACGCAAACTACAATAAATGAGTGAATCCTCAAGGAGATGAGGCTCCGATGTCAGAGCGAGACGGCAGGACTCTTAGGAAACGTGCAAAACAACCGGAACCGAGCACGATCTCAACAGACGGAGACGATGAATTACGGGAACTACAGGAGCGTTTATGCACTCTGCGGAGAGCAGGCGCAGACTCCGCTCCCACGCGCATTACCGAAAACACGTCAGAGAATGACGAAGAGTGCAAGATGCACTGTGTCTCGGTGCTGAAATACTCCACGTTCCTCGACCCCTTAAATCCGCAACATGTCAAGGCGTGGGTTTCGCAATTCGACCACACACTACCGGATTCATGGGGAGAGGCGCTCCGTATTCGTTTTGTGTACAACCATCTCAGAGATGAAGCAGCCACAAGGACGCAACCAACGCTAAACTTATGGAAGACGTATGCGGAATTCCGTGCTGCATTCATTAGAGAGTTCTGGTCTGCCACAGAACAAGAGGGAACGAAAGTCGCGATATAAATGCAACCGGATTACAACGATTGTACGCACCCTGATCCTACCATCTTCTTCAGAGACTTTGTGCTAAGGAACCAGTATCTTGACGCGCCATATCCAGCGCCGGAATTAATCAGGATCTGCATGACAAAGTTACCTCCGAAACTTCGGCGGGAGATAACGATTGAAGGCAGAGGGTTGCACGACAATACCTTCTTCCTCCATTTCTTGCAAGAGCTAGGTAAGCCTAGAATGCAAGAAAATAACAATCAAAGTAGAAGAGACGAACCCCGGCCTCCACTGGCAGAGGCACAACAGTCATGGCAAGGCCAAAACGGATTACGTGGAGTCACGGATCACACCGCGATATTCGGAACGCGCGGCGCCTGCAGAAAACCACGAATCGCGAGAAGTAGTCGAAGTACGCTCTCCCGATCCTCGGTGCAATGAGGAAACGCAAGAGGAGAAGACAAACGCGCAGCAATGACTGATAAAAAGCACGGATGGAATAGAAAGCGAAAGAACGGAGGTAGGAAACAGGACAAGATAGTATCCGTAAAGTGCCCAGTAATGATCATTAACATAATAACGTCACCGTACCCTCTGTGCTACACTCAGGCAGTCAGGGCTCAGTCATCCGAGAAGATATTTTACGAAGATTCACAGAACGCGAGTGGCCGTCACTGCCGTTGCAACGCACGAAAGTACGTGGTGCAGTACAAAGTAGATGTGTATGAAATGAAATGTCGTGTGACGAGGGCCTCCCGTCGGATAGACCGCTCGCCTAGTGCAAGTCTTTCTACTTGACGCCACTTCGGCGACTTTCGCGTCGATGGGGATGAAATGATAATGATTAGGGCAACACAACACCCAGTCCCTGAGCGGAGAAAATCTCCGACCCAGCCGGGAATCGAACCCGGGCCCTTAGGATTGACAGTCTGTCGCGCTGACCACTCAGCTACCGGGGGCGGACAGTAGATGTGTAGATGTAAAGCGACAGGTACGGGTCGACTTTACCTGCCAGTCACGGTCATTCACAGTAGTTTTCTTGGTGGTTCCGTCGCTTGCTGTGGAAGTAATCCTCTGTATCGACTTTCTGTGTGCACACCAGGCGTGCATAGATTTCCGCCTAAACTGCGTAACATTAACTCTCGAAGGAGAGAATGTCAGGCTAGATTTCGAACAAGGTCACTGATCTGTTTCACCTTGACCAGGAGGCGGGCTAATACCCGCAAAATCTAGGATTCACTTCAAAAGTACGTCCCGACACAGAGAGCACTAAAAGGACATAGATGTGCTAATAGTAGAAAGAACAGGTCACATAGAATCGGAGCCAGGATTGCACAGGATTCTACGACAGAACAAGGCAGTGTTTTCGGACAGAACGGGCACCAATCGCGATTTCAAATACAACGTCCGTGTAAAACCGCAGCGAACGTTCGTCGAACGACCTTATGGTGTACCAGCAATATACAGAAAAAGGGTGGATGCTGAAATCCAAGACATGTTGGCACAGAAAAAATAACAGAGCCGGCAGTTAGTACATATAATAGCCCCCGTGTATGTGTGGCCAAAAATAACAGATCGATTCGCCTCTGTCTAGACTCAAGACAGGTAAATACAATAATTGAGCCGGAGACAGACGGACCCCAATGTTTAGACGAACTCCTACGCAAATTCCATGGGGTGAGAGTGTTGACCTCAGTCGACTTGCGAGGAAGCATCAGGCAGGTGGAACTGGACATCTCCTGCCGAAAGTACACAGTCCTGTTGCGCTTCGGGAGGTGCTTGGAATTTCGAAAGTTGCCGTTTGGACTTTCTATCGCCTCATCTGCATTTGTACTGGCACTGAACACGGTAATATGCGATTCACTCCGTAAAAGAATAACCCTGTACGTAAACGACGTAATAATTGCCGAAACGACCTGGCAAGAACATAACACAATTCCTGACGTCCTCCTGAAGACATTCAGCGAAATAAATCCGATTTCGGAAGAACGGAATTACATCTTCTCGGACGCAGCAGACGGAATTCGGCCAGACCCGGAAAAAAATCACAGCAATTCAAGACTTCCCCACGCCCAGGATGTAACGTCAGTCACGTGGTTCTCTAGGTCTCTGTAATTTCTGTAAAAAGTCCATAAAATACTATGCATTACCACTCCACGGCTGTGCACTCTCACAGGAAAGAAAACTGCCTGGAACTGGGACGAAGTCGCCCAGTCAGAATCCGGACAATCAAAGTCGTTACTGTTCACCATCCTACTTCTTGCGCATCTTGCTTAAGCAGAGAATTCTGTCTGTGTGCAAATAGCTCGCGGGCTGGATTGGGCTCAATCTTGTTCCAAGAATACGAACAGGACGGAACAATTATTCCGAGACCCACTGCTTTCGCCAGTCGCGTTTTAATAAGGCTGAGAGAAATTACACCGTCATCGAGACTTTGGCGGTCGTGTGGCCTTTCACAAAGTTCAAATATTGCATATTCGGGCGACTGACGAACGTCTACACCGATCACAAGGCTCTCCAGTTCCTGACAGCCAAGTTGACGCACGGCAGGCTACTGCGGTGGGCCCTCTACATGCAGGAGTACCGTTTTAAGGTCATTTACATTCACGGCCCGGAGGACGTCGTAGCAGACGCGTTATCCCGGAATCCCGTTGGTTTAGTGAATGGCGCAGATGATTAAATGAACGAGCATCGGTTTAACCTCCTGTACATCAGGCGCGCACCATATGAATTCACGGCCAGCAATGAAGTCTTTAACATTGCCAGGGGGCAAGACAGCGATGAAATTTGGGGACCAATTAAAGACCAGTTTCGGATGAAGGCCTTCGCCGTTGCACAAATACTATACGCTAAAGAAAGACGTACTCTTCTTTAGGCAGAAGGAATCAGGGACCGATTGGCTTTTATGTGTGCCGGATGAGTTAACTAACAGGCTTATTTGGTATTACCAGCTTAGCCACGGACACTTCGGTGCACCTGAATGTTGCGACAAGCTAAAGGAATCCGTGCACATACCAAATATGAGTAGACGCATAAAACGCGTCCTCAGCAGACTGGGGACTTTCCAGAGGCCCAGGCCACCCACATACTCATTTAAAGGGCAACTGAACCCTATAATACCTAAAAGGTCAAAGAAGATGGCCGCCACAGATACATTCGGGCCACTGCCCGAGTCAATTAATGGATATCGGTACGTGTTGGTGACTATTGAACTCGTCTCGAAATTTGTAACTTTCACCCCGTTACCAAAGGCAACAGCAAAGACTGCCGCGGAAGGCTTTGTGCGGCATTTCCTTCGAGAAGTGGGGCATGTTCGAAAAGTCATCCCCGACAACGGGCCTCAGTTTAGATTCAGTCTATGGAATCGTACTCTGGCGAGACGGGATATTTCCCCGACCTTTTTATCCAGATACATGCCTAAGACGAACTCTGCAGAAAGGATTATAAAAGGGTTAGTACAGCTGTGCAGAATTCATTGGCACAAGCGTCACAGAGAATGGGCGATGTGCGTGAGTGACTTTCAGGACATCATAAATACACTCCTGGAAATGGAAAAAAGAACACATTGACACCGGTGTGTCAGACCCACCATACTTGCTCCGGACACTGCGAGAGGGCTGTACAAGCAATGATCACACGCACGGCACAGCGGACACACCAGGAACCGCGGTGTTGGCCGTCGAATGGCGCTAGCTGCGCAGCATTTGTGCACCGCCGCCGTCAGTGTCAGCCAGTTTGCCGTGGCATACGGAGCTCCATCGCAGTCTTTAACACTGGTAGCATGCCGCGACAGCGTGGACGTGAACTGTATGTGCAGTTGACGGACTTTGAGCGAGGGCGTATAGTGGGCATGCGGGAGGCCGGGTGGACGTACCGCCGAATTGCTCAACACGTGGGGCGTGAGGTCTCCACAGTACATCGATGTTGTCGCCAGTGGTCGGCGGAAGGTGCACGTGCCCGTCGACCTGGGACCGGACCGCAGCGACGCACGGATGCACGCCAAGACCGTAGGATCCTACGCAGTGCCGTAGGGGACCGCACCGCCACTTCCCAGCAAACAAGGGACACTGTTGCTCCTGGGGTATCGGCGAGGACCATTCGCAACCGTCTCCATGAAGCTGGGCTACGGTCCCTCACACCGTTAGGCCGTCTTCCGCTCACGCCCCAACATCGTGCAGCCCGCCTCCAGTGGTGTCGCGACAGGCGTGAATGGAGGGACGAATGGAGACGTGTCGTCTTCAGCGATGAGAGTCGCTTCTGCCTTGGTGCCAATGATGGTCGTATGCGTGTTTGGCGCCGTGCAGGTGAGCGCCACAATCAGGACTGCATACGACCGAGTCACACAGGGCCAACACCCGGCATCATGGTGTGGGGAGCGATCTCCTACACTGGCCGTACACCACTGGTGATCGTCGAGGGGACACTGAATAGTGCACGGTACATCCAAACCGTCATCGAACCCATCGTTCTACCATTCCTAGACCGGCAGGGGAACTTGCTGTTCCAACAGGACAATGAACGTCCGCATGTATCCCGTGCCACCCAACGTGCTCTAGAAGGTGTAAGTCAACTACCCTGGCCAGCAAGATCTCCGGATCTGTCCCCCATTGAGCATGTTTGGGACTGGATGAAGCGTCGTCTCACGCGGTCTGCACGTCCAGCACGAACACTGGTCCAACTGAGGCGCCAGGTGGAAATGGCATGGCAAGCCGTTCCACAGGACTACATCCAGCATCTCTACGATCGTCTCCATGGGAGAATAGCAGCCTGCATTGCTGCGAAAGGTGGATATACACTGTACTAGTGCCGACATTGTGCACGCTCTGTTGCCTGTGTCTATGTGC
Organism: Schistocerca americana; assembly: GCF_021461395.2. NCBI lineage: Eukaryota > Metazoa > Arthropoda > Insecta > Orthoptera > Acrididae > Schistocerca > Schistocerca americana. Next base: position 1,199,136,563 of record NC_060119.1, on the reverse strand, counting down.
CTGTGGTTCTGTCAGTGTGATCATGTGATATATCTGACCCCAGGAATGTGTCAATAAAGTTTCCCCTTCCTGGGACAATGAATTCACAGTGTTCTTATTTCAATTTCCAGGAGTGTAGCATGGCACACGGGTCAACAGGATACAGCCCCGTGCCAGTGATCAGAAATGAGGCATCCCGGGATAGAGTAAGAGAATTAATCGAATTTCCACCCCTGAGGACACAACAACACTCCCATATAGTGCGACAAGTCATAGAACAAATGACAAGGGAAGTAGAAGGCCGAAAGCGACTACTCAAAGGGCCGTTCAGAGAAATCCATCTCTACAGAGGTACGAAAGTTGTTGTGAGATCCCATAGGTTGTCGAAGAAACACGGACACCTATGCTGTAGTTTTTTTCATTTTTATGTGGGACCATTTCGTGTACGACGCGTCGTACCCCCAAACGTGATGCAAATAGAAACAATACGAACGAGGAAGAGTCGTGGACTGCAAATGGTTCAAATGGCTCTGAGCACTATGCGACTTAACTGCTGAGGTCATCAGTCGCCTAGAACATAGAACTAATTAAACCTAGCTAACATAAGGACATCACACACATCCATGCCCGAGGCAGGATTCGAACCTGCGACCGTAGCGGTCGCTCGATTCCAGACTGTAGCGCCTAGAACCGCACGGCCACTCCGGCCGGCTACGTGGATTGCACCACATTACGAACATAAAGCTGTGGACAGCATAAAAATAATAATGCATCTCCTGGTAGCGTAGTCAATAGACAGGGTCGAAACGTAAACAGCGAAGATCACAATTAATACAGCACTCTGATCATATATACACCATTACTGGCATGTAAATTAGTCCACTGAATCGATTATTTCGTTGGTTGCGTTCCGACAAAATGTGTCGTAATAAATCTTCGGCCTCCAAGTTTAGTCTAGACAGGCTTGCGATGTGGAAGTACTCTCAAATAGGTGGTAACCACGCAGGAACGGGATGCACTGTCACAGATACTCTACTATAGGGGAAACGGAGAAGTGTACACATGCAATGTGGTTTAGGTAATGCTGTAGATGAGCCCCATTTTTCTCTCATAGCACGTAAAATGAACATAACTTCAGACTCAATGCAAAGTCGTTTCAAAAGAAACAACAGTAGCGAGAGTAATAGTAGTACTAACAGTGGTAGTAAACCACACAGTGCCTTACACCGGTATACGTAATGGAAAACAACAGCACACTAGAATGAGATTTTCACTCTGCAGCTGAGTGTACGCTGATATGGAACTTCCTGTCAGATTAGAACTATGTGTGGGACCGAGGCTCGAACTCGGGACCTTTGCCTTTCGCGGGCAAGTGCTCTGCCATCTGAGCTACCCAAGCCCGACTGACGACCCGTCCTCACAGCTTTATTTCCGCCAGAACCACGTCTTCTGCCTTCCTTACTTCACACAAGTTCTCCTGCGAAACTTGCAGGTCCCGAGTTTAAGCACTGAAGAAAGAAGTTTTAGCAGTAATAAAATGCATCCTAAAAACTAAGAGCAAATTATCTCAATGCAGAGGCCACGAAAAGCTTGACGAACAGTATATATCAGTGTTATTGTGGGAGAACGGATATCTACGGATATCTAATTTATACAGGGTGTTACAAAAAGGTACGGCCAAACTTCTAGGAAACATTCCTCACACATAAATAAAGAAAAGATGTTATGTGGACATGTGTCGGGAAACGCTTAATTTTCATGTTAGAGCTCATTTTAGTTTCGTCAGTATGTACTGTACTTCCTCGATTCACCGCCAGTTGGCCCAATTGAAGGAAGGATTGTGCAATCACGTCATCAACACAGATTTTCTGTGAAGGTTTGGGCAGGCATTGTTGGTGATAACTTGATTGGGCCCCATGTTCTTCCACCTATGCTCAATGGGGCACGTTATCATGATTTAATACGGGATACTCTACCTGTGCTGCTAGAACATGTGCCTTTACAAGTACGACACAACATGTGGTTCATGCACGATGGAGCTCCTGCACACTTCAGTCGAAGTGTTCGTACGCTTCTCAACAACAGATTCGGTGACCGATGGATTGATAGAGGCGGACCAATTCCATGGCCTCCACGCTCTCCTGACCTCAACCCTCTTGACTTTCATTTATGGGGGCATTTGAAAGCTCTTGTCTACGCAACCCCGGTACCAAATGAAGAGACTCTTTGTGCTCGTATTGTGGACGGCTGTGATACAATACGCCATTCTCCAGGGGTGCATCAGCGCATCAGGGATTCCATGCGACGGAGGGTGGATGCATGTATCCCCGCTAACGGAGGACATTTTGAACATTTCCTGTAACAAAGTGTTTGAAGTCACGCTGGTACGTTCTGTTGCTGTGTGTTTCCATTCCATGATTAATGTGATTTGAAGAGAAGTAATAAAATGAGCTCTAACATGGAAAGTAAGCGTTTCCGCACACATGTCCATATAACATATTTTCTTCCTTTGTGTGTGAGGAAGGTTTCCTGAAAGTTTGGCCGTACTTTTTTGTAACACCCTGTTTACGGTATGTTTTTGTACATTATAACTGGGGATAGATGGCGAGTTCATTTATTACCTTGTGCTGGTAATTATCTGAAATTGTTATTTTCAAGTATTTTGCACTGCATTGGACACAAGGCCCCCATCCGGGTGGAGTTGGTTCACATCCTCGTCTGGTGATCGTTACTTACGTTTCTTATTGTATTCCCTAAATCACTTAAGATGATCGGCCGGGATGGTTGCATCGAAAAGCCCGGTGGAGTTCGTTCCCCAGTGTCGAGTCTGTGCTCTCTAATCATTACGATGTTCTGCCTTAATCTTCATTTCTTCAGCGTGGATGAACGTCAAATAGCCTCGACAGCACTAAAGAGGAAACCACTGTGTAGTCAGTTCTGTTGCTGTACACCTATTTTGGTAACTTTTCTTTAGGCCACTATCCTGTCAACGAGTCTTTATTAACGAATTCGTCATTCACCGATATGATTTACGCTTTTCTAATGACTCAGTTTTGCAAATTATTTTACGAATATATTCTGTAAATGGCTTATGGCACATGACGCAACTAACCTATCTACGTGGACTTCAGTTTCACTACATTAATTTCCCACGAAACGTAACGTATAACTAATGCGAATCTGTGTGAAGGACTCTACCTTTAGGAGCTGTAGCATTCTTTACGATTCGAGATTATCAGTACAAAATCCGTAATTAATGAAGATGGAAGAATTAATGGCCACAAATTGGGCATCCCACTGATTGACAAAGAACTGAATGTGACAGTCTGGTGCCTGGGAATGTGTATATCGAAACCATCGAAGCTCTTAGGCTGCATCAATCGCCGTGATGGTCTGTGGGAAGAATAGGAAGATGGGGAAAATACTATGAGGCGATAAGTTGCTAGACGTCGACTCCCCATAGCAGAACGTGATGATCCGAGGCTTTCCCGCCCCTGAAAGTAGTAAAGGCGCCAATCTGCTTCATATCTAATGATAGGTTATAATGTTGATGCACGCACAGTTGGTTTGGAGGACACCGTTAGGATCACAATGTTGAACTTGTGGGTCCGCAACATTATCATTTACGACTGCTATGAGCACGGCTTCATCTACATCCGTATGAATCGCATGGCCGTGCCTGCATAAGCTGTCATCCAGGCTCCGCGGCCACAGGTCATTGGGGCTACTATTACATTAACTGAGAGATTCACCCGGGCTTCAAAGAACCAATGTTACATTATCATGGATCACCTGCATCTCTTCATGCTTAATGGGTTCCCTTATGGCCGATGGCATCGTCCGGCTGAATAACTGTTAGTGTCACAATGCCAGTGGTTTGCGGAGCTTGATAGTAAACGTACTCTAATGCCTTGGCCACCTACAGGATACAGCAGGTATAAAAACGGACATCTATATATAATACATATACACGGTCAACAGTTCGTTGTTCTGCTGGACATAATTCAGAGTCATATGAAACAAAGTAATGCACGAAAGAATCCTAACAGTAACTCCGGAAAACCCACGTAATTGCACATGGAAACGATGAGAGCAAAATTACCTCGCAATTTTTGCAAAAAGTAGTAACTTTTTGAGGTTCAATAAAATGTAAGCCCTTCACTAAATTCCTGTTGTAGTCTTCTTTAGGAAAACCTTTTATTTGCCCATATTGCAAGGAAGGATACATTCATTACTAGTTTAGACCAGTTCAATGGCATCATCAGACCACATAATATAAAGCAGTTCCTATTTCGACTACTGAAGCAAGACGCTTTCTCACTATCATGTATACATTTGCGAACTCAAAAACTGCGGTTACAATATATGCCTTTTCTAGGTACGCTATGGAGCATTTCATTTATTGTATAACAGCTACATTATAGTGGTATGATGAAACATCATGGTATCTGATGAAGCCGGCCACTGTGGCCGAGCGGTTCTATGCGTTTCAGTCTGGAACCGCGCGATCGCTACGGTCGCAGGTTCGAATCCTGCCGCAGGCATGGATGCGTGTGATGTCCTTAGGTTAGTTAGGTTTAAGTCGTTCTAAGTTCTAGGGGACTGATGACCTCCGATGTTAAGTCCCATAGTACTCAGAGCCATTTGAACCATTTTTTTAACTGATGAAGCTTTGCACCTGACAGCAATAGACTGGCTGACGGAGAAGACTTTTGTTTCAAAGTCTACAGCTCAAAGTGCGATGCACCTAACTCGCCAAGAATGTGTCGTCTTCCTACTCTACTTACAAGTCAAGTGGTGATGGTTTTCACAAAAAAATTGGCGAACATTTCCGCTAACTGACGCTGACGTCACATCACCTCGCCCAACAAACGAAGTAATGTATGCATGACCTGGTTCCAAACGTTTCCCTGTCTCTGGTTTATCTATGATACGACGAAGTCTCTGCTTCAACAGAGATTTTCATTGGCTGAAGCAGTAAGAGAACAGTGAAGAAAATTCATTTTTGTATACCGTGTGGTGAGAAACAATCTGAAAATCTTGTAATACATTTTCGGGATACGTTGTGAGAAATAGCTACTCCGTTTACGTGGAAGTTAGGCAATGAAGCCGTTGCGAGAGCAGATTCAACCAAAAAAAATTGGTTCAAATGGCTCTGAGCACTATGGGGCTTAACATCTGAGGTCATCAGTCCCCTAGAAGTTAGAACTACTTAAACCTAACTAACCTAACGACATCACACACATCCATGCCCGAGGCAGGATTCGAACCGGCGACCGTAGCAGTCGCGCGGTTCCGGACTGAAGCGCCTAGAACCGCTCGGCTACACCGCCCGGCGCTGATTCAAGTAGCCCGCCAGATAAAATTATTGTCCGATGTTCACATGACGCAGATGATAGCGCATGAGACTGCTCAGCCTTTGGCTCGTGTTCGATCCTTACTCTCGTCCCATGTCCAGTTTCTGTATCGCTCTCTTGTACGGTTCTGTGAAACCAAACGAAGACAACGTTTCGTAACAAAGTCTTTGGCAGCCGCTTGAATTTGAGCTTGCAACGACCTGATTGGCTAACTCCAATACATATAAAATCGGAAATACGCAGCGTATCGAATTTTTTTCTTAACATATATTTCCCAGCGCAATTTACCTTGCAACACCCTTAACAGATTTTCGGACTGTTTCTGACCGCCCTGCTTTCAGTCACCATACGAGTAGTTATATTCAGATTACCAATAGACATAAAGGGGAGACGAAGAATCGCAATAAAGTCTATAAGATCAGCCGAATAATTGGCTGCAAAGTGATAAAAAGGAGCATGATAATTTTCTATGCATTTTGTAGAAATTCGTTGTCTCTTCAGCTTTGAAAGTCAGAGGACGAAGAATCATAATAACACTTTATAAAATCTTGCAAGTCGTTGGCCACATAATAATCAAAAAGAATATGAGAGATTTTATGCATTTATGGTGATTTTTGGTTTCTGAAATTTATACACTGAAAGCCTGAGATGAACACTGCCTAGTCGAAATTGGTAATTGTCACTGGAAAACGCTCATTTGTTTGTGTGGTATTAGATATAAAAAAATAAAAGAACATAAGCAATGAATCACCTAATCTCCACTGACAGTATGACATCGCAATACATCACTTAAAATACGAGAGTCGTTCACTAAGTTATGCAACACGTTTTTTTTCCCTAATAGCAGGTTGGTTTCATTCTAGTATACAAAATTATGTCCCACTCTTTTGGATACAAAAGCTGTTGCTCAACATAACCTCCATTTGGTGGAACAGCCTTACGCCAACTTACCGGGAGGGAATGTATGGCCGGATTATAACACCCCGTTGATTGACGTCGGAGTCAATGTTCTTGCTGCATTAATAACCTCCGCATCATCCACGTACTGCTTCCCGCGGAGTCCGTCCTTCTTCGGGCCAGACAGATGAAAGCCTGAAGTTGCGATATCGGGCTGTAGGCTGCATGAGGAAGAACAGTCCAGTGAAGTTTTGTGAGCTTCTCTCGGGTGTTCAAATGTGTGTGAAATCTTACGGGAGTTAACTGCTAAGGTCATCAGTTCCCAAGCTTACACACCACTTAACCTAAATTATCCTAAAGACAAACACACACACCCATGCCCGAGGGAGGACTCGAACCTCCGCTGGGACCAGTCGCACAGTCAATGACTGCAGCGCCTTAGACCGCTCGGCTAATCTCGGGCGGCCCCTTTCGGCTGTGCAGACTTGTGCGAGGACTTACACAGTCATGGAGAAGTTCTTTTGTCTTTTTGTGCCGACAAACACTTTGCGGAAGTCACGGCCGTGGGCAGCTGGCGGGCACGCAGCAGATCGGAACGTTTGCGCCACCTTGTTGCGATTATGTCAGCGCTTTACCGTGCTTTCGTTCACTGTCATGCTTCCGTAACATTCTGCAAACGCCTACACATATTTGCGATGCTCTGGTTTTGCGCCTTAAGAAACTGAATGAGAGCTTTCAATTTGGAATTCGCCTCTCTTCCACACACCCTTCTGAAGGCTTTGTAAAGCGCCGCCACCTATCCGCACCTCGTGAAAACACAGGGTCTAAAGCGGAAATAGTCCACTCTGTTCCACAACTAAACATGCTTTTTTCCAAACCGAAACTGACCGATAAATAAGCATTTGTTTCATTGATTAATGTTGGTTCCTTATTCGTAAATAAATTCGTGCGGAACAGTTATTTAACGTGTTAGAGAGAACTGTAACTGGTAACAATTGTAGAGGGAGACCAAGGATTGATTACAGTAAAATGTTCCTGTGAATATAGGCTGCAGCAGTTACTTTGTCTAACGTTGTTAACTAAAAAATTTTTGGTTTTGTTTGCCAACGAATATGCAATGAGTAATGCTTGTCTTACGGAAATTTACTGTGTGATGTGTTGTTGAGCAAATGACTTAATCTGCAGTTTTCGTAATTAAATCAATACCTCCGAAATTTACTGAGTCTCGTGAGTACCGAGTTCCATGACCCGTACAAAAAAAAAAAAGGACAAAGCAACCAGTGCAATTATATTTTCTTTAGCTCGGGAGTAGCAACGGATGTAATCTTGGTATTCTGTTCTTTCCACAGTGGGCATAGAAAATATTCAATCTTGTCACGGTGAAGTGCATTGCCGGCCGTAGAATAGCTTCAAACAAATAATATCAATATATTGGCTGCTGCATGAATAACCTTGTAAATGTTCAGTGAAAATATTCGGTATTGGCTCAGTGCTGTACAATGCCCCCCGCATTGGAACTGTTACAAACGTTAATACTTTTCTGATTCTGGGACATTAATTTTTTTTTACTCTGATTGAAAAATCATTTCTTTTAAAAAATATTCATTGAATTAAGATAAGCACGAATGTAAAAGGATGAGGAAGTGGTAAGTTGATATGCTAAGACCGATTGACTCAGTTTGAAAATTTTATTCAGATTAAGGTTTCACCTTCACAAAATCTGATATGGAACATTTAACATTAACTTCAAAATCAGTCAACTTCTCAACTGTTTTACAATTCTCACTTTATGACCAACACTTGGATTGTGACATAAGAAAAAGTCTGACTTCGTTTGACAAAATAGATACCAAAATTTCACTGATACAATGAGACTTCAGTACACTGGTTCTCACAAATTTCTTCCAGTTCCTTTCCCTTTGAGTTACAGTATCATTAATCACTTCATTTTATAAAAACTGTCTTATGCTGTGTCCATTGACCAATAACTATCTTCTCACAGCTAGCCACTAGCTTTATGTCTTACACCCTACCTATAACAGAACTGCAACTGCGCTCCGTGCTCGCCTACATAGAATACAATCGATTCTGCCACTCAAGCAACATCTTTGGTTTAGTGGTGTCAAAAATACAATGTCTTGTACACATGACAATAAAAAAAATGGCTCTGAGCACTATGGGACTTAACTTCTCAGGTCATCAGTCCCCTAGACCTTAGAACTACTTAAACCTAACTAACCTAAGGACATCACACACATCCATGCCCGAGGCAGGATTCGAACCTGCGACCGTAGCAGTCGCGCGGTTCCAGACTGTAGCGCCCAGAACCGCTCGGCCACTCTAGCCGGCACGCGACAATCGTTTCAGGTCATTTTTCTTGAATTATATTACAACATCGGGCTCCACGTACAAGTGGATCGCTCACACTGGCAAAGTAGAAGCTTGCGCAGGATACATCATCGTGGAGAGCTGCGTCAAATCAAAGAAATTCCCGGAGTTAAACCTGCTGCAATAACATAGCTGACTGTCAGAAATCTTGTGGTGGTTATAGTTCGGTTGAGCTGTCTGAAACTACAGCAGAGAAAATAAAATAAGTGAACAGAAGTCACGGTTGAGTTAAAACCCTGTAGTTAAACGTAGTGAACAGCACCGGAGACTAACGAATCTGCGTTTTGGAGGAGGGGGAAGCAGCGTAGCTAATGACTGCGTGCCCTCGCCCCCGCAGACACTTGTTGTCAGCGCGATAAACGCGCGGCCGCTGCGTGTGTTTTCGCCGCTGGGCGGTGTTTACGCGCAGAATTGCCGGCAGCGTCCGCTAAGCCAGTCGGGAGCGGAGAGGGCGCGCGTCGTCTGCCGCCGGACCAGCCGGGGCCGCCCTAATCCTCCGCAATGGATAGCCCGGCAATTAGTTTGCCCTTCCTTCCGCGCGACTTAGCTCCTTTACCTCTAACGCTCCACTAAGGATTATTTTTTCCTTCTTCCACTCCCCTCTTTTTTTTTTCTCCTCCCGAAAATGCACTCGTCGCCGTTTCGCTAACAGCCGCGTGGGGGCTGTATTAAGCGTTCACTTTTAATGGGCACTGACGGAAGAGAGAGGCCTCGGCGTTGAGTGTAGATATCTGGCTACTTCTCTGGCACGTAAAGCCACACTGCGAGCCTTCACACTTAAAAATTACGAGAGACCTCTTAAACGGAGCTGAAAAGTGGTAGATGTACACGTTGGTTGTGTTTAAACTTTCGCTACTTGAGAGGGGCCCGTGAGAAAGGAGTGATCGTAGGACAATGAAACTCTGTGGAAACATTCGTAAACACATTTGGAAGAGAAGTAACAAACAAACCATTGAGACAAACAGATTTTAATTTCTACATGAGACGATAACTTTCGTTAATTGGGCAGCGTGTTTACGTTCCAATTTACCAACGTTGCTCAGTGTGACGACCATCTTCATTCACAACAGGCTGGAGCCGCACTGGATGCACCAGCAGTTTTCGAACGGTAGACAGTGGAATGTCCAGCTTTCGTGATACAACTTGTGCTCTGCTTAAAGAGCAAAGGTGACTTCTCCAACAGTTTTTGACGGACTTCGTTGTCGGCTTCTCAAGGAATAGTTCCCAAACGGCCAGTTAATTCTAACTTCCGAATCACGTTCTTCCACATCGGTGTGGGAAGAGGGCCATATTCCTGCAACGCGTCGATACTCGCCAAGTGCAGCATCAATGTTAACGGTTTTCTATAGTTTTAGGAGTAAGGCCCAGCTTATCGTGACCAGATCCATGTTTACAGTCTGTAACTGGAATGCACACTGAGGCCTGTGTTACAGTCCCACGCCGCTATACACATAACGGCGCGTAACGACAAGTCAGGAACCTAACAGAACTTTACAATTTTTTTGTCATCAGTCTTCTGACCTTTATGAACCGGCCCGCCACGGATTGTTCTTCTGTGTCAACGACTTCATCTCAGACTTTTACCTGTAACATTCGTCCTCAGTTATGTAGTGGATGTATCCCAGTCTCTGCCTTCCTCTATACTTTTTATTCTTTAGAGCTCCTCCTGTAACGTAGAAATCATTCCCTGATGTCTTACCGTGTGTCCTATCTCTGTATCCCTTCTTGTTCTGTTTCCCGTGTTCTCCTTTACTATTAGAATCTGCGTAAAACCTCCTCGTCTCTTACCTTATCAGTCCACCTAATTTTCCACTTTCTTCCATATATACATATCTCACATAGTTCGACTCTCTTCAGCTCCGGTTTCCCACAGTCCATGTTTCATTGACGTACAATCCTGTGCTCCAAACCTACTTGCTTAGACATTTCTTCCTCAAAGTAAGACCTATATTTGATTGTTGTTGACTTATCTTGGTCCGTAAAGCCCTTTTTGCCTGTCCTAGTCTGCTTTTTATGTCCTTACTCCGCAAGTTATCGGTTATTTTGCGGCCTAAGTAGCAGAATTCCTTAATTTCTTCGCCTTCGTTATCACTAATCGTGATTCCTTATGTTCTCGTTTATGCTACTTCTCATTACTTTAGTTTTCCTTCGATTTACTTTCAAGCCATATTCTAACACTACCAACAACGTAAACCCTGCATCGCTTAGTCTGAACATCATTCCTAAAATGTGGGTACTGTGGTGTGCGTACTGTAAGACCTTCGGTACACACACCATCAGATTCTTTGACTTGTCGCTCTAACGAAGTAGGCGAGTGTCAGCAATATGTATCGTGCTCTTATTGTGGCGTGTTTATCTTCTGCCGTTAGGTCAGACGATAGAAATGCCACTTGCACGCTTAGAGTAGCAGATTGACGGGGACCAACTTTAAACAGAACTTGATTAATTTTCACACACATTTATTAAAATAATAAAAAGCATAGAAATTACTTGATTCTGGATGCTATTTACAATTGACAATCTGAAGTTCCTTTGGTCTTGGTACGTTAATCTTATTCTCACATATCTCTATTACTTGACAAAATGTCTAGTCATTTCTCTTCATGGCTATGTACAGGGATATGATAATCTTACTAGGCGCAGACTGAAACTTGACTATAGACTGATACAGACAAATCCAGACTAATGCAGACTAATGCGGACTACTGCAGGCTGACTAATCGGAGGTCTGTACACTCGTTATAATACCTCGAGCGTTCAGGTATCACTGCGCGAGTGTGATCCGCGAGGAGAAAAGGTTCTACGTTATCAGCAATCTCATTGGCTGCGTTACATATTAATACGCGGATCGGCGGAACCAGAATTTGGTCTGTCTCTAAGACAGCGCCATCTCGTAGTGCGGAGACGGACGAGCGCTGCGCCTGCGCTGTTGTGCTTAGCGGGGCGCTCTCTATTGGGAAAGTTGTGTCCGCGCTGACTACGCAGAACTATGTACACAATAGGTACCCATACGGTACCCATAATAATTGTACCACAGTGGCCTATAACGACCTTCCCTAAAATCAAAGTACATGTTGGCACATCTTATAGCATTTGGCATAAATACATATTCTCGAGACGCGTCCCTAAACTGACGCACTAAATCATCCAAAATAGGCTTATAATGCCACAATTCTTCCAACACTACAACAGCTGTTGAATAATTAATTAAAATGTAATAGCAAGTTCGTCAATCCTCTGCTGACTATTAGGAACAAAGAAGGAGAGGCGTAGATCGCCCGGGTAATTCCGATATGGTCCCAGTTGGCATAAAAAAACTCCAACGCAGACATTAGCTGTAAAAAAATACCTTTATTCAGAACGTTACATTACCTTTCCTCTTATAAAATGTCATATAACCTCTATTTCATACAATAAATGTAACATATTTTACTTCACTCTGAACATTATCATTCTTCTCAGGTTCTTCACCAGCAATCTGTAGTCCAATATAAAATGGGTTAGTACCTTGAAAAAGTCGATTTGTAAACTTACACTCTTTTTCTAGATCTGTCCAGGATTTCACTTTCGTTATATCAGCACTCTGTTCCGGCTTAGAATACTTTACAAACTTAACCTATTCCTTCTAGTATATTTACGCCAAGGTACACCAGACGCCCTCTGTGGATTTAAATCAAAAGCACCCATCTTATTGCTGCAGGCTATACGAACTTTCTCCAGTGCAGCCTGATCTTCAAATATCTTCCTGCTAGCTTTATCATCAAGCGTTAGTCTCTCAATACTTACATTCACCCTATACACATAGGTTTCGCGTGCACTGGCTCAAGAGGCGAAAGTGGAATTATAACCATCCTGCATATCTTTCTCGGGACACAGTCAACTGAAACATGGTAGGTCACACTTAAACTAAGTGCCTCAATAACGTAAGGAGTCCTTGCTTTTTTTCGGTAAACAGTCAAGATATTCCTTGTTGTGAAACAGATTTACAGAATATTTGCATTCTACACAGAGACAAGAGTGATCCAAGACGAGACTGTGACCTGTCACGGTAAATCCATCAAGACATTAACAGGAGAACGAAGGTAAATGTAATAAAGCAGTGTAATAAATCATGGCGTGATTATGTGACTACAACAGATCATATGCCTGATAATCCCAAAATCATTGAACTGTCATTTCATTCTGCGAACTACTGCTGTTTTATGAGAGGACTATCGGAGAAGCCATTAAAAAACCACGTTAATGGATTCTTCCGAAGCTTTTTGTGGAAGCAATTTCCTGTTTATGAAAGGAAAATAAACAAACGACTTCATTCTACTAATAGTAGTACACACTTACACAGCAACGTAGAATAGTAATAACTAATGATTCACCAACTTATTAATAAAAGAATTCGAATTATCGTTCCTGTAATATAGAGAATACTTGAGATGCATTTAGTAAGTCGTGTAAATCTTACTTGAACTAAGGCAGTATAGATTATCTGACAATTCGTGAGAGTCCATTGCCCGCTATCAAATATGCGCGACTATTTGGTGATATTAGCAGTTGAAAAATTTGGCTATTGTGATGCGAAATTCTCTATGACAGTAGTACAACGCACACACAGTCTTGTGATTTTCGGGGAGATCTAGCCACATTCGATGAGTCTAGCTACCAAAGCAAGGCAAATACTAACCTGGCGTCTCCATTAAATTATTCTATTCATACGATCCTAGTGGTCTCATGTCCAGAGGACGACCCGGCCGTGGATCTGGAACGCCACAACCAATTCATAGTTCTCCAGACAGTAAATTCACGATCGAATCCTCAATATTGCACTGATTGAGCCGTGGCGACTGGTTTCGAGTCGATTTCCGCGAAAAGGATAATCTTCGCGCAACTGTGGGACGAGGAAGCTAGGTGACGCTCGGCCGAAGGGAGGTGGCTGTCGCGGAGAGAAAGGTAGACGGCAATCGGTGGAGTGGAGTAAAGTCCACACAAGGCAGCCGGGGAAGACGCGTATTCGTCCGTGCAGTGCGGGTATTTCAGCTGTGTTTTGCCGGGGACTGCCAGTGGACTGGTGGTCGCGGTCTTTATCTCGCTACAGTGGATTTGTCGCACGTTGCATTGGTCGTTTTGCGCAGACTTGTTAGTGATCATTTCTACTATATGGAAACGGAGGTATTAAACGTCTCTTATTCCATAATTTGTAGTCACATCTGGCGGAAAGATGATTTGCTGGTTGTGTAAGAAAGAAGATGACCTATATGTTGCTGTGAGGGGTTTGCTCTCCGATATACACTGAAGCGCCAAAGAATCTGGTACAGGCAAGCGTATTCAAATACAGAGATATGTGAACAGGCAGAATACGGCGCTGCGGTCGGCAACGCCTAAATAAAACAACAAGTTCAAAAATGGCTCTGATCTCTATGGGACTTAACTTCTGAGGGCATCAGTCCCCTATAACTTAGAACTACTTAAACCTAACTAACCTAAGGACATCACACACATCCATGCCACAGGCAGGATTCGAACCTGCGACCGTAGCTGTCACGCGGTTCCAGACTGTAGCACCCAGAACCGCTCGGCCACTCCGGCCGGCAGACAACAAGGGTCTGGTGCCGTTGTTAGATCGGTTACTGCTGCTACCATGGCAGGTTATTGGGATTTAAGTAAGTTTGAACATGGTGTTGTAGTTGGCGCACGAGCTATGGGACAGATTCGTCGGGTTAGCGATGAAGTGGGGATCTTCCCGTACGACAATTTCACGAGTGTACCATGAATATCAGGAATCCGCTAAAACAAGAAATCTTCGACATCACTGCCGACGGAAAAAGATACTACAAGAAAGGGACCTACGATGACTGAAGAGAATCGTTCAACGAAACAGAAATGCAACACTTATGCAGGCTGCTGATTTCAATGCTTGGCCACCAGAAATCGTCAGCCGGCGAACCATTCAACGAATCATCATCGATACGGGCTTTCGGAGCCGCAGGCCCACTCGTGTATCCTTGATGACTGCCTGGGCCCGTCAACACCGAAATTGGGCTGTTGATGACTGGAAACATGTTGCCTGGTAGGACGAGTATCGTTTCTGATTGTATCGAGCGGATGGAAGTGTACAGGTATGGACACAACCTTATGAATCAACGGATACTGCATGTCAGCAGGGGACTGTTCAAGCTGGTGGAGGTTCTGTAACGGTATGTGGCGTGTGCAGTTGGAGTGATATGGGACCCCTGATACGGCTAGATACGACTGTGACAGCTGACACGTACGTGAGCATCCTGTCTGATCACGTGCATCCACTCATGTCCATTGTTCTTTCCGACGGACTTGGGCAATTACAGCAGGTCAATGTGACACCCCACACGTCCAGAATTGCTACAGAGTGAATGCAGGGACACTCTTCTGACTTTTAACGCTTCCGCTAGCCACCAGCCTCGGCAGACATGAACATTATTGAGCATACTTGGCTACAATACGCTTGACCGTCCTGTTTTAGAATACTGCTGCGCGGTGTGGGATCCTTACCAGGTTGGATTAACGGAGTACAGCGAAAAAGTTCAAAGAAGGTTAGCATTTATGTATTATCGCGAAATAGGGGAGAGAGTGCTACTGAAATAATACAGAATTTGAAGTGGACATCATTAAACCAAAGGCGTTTATCGTTGCGACGGGACCTCTTTACGCAGTTCCAATAACCAACTTTCTCCTCCGAATTCGAAAATATTTTGTTGACACCGACCTGCTTAGGAACGATCACCACTATAAAATAAGAGAAATGAACGCTCGTGCGGAAAGATGTAAGTGTTCGTTCTTTCCGCGCGCTATACGGGATTGGAATAATAGAAAACTGTGAAGGTGTTTCGATGAACCCTCTGCCAGGTACTTAATCGTGATTTGCAGTGTGGCCATGTAGATGTAGATGTAGATGCGTTGCAACGTGCTGTTCAGAAGAGATCTCCACCCCCTCCTGCCCTTACGGATTTACGGACAGTCCTGCCGGATTCATGGTGTCAGTCCCCATTAGTAATAATTCAGACATTAATCAAGTCCATGGCAAGCCTTCTTGCGGCATTTCTGCGTGCTTTCGATGGCCGTACACGATATTAGACAGATGTACCAGTTTCTTTAGCTCTCCATTGTATTTATAAATATATGTTTGGTGTGTTATTGCTTGGGTGTAGTGTCTTTTAAAGGATCTTTTGCTGTACATGAGGAACAGTGTACCCGGATGCAAATTGTATGTCCTGCTTCACCTGATGTTTCATTTTAGTTTGCTTTAGAGTTGCTCTTGGAGCTCCAGCAAGACTTAGTGTGCGCTGAGTCAGCATGCAGCTGTGTTGGTTCTGGACGTGTTATTTTGCCTATGTGTACTGGTGGGGGCCGGTCAGACTGTAAGTTAAGGTTTTACGAAGTTGCTTTCAATTCCTAATTACTAACATAGGCACTTATTTTGATCCACCATCCATGCTTTGCTGTGCTATTCAGGCGAAAAATGTTTAAGAGATATTGTTATTTTATGTTGATAACTTCAAGATGCAGTTTTACGCGGGGCGATTTGTTTGGCATCCTTGTTAGGTAGTGTGTAAGCATTATGCACGAAGTATTGTTTCAGTGACACTGTAAATGCACAGTTGCTATGAGATCTATATTTTCGCTTCTTGCGAATTATTTGGTTAATTTTTCGTAGTCAAAATTTTGAAATCTGTTACTGAATGCCTGAGGTTGGGTGCGTGACATTTTACTTCTAGTAAGTCTGTCTGTACTTCAGGTGCGCCAGTCATATTTATTTGAAGGTTACTGGTTATTCAAAGGACCTGGTAAATTATGGTTGGTCGCGTGTTTGGTCTGCACAGGCATTGCAGCCAAGTGCGTAACCACCACTGCCTTCCTCAGCGATCGGTCGGGTACCCCACCCCGGCTGCTTCATATCTGGACAGAGAGCGACAACCCACACGATGAAAGTGTCAGCCGTTGTGTGTAATGGTGGCAAGGAATCCTCATATTGTAACTGTAGCCTAATGCTTCTAAGTTGTGGTCTCTACAGCAAAGGTTCATTAAATGTGGAATTTTAGCTAAGTATTTGATCTGCGTATTCACGTTAATTGTGTTTTCTTTTAGTCTTAAAATAAGTCTGGGCCTTTGCAAATCTTGGGAGACCAGCAGTGGTGCAAAGAATTGTTGTTGTGATCTTTTACTCCGTATATACGGTAATCTTATGTAACAAATACCACATTCTCTTATATCTTACAGAAGAAGAAAGGGTAAGTGAATCTCACTCAAAATTTCAGAGCTGTAATGTTTTCCTGTTGAAGAAAAAGAAGTTTTAAAATTCTTAGCTGAATTTTAAATCGTGTAATGGAATCATGCTGATATCTTTAGCCTTACACACTACTGGCCATTAAAATTGCTACACCAAGAATAAATACAGGTGATAAACTGGTATTCATTGGAGAAATATATTATACAAGAACTGACACTTTATTACATTTTCACGCGATTTGGTTGTATAGATCCTGAGAAATCAGTCCGCAGAACAGCCACCTCTGGCCGTAATAACCCCCTTGATACGCCTGAGCATTAGGTCAAACAGAGCTTGGATGGCGTGTACATGTACAGCTGCCCATGTAGCCTCAACACGATACCACAGTTGGTTGAAATGGCTCTGAGCACTATGGGACTCAACTGCTGCGGTCATTAGTCCCCTAGAACTTAGAACTACTTAAACCTAACTAACCTAAGGACATCACACACATCCATGCCCGAGGCAGGATTCGAACCTGCGACCGTAGCAGTCGCACGGTTCCGGACTGCGCGCCTAGAACCGCGAGACCACCGCGGCTGGCAGACCACAGTTCATCAAGAGTAGTGACTGGCGTATTGTGACGAGCCAGAAAGGCCCATAAAGCACCTGCAACATGCGGTCGTGCATTATCCTGCTGAAATGAGGGCTTTCGCAGGGATCGAATGATGGGTTGAGCCACGGGTAGTAACACATCTGAAATGTAACCTCCACTGTTCAAAATGCCGTCAATGCGAACACGAGGTGACCGAGACGTGTAACCATTGGCACCCCACACCATTACGCCGGGTGATACGCCATTATTGGGATGACGAATACACGCTTCCACTGTGCGTTCACCACGATGTAGTCAGACACGGATGCGACCATCATGATGCTGTAAACGGAACCTGGACTCATCCTAAAAAATTACGTTTTACCATTCGTACACCCAGGTCCGTCGTTGAGTACACCATCGCAGGCGCTCCTCTCTGTGATGCAGTGTCAAGGGTAACCGCAGCCATGGTCTCCGAGCTGATAGTCCATGCTGCTGCAAACGTCGTCGAACTGTTCGTGCAGATTGTTGTCGTCTTGCAAACGTCCCCAACTGTTGACTCAGGAATCGAGACGTGGCTGCACGATCCGTTACAGCCATGCGGATAACATACCTGTCATCTCGACTGCTAGTGATACGAGGCCGTTGGAATCCAGCACGGCTTTCCGTGTTACCCTCCTGAATCCACCGAGTCAATATTCTGCTAACAGTCATTGCATCTTGAGCAGCGCGAGCAGCAATGTTGCGATACGAAAAACCGCAGTCGCGATAGGCTACAATCCGACCTTTATCAAAGTCGAAACGCGATGGTGCGCATTTCTCCTCCTTACACGAGGCATCACAACAACGTTTCACCAGGTAACGCCTGTCAACTGCTGTTTGTGTATGAGAAATCGGTTGGAAACGTTCCTCATGTCAGCACGTTGTAGGTGTCGCCACCGGCGTCAACCTTGTGTGAGTGTTCTGAAAAGCTAATCATTTGCATATCACAGCATCTTCTTCCTGTCGGTGAAATTTCGCGTCTGTAGCACGTCACCTTCATGGTGTAGGAATTTTAATGGCCAGTAGTGAATGTACTCAGAATGTATAGATGTTTTCTAAATTTTCCTTATTCCCAGCTAATTATTAAGGCACTTTTAAATTATTTCAATTATTTAATCTGTGGTATTTATTTCCGCAGTTTAAATTTGCTGTTGTAAAGTTGTATTTGTATTTTGTTACAACGGTACATGTTGTCCAAAAGAAAACTCATTGGTTCCATTCCTTCCATTTGGGCCTTTTTCTCGAATTTCTTTGGATGTAGATTTCTGGTATTACTCATATCTCTTCTGTTGATTGTATTTTCTTTTGTAAACATGTCTTCGTTAGTCTGTATTATCAAAAGAGCAGTTTTCAATTTTTTTTGTGGGAAATGTGCTGATCGCCAAATATGGTACTGCTGTGGGTGATAGAAATCCACTTGCTATTCCCTTAAGAGTATTAAAACTTTTGGCTGTCACACACATAAAACCCGTAAAACTTGAGGCTTGGTTGAAGCACTATTCTCGCTATTCGAGTTTAACAGTTTCTCTTCATTAATGAATGTACTGACACGAATTACGCGGTCAGCAGACACCACCTACCACAGAAGCCTTTTGTAATATATAGGTGAAATATTATTGCAATTAGACTCCGTCCTTGTTGTGTACTCGTTCACTGAATCACACGGTACCGCACATGGATGTGCATATCTGCCAACTCTGCAGCTGTCAGCCTGTACGGTAATGTTATCGTGTGGTAAGACAGCGCAGTTTTCCTGAGTCGTTTATCATATAAATTTTGTGTGTGTCCAGCAGGTGCTTTGTGCGCCTGTAAATGATCAGTTTATTAACTAAGTTTTCGCCGCTAAGCAGATTCAGTCACTCAGTTAGGTTAGGTTAGGTATTTAATTTGTTATCTGGCTCATGATAGGTACTTAAGAAAACAACATTCAACACCTTCCGATAGATTTTGCATATACCTATCCCTTACATAAACTATAAGACAAGAAAATTACTGTTTATCTTCAGAGCGAAAGCGTTTATAAATATCTTACCTGAGATAGAATACACATCAGGAAAGAAATGGAACCCAGCGTAGTTGCAATAAGGTATGTAAACTAACAGCTGATGTGGATAGATTTGACAGTGTCTAGCAAGAAAATTAGGATTGTGTCAGTATATTCACATTGTGAAAGGACAGGTCAAGATAAGATGCTTAGTTTTTATAACGCACTCGGTGATGTAGTTGTTAGAGTAAAGGACAAGGACAGTGTTCTGCTCATGGGTGATTTTAATGCCAGGATTGGAAATCGAACAGAAGGGTATGAAAAGTTTATGGGTAAATTTGGAGAGGATATGGAGGCCAACAGGAACTGGAAACAACTCTTGGATTTCTGTGCCAGTATGGGCTTAGTAATCACAAACTCCTCTTTTAAACATAAGAACATTCATCGGTATACTTGGGAAGGCAGGGGAACCAGATCTGTCATTGATTATATAATAACAGATCAGGAATTCAGGAAGGCTGTGAGGGACACACGTGTATTCAGGGGATTCTTTGATGACACTGATCACTATTTAATCTGCAGTGAAATTGGTATTGTGAGGCCGAAAATGCAGGAGGTCAGGTCCATATGTGGGAGGATAAGAGTGGAGAAACTTCAGGATAAGGAAATCAGACACAAGTACATAACAGTGACCTCAGAAAGGTACCAGTTAGTTGAATGTAGTCAATTACATTCATTGGAAAAGGAATGGACAAGGCACAGGGACACAGTACTGGAAGTGGCTAAAGAATGTCTTGGAACAGTAGTGTGTAAAGGTAGGATAAAGCAAACAGCTTGGTGGAATGACACAGTCAAGGCAGCCTGTAAAATGAAAAAGAAGGCGTATCAAAAATGGCTACATACTAGAACTTAGATAGACAGAGAAAGTTGTGTTGAAGAAAGAAACAAAGCCAAACAGATAATTGCAGCATCCAAAAAGAAATCTTGGGAAGACTTTGGAAACAGATTCGAGACTTTGGGTCAACCTGCTGGAAAACCATTCTGGAGTGTTATTAGCAGTCTTCGAAAGGGAGGTAAGAAGGGAATGACAAGTATTTAGGACGGTTCAGGAAAATTGCTGGTGAGTCCTGTTGATGCCCTGGGCAGATTGAGGAATTATTTGCAGGAGTTACTCAATGTGGGTGAAAATACGATCAGTATTGTTTCATATTTCGATGTACAATGGGATAGGAATGATGATGGAAACAGGATTACATTTGAGGAAGTGGAGAAAATGGTCAATACATTGCAGTGCAATAAAGCAGCTGGGGTGGGTGAAATTAAGTCGGAACTCATCAAATACAGTGGAATTTCAGGTCTTAATTGGCTACACAGGATAATAGAAATGGAGTGGAAGTCAGGACAGGTTTCATCAGACTGGAAGAAAGCAGTAACCACACCAATCTTTAAACATGGAAACAGAAAAGATTGTAACAACTACAGAGGTATCTCTTTAATCAGCGTTGAGGGTAAAATCTAAGGTATTGTTGAAAAGAAAGTGCGAGTATTAGTTGAAGACCAGTTGGATGAAATACAGTGTGGTTTTAGGCCTCTTAGAGGCTGTCAGGACCAGATCTTTAGCTTTTGGCAAATAATGGAGAAGTGTTATGAGTGGAACAGGGAGTTGTATCTATGCTTTATAGATCTAGAAAAGGCATATGATCGGGTTCCTAGGACGAAGTTGTTGGTTGTTCTACGAGATTATGGTATAGGAGGCAAACTTGTACAAGCAATTAAAGGTCTTTAAATAGATAGTCCGGCAGCAGTTAGAGTTGACGGTAAATTGAGTTCATGGTTCAGAGTAGATTCAGGGGTAAGACAAGGCTGCAACCTGTCTCCACTGTTGTTCATATTATTTATGGATCATATGTTGAAAACAATAGACTGACTGGATGAGATTAACATATGTGAACACAAAATAAGCAGTCGCGCATGTGCGGATGACTTAGTTGTGATGGCAGATTCGATTGAAAGTTTGCAAAGTAATATTTCAGAGCTAAATCAGAAATGTAAGGACAATGGTATGAAGATTAGAGTCACCAAAACAAAAGTAACGTCAGTGAGAAAGAGATATAAACGAATTGAGTGCAAATAGGAGGAACAAAGTTGAAACAGGTGGACTGTTTCAAGTACTTAGGATGCATGTTCTGACAGGATGGCAGCATAGTGAAAGAACTGGAAGCGAGGTGTAGCAAAGCTAATGCAGTGAGCGCTCAGCTACGATCTACTCTCTTCTGCAAGAAGGAAGTCAGTACCGAGACTAAGTTATCTGTGCACCGTTCAATCTTTCGACCAACTTTGTTGTATGGGAGCGAAAACTGGTTGGATTCAGGATACCTTATCCATAAGTTTGAGGTTACGGATATGAATGTAGCTAGGATAATTGCAGGTACTAGTAGATGGGAACAATGGCAGGAGGGTGTCAACAATGAGGAAATTAAAGAAAAACTGGGAATGTACTCTATACATGTAGCAGTCAGGGCGAACAGGCTTAGATGGTGGGGTCATGTTACACACATGAGAAAAGCAAGGTTAGCCAAGATAGTCATGGGTTCAGCAGTAGAGGGTAGGAGGAGTCGGGGTAGACCAAGAAGAAGATACCTGGATTCGGTTAAGAATGACTTTGAAGTAATAGGCTTAACATCAGAAGAGGCACCAATGTTAGCACTGAATAGGGGATCATGGAGGAATTTTATAAGAGGGACTATTCTCCATATTTAACGCTGAAAGGCGTAATCAGTCTTAAATGATGATGATGAGGAGGAGGATGTAGAATGTGCTAGGAATTCTGTAAGAATTTGTCCTGTAATATAAATAAAGAGTTGAGATGCAGCACGTACACATCTGCTAACGGTAATTTAAATAGAAAGAAGTAAATGTCTAAACAATTCAGCTTGTTAACTGTTAATGTTAAATAGCCATCTAGGTATGTATGGAACCATGTGTACGGAACGAGTCTGAATAAAACTTTTAAGGCTGCTAAATATGTCATAACCCATTACATTCATTATTTCGAAGGATAAAACTCAACGATGTATTATTGGACGTATTTCACATTCCCTCTACAGCCATTACGAAAGCGTTTCTCTTTTTCTATCTCGAGTTTATGAAAATATATGTATGAGTGACGGGACATCTGATATAATCTCAGTTTTCATACAAGCAGTTCTTATAATGTGTAATAGTATCATAATTACTATAATTGCACCGTGAAGTTTTCATTGGCATTTAATCGAATGGTTCAAATGGCTCTGAGGACTATGGAACTTCTAAGGCCAATAGTCCCCTAGAACTTAGAACTACTTAAACCTAACTAACCTAAGGACATCACACACATCCATACCCGAGGCAGGATTCGAACCTGCGACCGTAGCTGTAGTGCTGTTCCAGACTATAGCGCCTAGAACCACTCGGCCACTCCGGCCGGCGGCATTTAATCATGACCAGTAACATCATCATCCTCTACCAACCACACAGAGTTGTGTTATTTGGCCACGTGCGCCGTCTCTTTGAAATTTTTGAGTAACATTTTCGAAATTGATTTCACGTATTATAGTACATTTAATAAATGCAGTTTCGTCTTTAAATGGCTTAAATGCTGAAGGTTAATTAATATCAACACGATACGTATAACAAATACTAGCAAGAAGTTTACAAGCTCACATCCGTTTCATTTCTTTCGTTATCTAAGTCACTTGCCGCTGCGTTTCACAATTTAAGCCAAGTGGCGGCATCCCACTTCTTCCGTGCACTAACTTCACTTGGGATAAGTTGTTTTACCAACCAGTCGACACATAAGGAACCTAGGCACACATAGTTTGTGTCATCGGCTTAAAGGAACTGCACATTATATAGTTGCCTATGTACCTATCCTTGTAAGTTTTCCACTCTCTCACGATATTGTTCCAGCTCTACTTTACTTTATATGACTACACAGAGATTACTGAGGGCGAAACTGAATGTTCCAAGTCTGGTGTAAAGTCAACGCTTTGTTATTTACAAAAGTACGCCGCTTATTCTACGTCTAGAAATACTTCAATAGAACACTAAAATTCACATTAAGTTCTCACTATCGTTCCACAAGCTAAACGAGTGAAAATTAATATACCAAATCACTTACAGCAACATTTAAAATGTTTGCCTCTGTACCTTTCCATAACTTACGCATGCAAGTGCCATTTCAATTCGCTAACGAGCCTTTACAATGATTCAGCACAGTCACGGAAACGATCTAGTCCCTGTGGTGCGAAATACATCAGTAGCAAAGGACATAGATTATACTACAGAGCTATAGTTTTATAGAACACAGTTTTTTGAAATGATTGTCTGCGGCGGGATTCTTAGGTGGCTGCTTATCGCTTCCCGGCCGTCGGCTGCCCGTTACGAATGAACAGCTACTCATTTCACTGATCGATTAGCTGCAGTGTCACTCCAAAACTTAGACGAACCTGTTTTTAACAGTTTACAGCTCCCGTTAATACAAAATTACCCCCTCTGGACAGTAATTGCCTCTTCGCAGAAGCCATTCTAATTTTTCATCCCAACATGTCGAGTGCTTGTGAACTCTGAGTATTAGAATTGAAGAGGAGCGATTTAGTCGGATCGTCCCCGCCGCTTTCTAAAGTCTAAACGGAACTAATGGCCATTATAATAATCACTGTCGAAAGGTAGTTCAATAAATAAATATAAAAATGGTGTCACATGTTACAAAAATGGTCACATCGTAATATAAAACGAAGTGAGGGAAACGATTCAACAGCAAATCTTCATTAAGAAGACTACTTTGAAGTCTGGAATTAAGTACCGTCTCAGTGCCCAAGAGCTAACAGCAGAGAAGGCATGTGTGGCTGTTGATGAGTAGGAAAAGGGTTAGGAAAGTGTCTGGGAATTTCATAGTGATTTTCAGAGTTTCTGATAACACTCAGTCCTGTGTCAAACTGGCACATCTCATGCGTTGTTCATAACTCGTTTGAAGTCATTTCTATCTGAATTCTACTCCCTTCAATTAATAAAATACACAGAGATGACAGAAGTCGTGGGGTACCTCCCAGTATCGTGTCCAACCTCCTTTCGCCCGTAATGGTGCAAGAACTCGACGTGGAATGGACTCAACAAGTCTTTGGACGTCCCCTGTAGAAATACTGAGCCATGCTGCCTCTACAGACATCAATAATTGCAAAAGCGTTGTCGGTGCAGAATGTTGTGAACGAATTGACCTCTCGATCATTCTCGTGAAAATTCGATGGCATTCACGTCGGGCGATCTGAAGGGTCAGATCATTCGCTGAAGTGATATGGCGCAACGTCCCTCTTCTCCTGGGAACATGATGTCCATAAATGGTAGCAAATGGTCTCCAAAAAGGCGGACATAACCGTTTCCTGTCAATTATCGGTTCAGTTTGACCAGAGGACCATGTCCATTACATGTAAACATTGCGCATACCATTATGGGGCCACTACGAGATTCCACAGTGTCTTCCTGGCAACTTGGGTCCATCAGCTCTTACCGACTGAAACCGTGACTCAACTGACCAGGCCGGCCGTGGTGACCGAGCGGTTCTAGCCGCTACAGTCTGGAACCGCGCGACCACTCCGGTCGCAGGTTCGACTCCTGCCTCGGGCGTGGATGTGTGCGATGTCCTTAGGTTGGTTAGGTTTAAGTAGTTCTAAGTTCTAGGGGACTGATGTCCTCAGAAGTTAAGTCCCATAGTGCTCAGAGCCATTTGAACCATTTTGAATCAACTGACCAGACCACAGTTTTCCAGTCGTGTAGGGTCCAACCGATGTGGTCACTCACTCAGGAGAGGCGCTGCAGGCGACGTCGTGCTGTTAGCAAAGGTATTCCTGACTGTAGTCTGCTGCCATAGCTCATTAATGCAAAAATTAATTTCTCCGGATGTTTTACGCATGTTGCTTGTCTGTTAGCACTGACAACTGTACGTGAACATCGCTGTTCTTGCTTGTTAAGCGAAGGTCGTCGGCCACTGCGTTGTCCATGGTGGGAGCTGATGCCTGAAATCTGGTACTCTCTGCACACTCTTGATATTGTGGATCTCAGAATACCGAATTCCGTAACGATTTCCGAAAGTAGAATGTCTCACGCGTCTAGCTCCGACTACCATTTGGCGTTCAAAAATTCCTTTCGTGCCATACTCATGTAGGAACCCTTTTCTCGTGAATCATCTAAATATAAATAACAGGTGCGGCAATGCGTTGCCATTTTATGCCTTATGTACGCTGTACTTCCGCCATTTCTATATGTGCATATCGCTATCTGATGACTTTTGTAACCGTAGTGTAATTAACTCTTGCAATAGGTTATGTAAGTAGTCGGCAAGATTAAGCGATCTTCCTTTATATTAATGACATCTCTATCTCAGTGGCTGTTTTGCATTTAATATTCTCTGTGGTTATGCTGGGTACATGATGAGCCACTCTGAACGGCATGGGTGAGCTGTGGCTCGCATTTCAGAGGGGAGAGGTGTGGATGCGTCGAAGTGTCCGTCCACGGCATGTATCGCACGGCGGCTAAGGTTATGTTTAGCAGAAATGACGGGGTGCCGGCCGCTGTGACCGAGTTGTTCTAGGCGCTTCAGTCCGGAACCGCGCTGCTGCTGCGGTCACAGGTTCGAATCCTGTCTCGGGCATGGATGTGTGTGATATCTTTAGGTTAGGTTTAAGTAGTTCTAAGTCTAGGGGACTTACAACCTCAGATGTTAAGTCTCATAGTGCTTAGTGCCAGTTGAACAGATGGCAGGGAGATGCGTTCCTGCAAATTTTCGCGTAATGTAGCCTGTGCAAAACCAGGGATCGGGAAGTACATTCAGAGAAACATAACATACTGTGACGAACACCAGCACCTGTGCATAATCTTTATTTCTACAAGAAGTGTCGCCCATCCGAAACACATTTAGAACGATATTCGCCTTCCGAGAGCCCTGCGCAGCCGAATTTCAGTAACAAATACCGATCTTCAATGCTCTGGGAATAGCGGCCAAACAGTAGGAAAATACACGTTTACTAAAACTTGATCGTGGTTTCAGCAGTTTTAAACCTGTCTTCTTCAGAAGGAATTGCAAGTACAATTACGTTACCTATTCCGATGTGGGGTCGTTGACCTTGTCTAGTACATTAGCGTTTCATCCACTTAATCACCATTTAAAATACATAATTTGAAAGTAGTAGCTATCTGCTGTAGAGCTTCGCCTTAAAATTATTAAAATAATGCAAATTACTGTATGTAGGATGTAAACGGTATAAGCTGCCAAAATTATACAGACTATACATCTCGGTGTGATTTACAAAAAAGTCTAATGAAATGACTTTGTATTACGTCCTATACTTGTTTTATCTGAACGACAAATATTTGTAGGTTTGAAACAAGACGCATTTCTGTTTACATTGTCAGCTGACGGCATACGACATTGCTTGTGTATTACCGACATCGACGTGGCGGTGAAGGAAAGGCAACGGATGAACCAGAAGGAGGTTGAACAAGGAGGTTGGCAGCCCTGCAGCCAGGCGACTAGCGCGAGTTTTGGTGTTCTCGTAAAGACAAGTCATCTTAGATTATAAAACATATAGAATTGTACTGATTACGTGGTAAACAAGTGTATTAGTGTGCCGTTTAAGTGTACCACAAAAGGTTTAATTTTTCTTTACGTAATATAGCAGAAAACGCGAAAAGACCGTACAGTCGTATTTTCTGTTTGCGTTCTGCTGCAGCAAATCTATAGAATTTCGTGTAGTTGTTCCTCGCTCTCTCCAGAAATTTAACTTAGCGTACCTCTTTTTAACTAGCATTTCCGGAAAGTAGCGTAAAGTTTAAGTTGTTGTTTCAGAAACTTTGCACTTTTGTTTTTGTTTACACACAGTTGCGTATAGGCCAAATTTGTGTAACCATATTTTCGTGTTTATCTGTAATTTAACTGACTTATTCTTAATGAATTATTACGTTTATCATGAGTGAAAAGTGCTTGACTTGCCGTAGGATTGTTGGGTCGGGGCTTTGGTGTGACGGGTGCTGTAGTTTTTCCCATGTCGGTGACTGTAGTGGCGTGGGAATAGGGGAAGCAAATGAGACTCATCAGTGGTTTAGTAGGATTTGTAGTAGAGATAGGAAGATACTAGAACAGGAGGGAAAATTGCCGCCCTTCAGGCTGAGTTAGACAAGGCCAGGCGAGATCTTGATAGGTTAAGGACGGAGAAGGGTAAAGAGCGGTGGGAAGTGGCAACAGGCAACAGGAGGAACAGGCCTAGAACTTTGTCTGACAGCTTTATGGTGAATGTGGAAAATAGATTTGACCTGTTGCTTCAGTTAGAAGCTGGTGAGCCTCAAGCAGTTGCAGGTGTAGACAGGGCACAACAAACTTTCAGCAGCAAATTGAAAAGTAAGAATGTAGAGAAATCAGTAAAGAGAAAGAAAGTGTTGTTGTTAGGTAGTTCCCATTGAAGAGGTGTAGGCCAACTTTTGCAGGATGAACTAGGATCAGAATACCAGGTCACCAATTTTTTTAAACCTAGTGTGGTCTGGAGCAGGTGACAGAGGATTTAGGATCACTTTGCAAAAATTTCACTAAGGAAGACACCGTGGTTATAGTGGGTGCGGCAGGTAACAGTATTGCCAGAGATCCTGGGTACAGTATAGAGTGTGACCTGGCGAAGATTGCATCAGCATCGAAACATACTAGTGTTGAGTTTGTATCTGTTCTTGGGCGCAATGACCGACCTCATTTGAACTCTTCTGTCAAGAGAGTTAATTTGGAGCTGGAACGGCTGCTCATGTCGGGTGCGGGGTCACGCATTGGTGTGGTTCATATTGATTCTCTCAGTAGGTGGGATTATACTAGGCATGGCCTTCACCTCAACAGGAAGGGGAAGGGTAAATTGGCTGGGGAAATAGCAGAAAAGTTAAAGGGGGGAGGCACTGTCATGAGTGGTAGAATACCAGTGGTTATAGGATTCAGAAAAGACCCTTTTTTAGTGTAGGGAGGACAGAAAGAAAGCAAATTTTAAGAGAGGTTAGAACTGAGACAAACCTTCAGTTTGAGAAAGAAATCAAAAAACATGATTCCATCTTATTACATCAACATAAACACCCATTGGTTAAGAATTTTCAACTGTCAGCAGATATTTGAACTCCACCCAATTTTAACTCAATGTGAAATGTCAGCTATCTTTATTGCATCAAAATATTCGACGACTGAGAAATAAAATTAATGAATTAACTATCTGCATAGATGAATTAGTCTTAAAACCCAGCTGACATAATCTGCCTCTCTGAACATCATGTGACAACTGGTATAGAACTTTTAAGTTTTACAGGGTTAAGGTTAGCATCTCACTTTTGTAGATCAGAAATGGAGAATGAAGGAGTTGCCACATTCATCAGGAACTGTCACTAATTTAAGAACATAGACATTCATAAATTTTGTCTAGAACAGCATATGGAAGCATGTGCAACAGAATTAGATTTTCACAAAAAATCCTTCATAATATTAAGTGTATATCGAGCACCTGCAGGTAACTTTAATCTGTTTGTAAACCACCTTGAGGCTGTACTGGCCCATTTAACAACCAAAAACAAAGAAATAGTGGTTGCTGGTGATTTTAATGTGGATTTCCTTAAAGACTCTCCCAATAAGGACTTATTTGAGTTAGTAACACTATCATTCAACTTAATTCCCACAGTAAAGTTCCCCACTAGGATAGCCACTTGCTCACAAACAGCCATTGATAATATCTTTATAGAAAAGTCCAATGAACAAAATTATATTACAAAACCAATACTCAATGGCCTCTCAGATCATGACATGCAGTTTCTTCTGTTAAATGTTAATACTGAACAGGCTATAAAATCTCTTAAATCTGAGCTCAAGAGGGTAATCAGTAAGCCAAAAATTGATTATTTTGGGACACTCTTCAGAGACATTCACTGGACTGATGTTTACAGTGCTCATGGCATGAATGAAAAATATAACATTTTTGCTAATAAAGTGCTTACCTTATTCTAACACTGCTTTCCCCCAAAACTTACCAAGGTTAGAGCAAAGTCTACAGAGCAGCTATGGATTATTCGACGAATAGGGGTATCTTGTAAAACAAAAAGAAAACTGTATCTGTCAATCCAAAACATTTCCAATGTTGATGCTATAGCACATTAAAAGATATACTGCAAAATATTAAAGACTGTAATACGGATGTCAAAGGAAAAGATAGTCATATCAGATAACAAAATAAAGACAATGTGGGATATAGTGAAGGAGGAGACCGGTAGAACCAGACATGAAGAGGAACAAATAGCATTAAGAGTAATTGATACATTGGTGACAGATGTGTATAGTGTTGCAGAACTTTTTAACAAACATTTTATAACTGTTACTGAAAAGATGGTGTTGTCAGGTTCGGTAGATGCTGCTATGGATTACCTTAGACCAGACATTTCAAGTAACTTCCATAATATGAATTTGACCCTCACTTCCCCAACAGAAATAATGTCCATCGTAAAATCTTTAAAATCAAAAACATCTAGTGGGTATGATGAAATACCAACAAAGTTAATTAAAGAATGTGATTCTGAGCTAAGTAACATATTAAGCTATCTGTGTAACCAGTCGTTTATCAGTGGAATATGCTGAAGTTAAGCCACTGTTTAAGAAGGGAGATAAAGAAATAGCATCAAATTTCCGTCCAATTTCACTGTTGCCAGCATTCTCAAAAATTTTCAAAAAGTAATGTACAGTCGTCTTTATAACCATCTTACCTCAAATAACATACTGTCAAAGTCACAGTTTGGATTTCTAAAAGGTTCTAATATTGAGAAGGCTATCTACACTTACAGTGAAAATGTACTTAATTCATTAGACAAAAAATTGCAGGCAACTGGTATATTTTGTGATCTGTCAAAGGCATTTGACTGTGTAAATCACAATATCCTTTTAAGTAAACTAGAATATTATAGTGTAACAGTAAATGCTGCAAAATGGTTCAAATCTTTTATCTCTGGCAGGAAACAAAGGGTGTTATTAGGAAAGAGACATGTATCAAGCTATCAGGCATCATCCAACTGGGAACTAATTACATGTGGAGTCCCACAAGGTATCATTTTGGGGCCCTTACTTTTTCTTGTGTATATCAATGACCTTTCATCAGTAACAATACCAGATGCCAAGTTTGTTTTGTTTGCCGATGATACAAACATTGCAATAAATATCAAATCAAGTGTAGTCTTAGAAAGATCAGCCAATAAAATATTTGTGGACATTAATCACTGGTTCCTAGCCAATTCTTTGTCACTAAACTTTGAAAAAACACACTACATGCAGTTCAGAACTTGTAAGGGGTGTCCCAAGGGTATATGTCTAACATACGATGACAAGAAGATAGAAGAAGTGGACAGTGTTAAATTCTTGGGATTACAGTTTGATAATAAATTCAACTGGGATGAGCACACCACAGAACTGCTGAAGCGTCTTAACAAATCTCTGTTTGCAATGCGAATTTTGTCAGACGCAGGGGATATAAAAATGAAAAAGCTGGAGTACTATGCTTACTTTCATTCCATAATGTCATATGGGATTATTTTTTGGGG
Source organism: Schistocerca americana (assembly GCF_021461395.2). NCBI lineage: Eukaryota > Metazoa > Arthropoda > Insecta > Orthoptera > Acrididae > Schistocerca > Schistocerca americana. Next base: position 1,199,105,460 of record NC_060119.1, on the reverse strand, counting down.
TAATTCATCAAGTCAAGCTAAAGTTTTCTGGGCACAAAAACGTGCAGTAAGAATTATATGTGGTGTGAACTCAAGAACATCCTGCAGAAGCCTGTTTAGGGAACTAGGGATACTAACTACTGCTTCCCAATATGTTTATTCCTTAATGAAATTTGTCATTAAAAATATATCACTTTTTCAAACCAACAGCTCAATTCATGGAATCAATATTAGGAATAAAAATAATCTTCACAAGGGTTTAAAGTCAGTCTAGTACAAAAAGGTGTGCATTATTCAGGAACACACATTTTCGATAACTTGCCAGCAGCCATAAAAAGCTTAAGAACCAATGACATTCAGTTTAAGAGAAGCCTAAAGGATTTATTGGTGACAAACTCCTACTCCATTGATGAATTTCTTAGTATAACCAACTGATTTGTATATAAGTACAACACAACTTCTGCACAATTTCAGTGCAGTAATGTGATCATTGAAAATTTGTGTGTGTGTGTGTGTGTGTGTGTGTGTGTGTGTGTGTGTGTGTGTAAGTATAATGTAACTTCTGCACCATTTCAGTGCAGTAATGTGTTCATTGTAAATAAGTATTACAGTAGTTGTATTACATGTTTATTACCTTATAAATAAGTAAAAACTTTTTTATTTTATATTCAGTGCATTAGTATTTGTAAAATGACTCTTAGTGTTCATTAAAAAATGACCATCATTCCACTTGGGACCTGTGGAATGGTACATTAGCTTATTTGTTTTAGTTGTAGATATTTGTCATATATTGTTGTTTTTCTGACATGTTCCACATCCTGGAGGACATCCTCACTACGGATCAATTGGAATGAAAGTAAATCTAATCTAATCTAATCTAATGTAAACATTGGACGTTACAACAACGCCGCGTGGTGGCTAGGTAGTACCGAAACAAGCAATGTAAAAGTCACTGCGTCGTGAAGAACATGTAATTCGTTTTACGTCAACAATGAACTAAGGAAAACGAGACGTTTTCTCTTTTACAACATTACCGTAAGGAAGGTCATGATAGTAAAGAAAAGCTAATATCAGATAAAATATTTCCATTAGCATAAAATAACCAGTTACCACATAATTCGTAGCGTGTAGATTACAATCAACTGTTTCCTCTTTTTGCAGGAATACCTTTACGAAAATTAAATTAATATTATTTTCTTTTTCTACAACAGTACCGTAACGAAAATAAAATCCTTATTACTTTGTTTCCTGTTACACCAACACTACAAAGTGTTCAAAATTCCCACCTTTCTATTCGATACATGCTTCATTGTGACGAACCTAGTTCCGTCGCACTCGTTCACACACATTCATATTTGCCTTTATAGTTCTGGCACCATGGAAGATCCTCTGCGTAAGTTCATTCACATTATTTGCTGAGAATACCTTAGTTCCTTCATATGGCCCCAAAAGAAAAAAAAGTCTAGTGGCTTTAAATCATGATCGTGTGCTGGTCATGGACATGGACCAAAACGTTCCATCCATCGTCCTGGAAATCGTACTCTTTGACCAAGGTGGGGCGGAGCACCATCGTGGAGGAACCGTATGTTACAACGTACGGTTAACGGAATATTTTCTGATAAAGTTGGTAGCAATGTTTCCTCTAGAAAGGTACCGTAATTGTTACCAGTTAATCGTCCAGGCAAAAACTAAGGCCCATCAATGTAATTATCAATGATACTAGCCCATCCATTTACGGAAAAACGATCCTGAAAATGTGTTGCCACTACTTGGTGCGGGCTGTGTACGCTCCACGTATGCATGTTACTGAAATTGATTGTTCCGTCGCCAGTGAAACACTCTTCATCAGTTTACGGAATCATGCTGCGCATTTTGCAACAAACAGCAAAATGGCTCTGAGCACTATGGGACTTAACATCTATGGTCATCAGTCCCCTAGAACTTAGAACTACTTAAACCTAACTAACCTAAGGACATCACACAACACCCAGCCATCACGAGGCAGAGAAAATCCCTGACCCCGCCGGGAATCGAACCCGGGAACCCGGGCTTGGGAAGCGAGAACGCTACCACACGACCACGAGATGCGGGCAACAAACAGCACTCAGAAATCTCGTCGTGGAGGGAAATCTTGCTCTTCCAACGCTTGTAAGCGTTGAGTGTGGTAGGGCTGCAGAGGCTTCTCTTTCAAACTCTTTCAAAGTGCGATGAACAACAGTGTGTGATACACCTACTTGGCGGACGATGCTTGTAATAGTGTTAGCAGGATGTTCATGGATACTGTCCAGAATTAATTACTCAGCTTCCAACGTACGCTATTCGCGTTGTGGGCCTCTGCCTTACGCGCAGGGTAGTAAAGAGCCAGTATCCATCGATCTATGCAAACTAAATACGTACTCGCAAGCTGTATTACGTCTCGATTTAGTCAGTAATGTAACGAAAGCATATCAGAACAGACAATACGTTTCGCATATATAATTAAAGATAACTACTGTACGTTGTTACGAATGAATCGCTAAATAATCGAGTAAAAGTAGACAGTTATGACGGCACACACCTTTGGTGAACAGTGACAAATGTTGATCGTGGGCCGGTTGCCGTGGTGGATCGGTTCTAGGCGCTTCAGTCTGGAACCGCGCTACCACTACGGTCGCAGGTTCGAATCCTACCTCGGGCATGGATGTGATGTCCTTAGGTTAGTTAGGTTTAAGTAGTTCTAAGTCTAGGGGACTGATGATCTCAGATGTTAAGTCCCATAGTGCTCAGAGCCATCTGAACCATTTGTTGATCGTGCAGGAAGTTTTCGTTGTGGGAAGCATTCCCGATAAACTCGTACAGCTGCCCTCGCCAAATCCTTTGTCTCGCCATAAATTAAATGAAAATGGTTCAAATGGCTCTAAGTACTATGGGACTTAACATCTGAGGTCATCAGTCCCCTAGACTTATAACTACTTAAACCTAACTAACCTAAGGACTTCACACACATCGATGCCCGAGGCAGGCAGGATTCGAGCCTGCGACCGTAGCAGCAGCGCGGTTTCGGACTGAATCGCCTAGAACCACTCGCCCACAGCGGTCGGCTAAATTAAGTGAATATTGCGTAGTTCAGTAATGGTAAATCTCCCTTCCAGCCTAACGTTTAACGGAATTGCAATAATATCTGCACATGTAACACAACGACTGCCGACGATCGGCGTATTACAGCGACTCAGCCACTCAGGTCGTTGTGGCCTACGTGTTTGAGACTCGCACTCGTGATGTCAATAAGCGCAACGTTAATGTCTACTTTTCACAATATGAACTGTTTTTTATTCCTTGACACCGTAAGAAATGGACAAAATTATTACTAGAAGTTTTAAATCAGTTACTTGCATTCTACTACTGTGACTTTTTTGGCAGCTCATACCATTTACACCCGATACATAAAACGTTGCATTGGTTCCTACAGCACGAAAATGCACCACGTACAGAACTAGTGAGACATGCCGACTCGGCGCGCATCACTAGTTTTGTACGTACCTCACTTACTTTCTGAAAGGTCTGGGGCCACGTTTTTTTTTTTTTTTATTTCATGTCATATGTATAGGCTACATATCTGTCAAGTGGCACACTATACGTTGCTGGATCCAAAGTCAATATGTGATATTTTAAAAATGTTGAGATATAGTTTTACAGTAGAGTGTCACTAGTTTTAAATCATGTATTTTAAATGGTGGTTAAATAGATGACATGCTCCTGTACTAGTCGGAGTCAACGACTCATACAATGGATATAGATAATGTGATTCTATGCACATTACTTCTTTTGAAGATAGTTTCAAAGCTGTCGAAAACATGGTCAAAATTTAATAAATATGTATTGTTTTACTGGTTGGCTGTTATTCCCAGTCCACTGAAGCTATCGCATGCACAGTTGCTCAAGTGCACCTATGCGCAAAATCTTAAATACCGATCTCTGCCCTCCATATGAGGCAACGCATCTGCGTTTTGGATAGGAATACTTTTCTCTTTGTGAAGCAGTGGACTGACTTTCTCGAACTGTTTTGCGTGCGGTGAAGAAGATCTTGTCTTAGTGGGCTCCCCATTGGTAAATCTTACAAAATAGCAGAGATGGCGAAGTCAGAACGACTGTTTGCAAGAAATGCGGGCGAGCAGTAAAACGTAGCTGAAGAATGGTAGTCTATCTCAACTTTTTAAGAACTGCGTGCATGTGATTCTAACAGTTCGTTAATGTGGAAAACTTCTGTTAGGGGGAGGTAGTTGTCTCAATAATTAAAGTATCACTGGCCAGCATTCTGCAGAGCCATTTTCATTGCCACGTGGCGACTGCACTGACGTGCAGAAAGGAGAAAGAAGTCGGTACTGGTAGAAAACACATTTCACTTGAAGATCGTGAAGGCAACACTGTTGGTGGAGACACGGAACAGGACACTTCGTTTGTCGAAACAGGTGAGAGTACAGCATCTGGAGACATAGATATGCGCTATTACTGCGATTGTTAACAGAAGTGTTGCAGTCAGCAGCACGTCACGCACGCATGCACAAATTTGCACGCTACTGAGTGCTCAGTATGAGAAATTGCATCTTGGGAGCGCAGCTATAAGAAGAATCAAATGTTTATAGGTTGGCTGTTGGGATCAAATACAGGATTATTCTATGAATCGAGTGCTTTCCTCAAGCGACAGAGGTCACTCGTGGCTCGATCAGAGATGTTATTTGTCACGCGGTAGTTTTTCATTCTCATTCATCTAAAAAATCGAGTTCTTCCCATGACATTCAAGTGTTAGTTTAGTACTACTGCATGTCAAAAACTGTCAGTTTTTGTATTCTCGGAATTTCCTAAGATCGAATGAAACGTGTAATAATTTTTTATTATTGTGCACCAGAGACCTTTCTAATCAAGGGGGATTAATGTGGACCAATGTGTCAGTTCACGGCTAATCACCCTAATTCTTAACTTCTATGGCAAGCAACATATGTATCATGTTTTCTGGGGCTATTCCTGTCCTATTGGTTAACCAATGTATAACACGTTTTATTAAGTGCATGTGAGCCCATGGGGAGTGATTTTACTACTGGCCAACCAAACCGATTTTGATCATTCTGATATCCACAGGTGTATGTTGCAAGTTCAGCTGTGCCGTCTCATAAGGAACTGGTGATGGCCATGCAGGATTTCAATTACTCTGGACATTCTTATAGGCAGATGGAATTTATAGCAAACATTTAGAATCATGTGCAGATTTAGTGAAGTTGTTGCATCTAAGCAATTACCGTCACCGGGTTGAAATATGTAATGAACTCTTGTTGTAACTTTGGAAACCAGCAGAAAATCTGGAAAAAATGTTCTGTTGCTTGCATACTTACCAATGTACATTGCTTCCAAAATTCTTCTGTAGTGTAGTAGTTTGGATGATCCATCATGGCGTATGACGTTTAGTCTGCATTATATTTTTGAAGGGGTAATTGCTGTAGTGGTTATAGAAATTAAAGTGATTCTGAGTGTGAGGTAATGAAATCATTGCCTTCTTTCTTCCTTAGATTTTTCTATTCAAACGTTAGGTGTATGTCTCGTACAATAAATTTGTAGACTGCTATTAAACATAAGCATGAGCAAGAGTTTAGTGTAATGGAAAAGAATATTTCTAATTTGGAGAGCGGAGACAGCGGGGCTAATAGCTACATTCCTAAGGACACAGATTAGCAAGCTAGCTTTAGCAAATTATGGGAAGTTAGTTTACTGAACTTAGACGGTGAGGTGGGAGCCACTGGCAGCACAAAGTGTTATGGATAGTTAAGGGGCCCGGTTCAGCAGTTAATAAGGACTGTGGTGATGTCGCTCCGAGAATATCAGAACCCACCTCTAATGTTCACGAGGACAAAATAACGACCAGCATCGTGGGTTGTGAGTCGACTTCCCCTGTACCCGCTGCGTTTGATTTGTAGGATTTTATTACTTGTGAGTAAGGAGAATACGGAACAACTAAAAATTGTAAAGAATATGATGATAAAAACAAGAGGAATGAGTATAGAAACAAAGCTTGAGCGCAAGACAACCGAGTCGAGTATAATTCAACAAAGAAAACTGATCAACAAGCACAAGAATTTAATCACAATTTAGACTCAAAAGACGCGAATGACCACAGGAGAATTAAGAAAAGAAGCCACAGACATACGAACATATTTAGAAACAGGATGAAAATGCAGAACAAATAAAACTCATTAACGACAGACAAGTCACTTGAAATGAATAACTTGGACATCGAATGTTTCTATTAGATAAAGGGGCCACTATATTTCGCTTTGAGACGAGGAAAATTGCACAGCAGGTCGCAGTGCTAAGAAAAGCACAGAAAAGCATTCGCTATGATTTGATGCACAGTATAATTGAAAAGTTCCAGTCAATACAGGAGAACATGAATGAATAAAGCCCCAGTTTAGTGAAACTCAGGGAAAAATTTATTGATGAAATCACGAGGTGCTACTTCAAATATAGACAGATAAGGGACATAGTAATAGTTTAAGCGTTAATTCAAATTGCGTAGTATAGGGTGTGAGTGAGGCAGAGAACAGAAGAGGAGGAACTACGCGATATATGTGAGCAACTCCGTTTGCATTAGGGGTAAACTGGTTCAATCATCAGTTTATGATGGCATAAATTATGATGACTGCGATATGAGTTCATGTCAGTGCTAAAATATTCTTGTCAGACCCGTCAATCGATCTGCCACCAAAGATATGGATAGACCTGGGCTAGGATGCGCTGCCAGTGTCTAGAGTATTTTCAGAAAAGCAACTGAGATGTTACTAGCTTGTATGACTTCCAAAATAATACTAGTATCGACAACCACTATTGAAGAAAAGTAATGCAAGTTTAGGATGTCCCGTTACAAGTGCTTAAGCAAAAATCTTGTGTAGTGTCTGGATGGTGTATCTGTATTTACAAAAGTTTAATTTATGACTTGGAAGCCTCTTTGGCATTGTAGAGTCTTTAGAAATTCATTATTTTGTGTTAATAGGTTCAGGAGGGCATCACTATTTAACAATTGCTTATGAACTAATTTCCTGAATAATGAAGTTCCTTCTAGAAATGCCTTACAATGTTTTCTACTCTGTGGTGTAGAAAATTATTTGACAGCCATAATCTTTACTGGATCAGGTAGAATACATGTGGGAGAAATAATGCAGCTAAAAGTTTTATTTTTCTCTTCCAATTGTGGACTTTTAGAAGTTAACTGTAGCATCATACTTAAGAAACATTTGCAGTACCTCCTCTAACAAATATGTGTTCTCTCCATGAACACATTGCCATCAATATATCTTTGACATATGTGGTGATTCTCTTGTGAGCACTAGTCTCAAAACAGTGCTCCTATAAAGACACACACTCTAACACTGAGTCTGAAAAGTAATTGTGGCTGGATCATACAAAGCATTATATTTCGTAGTATCTGGATGTAATGACACTTGCCAGTATTAAGAGCACGAATCTAGTGAAGCTAAGGACATAACACTTAGAAACTGAGGATGTGTTAGATGACGAGCAGTTTGGCTTTAGGAAAGGTAAACACGCCAGCAATTCTGACGTTGCAGTTGGTAATGGAAGCAAGACCAAAGAAAAATCAAGACACGTTCATAGGAGTTGTCGACTTGGAAATAGCGTTTGACAATACCAAGTTGTGCAAGATGTTCGAAATTCTGAGAAAAATACGGGTAAATTACAGGTAGAGGCGGGTAATATACAATATGTACAAGAAGCAAGAGGGAATAATAAGAGTGGGCAACCAAGAACGAAATGTTAGGATTAAAAAGGGTGTAAGACGTGGATGTAGTCTTTCGCCCCTACAGTTAAATCTCTAAATCGAAGAAGCAATGACGAAAATAAAAGAAAGGTTCAGGAGTGAAACTAAAATTCAAAGTGAAAGGACATCAATGATACGATTTGCTGATGATATTATTATCCTGACTGGAAGTGATGGTGGCCGAGCGATTCTAGGTGCTTCAGTCCGGAACCGCGCGACTGCTACGGTCACAGGTTCGAATCCTGCCTCGGGCATGGATGTGAGTAATGTTGTTAGGTTAATAAGGTTTAAGTAGTTCTAAGTTCTAGGGAACTGATGAACCCCAATGTTAAGTCCCATAGTGCTCAGAGCCAATTTGAAAGTGATGACGAAATACATGATCTGATGAATGGAATAGTCAGTCGGATGGGTAAAGAGTATGGATAGCAGTAAATCGAAGATAGATGAAAGTAATGAGAAGTGGCAGAAATGAGAACAGCGAGAAACTTAACATCAGGATTGATGTTTACGAAGACGATGAAGTTAAGGAATTATGTTACCTAGCAAAATAACCAATGTCAGATGGAGCAAGAAGGACATCAAAAGCAGACTAGCACTGGCAAAAAGAGCATTCCTGGCCGAGAGAAAACTACTAGTATCAGATATAGGGCTTAATTTGAGGAAGAAATTTCTGAGAATATACGTCTGGAGCACAGCATTGTATGGTAATGGAATATGGACTCTGGGAAACCGGAACAGAAGAAAATCGAAGCGTTTGAGATGTGATGCTACACACGAACGTTGAAAATTGAAAGGACGGATACAGGAAGGAACGAAGAGGTTATGTGTAGAATCCGAGAGGAAAGGAAAATGTGGGAAACACTGACAAGGAGAAGGGACAGGATGATAGGACATTTGTTAAAACATCAGGGCTGACTTTCATGGTACTAGAGGAAGATGTGGAGGGCAAAAACTGTAGAGGAAGACAGAAATGGGAATACTTAAATAGCAAGTGCTTTTCAGAGATGAAGAGATTGGCACAGGAGACAAAGTCGTGGCGGGCCTCATCAAACCAGCCAGAAGAATAATGACACAAAAAAAAGTTCCTTGCACCACTCCTCCTCGTCCTTCACCTCTCAAGTCGTGTACCTCATCGTGCCTCAAAAAATGTATAGTTGCCGAATGTACCCGCCTACATCCAGGATCTGCCGGGGTAACATTTTCAGGTGGTGGCATCAGAATACTCTCATTACTATTAAACACCTCAACTATTTGAACTGGATGCTCCTGTGGACTGCAATTACTGTTTCTACTGTTCTGAACAGTCGTTTGACCTTGTTTAATATTATTATTTGACACTGAGTCCGTGTGAGGATTTGGATTTCCTTGATAGCAAATGCTGTTCCTTAGATTCCCGTTGGAGGGTACTCCTTAAAGGTTATTTTGTCTGTTCCTTCTACTACGGTTGCCTTCGATGTTGTGGTAACCAGAGTTATCTCTATTCTACGTCATTTTCTGTGTGTCTGCGCCTGTCGGGTGTGTTATCTAATGTTTCTGGCTGCTGCAACCCCTGCTGATAGTATTATTGTTTTGCCCTCCCATTGTACTACTACGAAAATTTTGTGGCGAATCAGTGTTTCTTGATTGCGTATGCCACTCCTCGGAAATGAGGTGACGGCATCAACCACAAGTGGAAATTGTTCTAAATCATTTTCTGGTATAATGACCAGCTTCTCATATATGTCTACAGGTAGTGAGATTGGCTTCATCCAATAACGAGTGTTATTCAGAATTTTTTCATAATATTTACTTAGACCACATTGTCTGTTATTAGTAAGCTCGACGTCAAAACTTCGTGTCTTCAGTCGTTTATTTACGCCAGGCGGTCAAAACTTACCAATGAAACTTGTTCAAATTGGTCATAGGTCTCGCAATGTTCAGCTTTGTCCGCAGCACACAGCAAAGCGTCCCCTTGGGTATACCCTACTACGTATAGAATCTTTTGCTGTTCATTCCAACTACACGATAGGCTATCTCGAAAAGATATCATGAATACTGCCGAGTGTACCTTCTCTGTTTCTACAGATAATACCTGGAATTGCTTTTACGCTTCAATAGGCTTTCATCCATCAAAATCGTATTATCATGTATTATCATGTATACGTAGTACAGTTATGCGTGTCAGATATGGAACTGCCCATAAGCCCGATACACTGTTTCGCTCAAATTATGTGTGATACTGGGTGAAACATTACTATTCATATTATTTACTGTTTAATTATTTGTCTTGCTGTTATTAGCATCACGAACGGCGCGGCCCCTCCCGTCGGAGGTTCGAATCCTTCCTCGGGCATGGGTGTGTGGGTTGTTCTTAGGATAAGTTAGTTTAAGTAGTGTGTAAGACTAGGGAGCGATGACCTCAGCAGTTTGGTCCCTTAGGAATTCACACACATTTGAACATTTTTTTGATACTAGCAAAAATGGTTCACTTGAACCCAAGATTCTTACGCCTATTTCAAACCGGATTTATTGCATTGCATTCATCAAATTGGTATCGAGTTCAACAATTTCGTTCTCCTTTTCAATTACTATCCTTTCTATTTCAGCGAGGTGAGTGTGGTGTTGCCCTACAACCTTTCCTCCAAGTGTAGAATTACTGCCAAATAATCCAAAATCAGAAATATCGCTTTATTTTTGCATGTCATTGCTGTTCTGCTGTAATTTCAGAAATTTCATACCCTCCGATATATTTTGTACTTGATGCGGTAAATCACCGTTATGTTGTGAAAATTTGACATTCTAGTTAGCATCACAGATACTATTTATGCTAAGGTATCACGTTCTCACTGCAAATTATGTTGTTTTAGGATAAGCTCATCTAATCGATGAGCGGCTTTCATCTGCTCATCTACAAGTTCGGAAATTTTTCATCGAACTTGTAGTCAAACTTTTGCACAAAAATCGAATATTCTGTTTATAAACTATAAAATTTCTTCTCAAAGGTACTTTACAATTGTTTCATCTGCCTGTTTGTCGAAACTTCTTACACATCTGATAGGGATACTGTAAAACATGACAGTCACCTGCACGTGCCAATAGGCCTAAATTTACATACGAGTATCTTTGTCGTCGTTCTTTCCATTGGATACTGCCTGTTCCCTATCTGTGACTAGGAAATATGTGTGATTTACGTAAATCTTTACGATAAAAAATTTTAGTTTACTAACTTTGAGCCACAAGAGGCGATCTGTGATAATGAATTAGAGAAGATAATCTTCGTTGTCAAGGTCGCTAATAATAACCTTTATTCTCTATAATCGGTTTCGGTAATAGAAGTGATCTTCAGAACTGGAAAGTAGCTATACAGCGTATCTATACACGAAGCACTTGTAATATACAATATCAAGCATAACAAAAACCAGACGTTTTATTGCATATTTCTTAAAATAGCAGAAGGGGTACTCTTTCTTATGCCTTGGCAGGTACGTAGCAGATTAGAAGACTGATTCATCGGCATGTCAGAATCAAAACAATTACACACCCAGTTATCCACTACATGCACCTCTCTTACGCCACTCATAACAGAGCAGATCATTGCAGCCAGTGCGCTGGTAGACTGGCAGGCGTGATCAGTGATGGATATGCATTGATAATTTGGCCGAGAGGTGTCCCTAGCGTAACATGTATAAATCTATATAATTACATTACAACGTGCCAAAAAAGCGTGGTCGAAATTCAATCTGAACACGTGTTTAACAAATTATTGACAATAATTAATTAAAGCAGACTCTAAAGCATTATTCTTATAGCCTTAAATACGCAGTATACTTATGTGAAAGCTGAATGGATATTTCGTACATTTACCGCAAACTGATTTGAGCTATTACTTAACACTGGCTTTCATTGTTCACAAAAAAACCAGATACGTGTACACAGTCACTAAAATATTTAGAAAATATTAAAAATTTTACAAATCGTGTAAAGCAGAGGTACATATGAAAGTCTATGACTACAATATCACTGAAGTAGCAGTGCAAGCCGTAAGAAATGTAATGATGAGCACGACTTACACAAAGTCATTAGGGTCAACTAGGATATTACAACGTCATTTAAGTAACAGTGCACACTATGGTTACGTTCAAAGTAACAAAATTTTATAGTATCAGAGTTTGACAGAGCACTGAAAGACCTGAATCGAAATTAAGACCCCTAGAGTAGACAACATTCCATTAGAACTACTGACAGCCTTGGGAGAGCCAGCCCTGACAAAACTCGACCATCTGGTTAGCAAGATGTATGAGACCGGCGAAATTCTGTCACACTTTAAAAAGAATTTAATAATTCCAATCCCAAAGAAAGCAGGTGTTCGCAGATGTGAAAATTACCGAACTATCAGTTTAATAAGTCACAGATGCAAAATACTAACGCGAATACCTTACAGACGAATGTAAAAACTGGTAGAAGTCGACCTCGGGGAAGATCAGTTTGGATTCCGCAGAAATATTGGAGCACGTGAGGCAATACTGACCTTACGACTAAACTTAGAAGAAAGATTAAGGAAAGGCAAACCCACGTTCCTAGCATTTGTAGACTTAGAGAAAGCTTTTGACAATGCGGACTGGAATACTCTCTTTCAAATTCTAAAGGTGGCAGGAGTAAGATACAGGGAGCGGAAGGCTATTTACAATTTGTACAGAAACCAGATGGCAGTTATGAGAGTGGAGGGACATGAAAGTGAAGCAGTGGTTGGGAAGGGAGTGAGACAGGGTTGTAGCGTCTCCCCGATGTTATTCAATCTGTATATTGAGCAAGCAGTAAAGAAAACAAAAGAAAAATTCGGAGTAGGTATTGAAATCCATGGAGAAGAAATAAAAACTTTGAGGTTTGTCGATGACATTGTAATTCTGTCAGAGACAGCAAAGGACTTGGAAGAGAAGTTGAATGGAATGGACAGTGTTTTGAAAGGAGGATTAAGATGAACATCAACAAAACCAAAACGATGATAATGGAATGTAGTCGAATTAAGTCGTGTGATGCTGAGGGAATTAGATTAGGAAACGAGACACTTAAAGTAGTAAAGGTGATTTGCTATATGGGGAGCAAAATAACTTGTGATCGTCGAAGTGGAGAGGATATAAAATGTACACTGGCAATGGCAAGGAAAGCGTTTCTGAAGAAGAGAAATTTGTTAATATCGAGTGTAGATTTAAGTGTAAGGAAGTCGTTTCTGAAAGTATTTGTACGGAGTGTAGCCATGTATGGAAGTGAAACGCGGATATGAAGAAAATAGAAGCTTTCGAAATGTGGTGCTACAGAAGACTGCTGAAGATTAGATGGGTAGATCGCATAACTAATGAGGAGGTATTGAATAGGATTGGGGAGAAGAGGAGTTTGTGGCACAACTTGACTAGAAGAAGGAATCGGTTGGTAGGACATGTTCTGAGGAATCAAGGGATCATCAATTTAGTACTGGAAGGCAGCGTGGAGGGTAAATATCGTAGAGGGAGACCAAGAGATAAATACACTAAACAGATTCTGAAGGATGTACGTTGCAGTAGGTACTGGGAGATGAAGAAGTTTGCACAGGATCGAGTAGCATGGAGAGCTGCATCAAACCAGTCTCGGGACTGAAGACCAGAAGGACAACATCAAAGTAAAATTAGAATATAAATAAAAATGAAATAATTCTTCAATTTTTAAAAATCTCCAAGCCGGTAGATCATGTGTTGACGATATTTTCGCATTACGACAGATGGTGAAACAGAGGAAAAATCGAAAAATATAGCATTAATTTTCATAGATCTAGAAAAAGTGTATGATACCGTTCCAAAAAAATACTTTGGAGAGCGTTACGTATGGCAAAAATAAACACTTCATCGATTAAAATTACACAACAGATGTACAGAAGATAACATTTTCCCAGTGAAAGTTAGTAATAAACTTTCACGGAAATTTAGAACAAGCAAACACCTTTTACAGGACTGTCTCATGTCACTAACATTCCTTAAACCTATATAGATATTAGCCTTGGTAAATGGTCTCGTAAATGTAATAGTATGGGATTAGAAATAAGAGATGGAGTTTACGTACATCATTTATTGTTTGCTAATGATCATGTAGTCGTAGCACAAGATGGCGAGGATGCTAACTATATGTGCAATCAACTAGCAGTGGCATACAAACCTTGCGATTTGAAGATTAATTACCAAAAAACAGAATACTTGACAAATGATTCAGATGAGCTATACATTGAAAGAAAGAAAAATCAAAAAGATAAACACTTTCTCTTATTTGGGATCTATTTTAGAAATCGAGGGAAAATCAGAGTCAGAAATCAATAAAAAACTTAGTAGCGGACGGAAGGTCATTGGGATGCTTAACTCAGTCTTACGGACCTGGAATGTAATGAGCTGAACTAAAAAATTAATATACAAATCCATATTAGAGAGTGTGGTTCTGTATGGAACGGAGACCTGGACAATTAACCTGGAGCACATTAAAAAATTACAAACTCTAGGGATGGACTCATGGAGAAGATCGGCAAGAATCTCCAGGAAAGAGAAGAACACTGAAATAACGAGGAGAATGGAAATAAAAGAAAGAATATATGTCGTAATGGATAGGAAGAAATTACAGTGGTACGGGCGTGTACGACGAATCGAGGAAGCCAGAATTGCATAATTGATACTGGAGTGGGAACCGGAGGGGAGAAGAAGAAAAGAACGACCTATGACCACCTGGCTCCCAAACGTACAGCCCACTATGTGGAGAATGGGGGCAGAGGAAGAGGACACACAGGATCGACCTGGAGGAATATTTTGAAAATATAGTTTAAGAACGTTTATTCTTTGTGTAGTAATTTTCGAGTAAATTATTATGTTGGACATAAGCCTCTGTAATGAGGAAAAGTCAAAATAAAAAAATTAAAGAAGCAGGAGACAGTTGCCAGTGGTGCTTTCACATCTCTTCGGGGTAGCTAACCATGTGAGCCAAAAAGGAATGATTACACTAACGGTAACACAATGTTTTCACCGTGGTAGCAGTAGGTCCACGATGTGATCACCTACTGCAGAAGCACAGTTCATCCATACGTTGAAATTACATTACAGTGCGAAAGCTAAAATAGTGGAAGAAGTCTAAAGGTATGTTCCGAAAAATTATTCCCAAATAATTATTGTTAGCAGAAGCAATAAAACTGCTCTTATAGTGCTCATTACTTACGTACTTATATTGAGGCTGGGGTAATACTTGATGCAGTTACCAGAACTGGTATACGAATGATTACTTAATACACGTTTAGTGATTTGCAAAATCAACAGACATAAGTATACATCCATCAAAAACTTATAAAAATCTTCACAGATTTCTTTTACACTCCACAAACTATATAGGAACGCAACAGCCCTAACGTCATTTGAACAGCAGTGAGCGCTGCGGTTAGTCTTAGATGATTAGATAATCATATTTAATAACATTAATTTCATCACAGGTATACACCAATCAAAAACATATAAAAATATTTACAGATTTCTTTTACACTCCGAAAACTATAGAGGAACCTAACAGCTATAGCTTCATTTGAACAGCAGTGTGCGCTGCGGTTAGCCTAAGATAATCCTATTAAATAACATTAATTTCATCGGGCTGCTTTATTTCGTTCGGTTTTACGGTAATATTGTTCATTTCTACAATAAAATTCTACCAGTAATTTCTATATTTACGACAGGTACTGTTTTTTACTATGGATATGAATATTTTACTGACAGGATGGTTTCCGTCCACACCTGAAATGTTAACAACGATACCAACGGTTACGAGATTCGCCACTACATTTAATACACTATTCTATTAAGTTAAATTATCAGTATGAAAGAAGGTAAGCCGCGCTGGATTAGCCGAGGGCCTAGGCGCTGCAGTGCGGCTGGTCCCGGCGGAGGTTCGAGTCCTCCCTCGGGCATGGGTGTGTGTGTGTTTGTCCTTAGGATAATTTAGGGTAAGTAGTGTGTAAGCTAAGGGACTGATGACCTTAGGAGTTAAGTCCCATAAGATTTCACACACATTTGAACATTTGAAAGAAGGTAAACTACTTACCTAAAAGTACTAAGAAAGTACTCAAAAGAGTTATGCAAATGTAGCTAGTATAGTTTTTTTTTATAATTTGAATATATTCTGTTTATATACGGAAAAATTTTGTCATGAAATAGGACATTGGCATTAGTACATGTACATTTAATCATTTCAGGAAAATTATATTCACACAATGTTAATACTTCTGTCCTTACGAAGTTAAAACTTCGCGCGTGATTCGAATCAATAGCAAATAATTAGAATTTTATACAGGCCCTATCACGCACAGGTGCCATTGTACTGGCTTCTTTCGTGGGTTCAATATAGGCAATGATACAACGGTATGATTGACCAGCTTAGGATCCAAGTATTTCTTTAAATATCTGTATAGTTTCTTTTTATTTCTTGCCAAGTTCTTGAGCAGTAGCTTTACTTTAGCGAATAGGGTCTTCCGACGTCTTTTCGTAGCAACTTTGTTATTCTTCCTTTCATGAACCGTTTCGCCAACATTTTGAATAAGAACTTTTCTTCTAAGTACTACTCGGTAAGAAGTACCAAAATTAATTTATATTTTCTTGCTAGTGTCCTTTATATACGTGCAGCGGCATACATTTTCACATCCGTGATAAATTAACTTCTGTTTATTATTCAGAAGATAGCTTTTATACAGCCACTTCCATAACGCTAATGAGAAGAAACTCAAATAGCATAATACTAAGTTCATAATAGTTCATACAATACCACATCTTCAGTGTGCATTAAGCTACAATATACTGTAATTCTAATAATAATTATTACATGGTACGAAACATTTGCACCCAAATATCTGTTTCCTTTTCTTGCGCACTTATTACTGACTGAGATTTCAGTGTTCTTCAAAAAGAATCGTGTAATTTTAGATGTTAGCCTTTAGCAGGTGTTGTGCGTTTGAACTATGTACTACAGAGTGTCCCGAGAGTACCAAGTTTCAAAAACTACCTCCATCCAGAGACAACAGAGTGGCCGATGGCCTTCTCTTAATGACCGAGAACAGCGGCGACTGCGTAGAGCTGTCAGTGCTGATAAACGAGCAACACTACGTGAAAAAACAGCATAAGTCAATGTGGGACTGAAGACGGAGGTATCTGTCTGTAAGTGCTGCGAAACTTGGCGATAATGGGCTATGGTAGCAGGCGACCGATGCCAGTCCCTTTGCTAACACCACGACATCGCCTGCAGCGCCTCTCCTAGAGTCCAGATTGCGGTTGATGATAGCTGTTTGTAGGCTTAGAATGTAACGCAAATCCTACGAGCCCATGGACCAAAGTCTCAACGAGGTACTGTGCGTGTTGGTGGTGGATGCATAATGATGATCTGAAGACCATTTGCAAGCATTCGTAGTTTTCAGAAGATGGAATTTTTATGGATGACACTACGCCATGTCACTGGGCTACTTCTGTTCGTGACTGATTTGTGAAACATTCTCTGGTTTGGCAACCCAGATCGTCCGACATCGCATAAAACATTTATCTAACATAATGAAGATGTCAGTTCGGGCAAAAAATCCTGCACCGGCAGCGTTCCGCAATTACGGGCGCTGTAGAGGCAGCGTCGTTCAGTGTTTTGCAGGTGACGTCACGTGGAGTTTGCAGGCCTAAGCAGGGCGAAATGGGGTCTAATACTATATTGGGTGGTCCTGTGACTTTTGTTATCTGAGTGTATGTAAGAAACTTACAGACTGAATTAATTCTTGGATATAATAAACGATTAGCCAAAAGGAGGAAAAGATAACGCTGTCTAAGTCTCCGCAGAAAGATAAACGAGACAAAGGGTAGCCAACAACTGTGGGTAATTTGAGCTCATGAAGATGCCGTCGTTAGGGCTTCGTAAGTGTTTGGCCAAAGCATGTTATGGAGTAGTGCCCATGTCAAAGACGAGACAGTTTCGATATATCACGGATAGCTTCTAGGAACTTTTACAATTTCTGAACACATAGAGCTGGTGTCTAAATCTACAATAAATTCTCAGTTAAAAAGAAAAACATTTAACTCTGACTGAATTTTCAGTGATAGTACGCTGGACTTGTACCATGCGTACAACATGATTTCAGTCACAGAAAGACAGAGAATTAAACTGTATACTTCCTTTATTACTTCACTCCAGGAGTATAACCCTAAACGTATGACATAATTAGCCATGCCTTGTACTGTTTCTAGACGGCAACAGAACTACTGAGTGGTAAGAGAGGGCACAATTAATTTTTTCTCGTGGGCGTAGGGAGCTCGAACCTTCTTTCTGAGGTTGTTTGTTGTTGCTGTTGTTATTGAAGTCTTCAGTCCTGAGACTAGTTTTATGCAGCTCTCCATGCTACTCTGTCCTGTGCAAGCTCCTTCATCTCCCAGTACCTACTGCAACCTACATCCTTCTGAATCTGCTTAGTGTATTCATCTATTGTTCTCCCTCTACTTAATTTTACCCTCCACGCTGCTCTCCAGTACTAAATTGATGCCTCAGAACGTGTCCTACCAACCGATCCCTTCTTCCAGTCAAGTTGTGCCATAAACTCCTCTTCTCCCCAATTCTGTTCAATACCTCCTCATAAGTTATGTGATCTACCCATCTAATATTCAGCATTCTTCTGTAGCACCTCATTTCGAAAGCTTCTATTTTCTCCTTGTCCACGTTTCACTTCCATACATGGCTACACTCCATACAAATAATTTCAGAAACGACTTCCTTACACTTAAATCTATACTCGATATTAACAAATTTATCTTCTTCAGAAACGCTTTCCTTGCCATTGCCAGTTTACATTTTATATCCTCTCTACTTCGACGATCGCCAGTTATTTTGCTCCCCAAATAGCAAAACACCTTTACCACTTTAAGTGTCTCGTTTCCTAATCTAATTCCCTCAGCATCACACGACTTAATTCGACTATATTCCATTATCATCGTTTTGGTTTTGTTGATGTTCATCTTAATCCTCCTTTCAAGACACTGTCCATTCCATTCAACTGCTCTTCCAAGTCCTTTGCTGTCTCTGACAGAATTACAATGTCATCGGCAAACCTCAAAGTTTTTATTTCTTCTCCATGGATTTTAATACCTACTTCGAATTTTTCTTTTGTTTCCTTCACTGCTTACTCAATATAGAGATTGAATAACATCGGGGAGAGGCTACAACCCTGTCTCACTCCCTTCCCAACCACTGCTTCCCTTTCATGTCCCTCGACTCTTATAACTGCCATCTGGATTCTGTACAAATTGTAAATAGCCTTTCGCTCCCTGTATTTTACCCCTGCCACCTTCAGAATTTGAAAGAGAGTATTCCAGTCAACATTGTCAAAAGCTTTCTCTAAGTCTACAAATGCTAGAAACGTAGATTTGCATTTCCTTAATCTATCTTCTAAGATAAGTCTTAGGGTCAGTATTCCCTCACGTGTTCCAATATTTCTACGGAATCAAAATTGATCCTCCCCGAGGTCAGCTTCTAACAGTTTTGCATTCGTCTGTAAAGAATTCACGTTAGTACTTTGCAGCTGTGACTTATTAAACTGATAGTTCGGTAATTTTCACATCTGACAACACCTGCTTTCGTTGGGATTGGAATTATTATATTGTTCTTGATGTGTGAGGGTATTTCGCCTGTCTCATTCATCTTGCTTAGCAGATGGTAGAGTTTTGTCAGGACTGGCTCTCCCAAGGCTGTCAGTATAGATACTATAAAAACTGGCAGGACGGGACAGGAGTAGCACGTTTCTGTGGTGCTATTTTTACGGAAACTGGCAGATGAGTCCTACCTACAATCATCCTAATGAGCCCATGGTGCGCTATAATATTATAAGTTTCGAAAACGTTCTGTATTTAATTATGTGAAGCATGGTCTGGTGTGGATGAATTAGTTTTGAAGTTTGGTGTAAGAGAATGCAGTAATACTTTTTCAAACAATTTGCAGTTTTAGAGAGTTGTGACAGAGTTCAGGAATTCATTCTCACTGTTTCCTTCCCATATACACTCCTGGAAATTGAAATAAGAACACTGTGAATTCATTGTCCCAGGAAGGGGAAACTTTATTGACACATTCCTGGGGTCAGATACATCACATGATCACACTGACAGAACCACAGGCACATAGACACAGGCAACAGAGCATGCACAATGTCGGCACTAGTACAGTGTATATCCACCTTTCGCAGCAATGCAGGCTGCTATTCTCCCATGGAGACGATCGTAGAGATGCTGGATGTAGTCCTGTGGAACGGCTTGCCATGCCATTTCCACCTGGCGCCTCAGTTGGACCAGCGTTCGTGCTGGACGTGCAGACCGCGTGAGACGACGCTTCATCCAGTCCCAAACATGCTCAATGGGGGACAGATCCGGAGATCTTGCTGGCCAGGGTAGTTGACTTACACCTTCTAGAGCACGTTGGGTGGCACGGGATACATGCAGACGAGCATTGTCCTGTTGGAACAGCAAGTTCCCTTGCCGGTCTAGGAATGGTAGAACGATGGGTTCGATGACGGTTTGGATGTACCGTGCACTATTCAGTGTCCCCTCGACGATCACCAGTGGTGTACGGCCAGTGTAGGAGATCGCTCCCCACACCATGATGCCGGGTGTTGGGCCTGTGTGCCTCGGTCGTATGCAGTCCTGATTGTGGCGCTCACCTGCACGGCGCCAAACACGCACACGACCATCATTGGCACCAAGGCAGAAGCGACTCTCATCGCTGAAGACGACACGTCTCCATTCGTCCCTCCATTCACGCCTGTCGTGACACCACTGGAGGCGGGCTGCACGATGTTGGGCGTGAGCGGAAGACGGCCTAACGGTGTGCGGGACCGTAGCACAGCTTCATGGAGACGGTTGCGAATGGTCCTCGCCGATACCCCAGGAGCAACAGTGTCCCTAATTTGCTGGGAAGTGGCGGTGCGGTCCCCTACGGCACTGCGTAGGATCCTACGGTCTTGGCGTGCTTCCGTGCGTCGCTGCGGTCCGGTCGCAGGTCGACGGGCACGTGCACCTTCCGCCGACCACTGGCGACAACATCGATGTACTGTGGAGACCTCACGCCCCACGTGTTGAGCAATTCGGCGGTACGTCCACCCGGCCTCCCGCATGCCCACTATACGCCCTCGCTCAAAGTCCGTCAACTGCACATACGGTTCACGTCCACGCTGTCGCGGCATGCTACCAGTGTTAGAGACTGCGATGGAGCTCCGTATGCCACGGCAAACTGGCTGACACTGACGGCGGCGGTGCACAAATGCTGCGCAGCTAGCGCCATTCGACGGCCAACACCGCGGTTCCTGGTGTGTCCGCTGTGCCGTGCGTGTGATCATTGCTGGTACAGCCCTCTCGCAGTGTCCGGAGCAAGTATGGTGGGTCTGACACACCGGTGTCAATGTGTTCTTTTTTCCATTTCCAGGAGTGTATTTCATCAACCTGGTTACGATGTTGTCTGTACCCACCCTGTCACCTCAATCTAGAAACGAGTATATGATCATTTCAAATCATTATTTCAGCTCTGTACATTTTTTCTGAGACTACTCATTTCAGCGTATGGTCTCCTACAGAGAAATAGACAAGTCGAATTCTGTTGATGTGTAACAGGGAATCACAATAAATATAACAAAACGTGCCTAGCTGAGATATTCTGTATAATGACTAGCAACTGAATCGTATGAAAAGTATAACTGGCCAATCATTGAGTACCATTGGTCATTAGGCTAAAGTGTATAGCGAATAAGTATCCCCGCTTTCATTCAGTCGTTTACTTTTATCAAATAGATTATAAAAGTTCCGGCGATCTATTCCCATCCGGCGGGAACCCACGGACACTTTTCCTCCTTGCGCGAAACGGCAAGCACGGGCCTTTTCGGAGCAGACCCTCCATGCCTCAAGTGCGTACTCCAGAAAGGCGGCGTGTTTTATCTCGTTTGGTTCTGCACAGGAGGATCTGAGGCGCGGGCGGCGTGGGATGCGCGGACGGTGCGTCGGCCCGCTGGAACTCATCGCTGAGAGTACACGCGAGGGCCGGCAGGTGCGCCCTTTCAGCGGTAGATTCCCCTCTGTTGGTGCCTCCCTGGCTATCGGCGTTGCCTCAAGTGTGGCTTATTGGAAGCGGGGCGGCGACCGGCCCTCCGTGTATCTGAGCGAGGTAAGGCTTCAGGCGTGTTAGCTGTCGCGTTTGTGTGTGTGTGTGTGTGTGTGTGTGTGTGTGTGTGTGTGCCACACACATGGCACGGGTGCTCTCCACCACGTTCTGGGTATCCGTGTCCATTCCCGACGCAGCTTTGCTTTTCTCCTGTGTGTTCCTTCCGTTTCCTCAGCGATATTGCCGGATCTGTAAAGGGATCACCATCCGAACGTGACACATCTTCTGAGTGTCTTGCGAGCACCTCGCCCATCGAACAGTATGTGTGCGTGTGTTTCATTCTTTTGGCTATCAACATGTAGAGTAGTGAGTAAGCTTCCTGTGGCCATTGTTCTGGTGTTCCTTGTGCGTTAACCAGCATTTCGCTCTCACTTAAATACATGGCCGAAAGAGTCAGACTTCAGGAATTGTGAAACGAACCCTGTCGTCTAGGACCGTGTGCCACGAAGAGCGCAGATTCAGAACAAAATACGGAAACTCACGGACGTTTATAGTGCTGGATGAGGCCTAAGCGCTGCCGTGTGCGAGTGACACAGTCGAGAACCTACGTCATAGAGAAACACTGTATATGCTGTTTGTGACCAAGGAGGAGTAGCAGTGCAAATATAATGGACCTAAGATCGGTCATAAAGGGAACCATTTATGAAAACTATTTAATTAAATAGTAATTCAGGGAATAAAGCCACAGTAATTTTAATTTACCATCCTTCATGAATCTCCACGGTGATCCCAATAAATGTTGAATATTTACCATATCTCTAATAGTTTAGGATTTACTTTCAAAGTGAAATTAGCAAGTTTTGTAACAACGCACTATGGTAGCCGGGAGCCCCAATGCTCTGCTTCCTGGTCTCGGGTAGCAGCGCTAGTGCTGGATAAAATCCTCCCGGCGGGTTACTGACGGGGGCTGGTATGTCGGCGAGCCTGGATGTGGTTTTTAGTTGGTTTTCCACATCCTGCTAGATGAATACCGGGCTGGTTCCCACGTTCCGCCGCCGTTATACGAGTTGCAGACATTTGAAAACGTTCGCACTATTTTATGGCTTACACTAAATGCAGGCAGCTGTGGTACACTAATTCCGTCCTGGGGCGTTCGGGGTATTTACAGGTAATGACGCTGTAACAGCATGCGTTTCCAGAAATCATAAGTTCACAAAGGTACATGTATCACATTGGAACAACCGAAATAAAATGTTCAAACTTACCTACGTTCTGTATTTTAATTTAAAAAACCTATCTGTTACCAACCGTTCGTCTAAAATTGTGAGCCATGTGTTTGTGACTATTACAGCGCCATCTATCACAAAGCGAAGAAAGTGGTCCAACTAAAACATTCATATTTCTTTACGTACTACACGAATATGTAATAGAAAATGGGGGTTCCTGTTTAAAAAACTTCAGTTGATATCCGTTTGACCTATGACAACGCCATCTAGCGCACAACCATATAGCCAGCTGGTTTCCCACTTCAAGCTAGACGAGTTTCGTTTTCTGTAGTTTTTTTCGTTTGACGCTTATTTCGTGAGATATTTGGCCAGGTCACTATCAATAGACCACCCTGTATATTACTGTACCTTAGTGTGACTTCACTACCCGCGATTGAAGACTTTAGTATAATAATCTGTCTTCAAATATCAGCTGATGTACGCTGAGTAACTCAAAGTCTAGGTTGGGGTCTAATGTATTAAGTATGTTATCTGTGGTTAAATGATGATGACGTTATCCTGGCTAAATTTTCCGGAGGTAAAATAGTCCCCCATTCGGATCTGCGGGCGAGAACTACTCAGGAGGCCGGCCGCTGTGACCGAATGGTTCTAGGCGCTTCAGTCCGGAACCGCGCTGCTGCTATGGTCGCAGGTTCGAATCCTGCCTCGGGCATGGATGTGTGTGATGTCCTTAGGATAGTTAGGTTTATGTAGTTTTGAGTCTAGGAGACTGATGACCTCAGATGTTAAGTCCCATAGTGCTTAGAGCCATTTGAACCTACTCAGGAGATCGTTGTTATCAGGCGAAACAAAACTGGCGTTCTACGGATCGGAGCGTGGAATCTCAGATCCCCTAATCGGGCAGGTAGGTTAGAAAATTTAAAAAGGGGATAGGTCAATGATAGTTATAGTGGGAACTGGTGAAGTTCCGTGGCAGGAGGAACAAGACTTCTGGCCAGGTGAATACAGGGTTATAAATACAAAGCCAAATAGGGGTAATGGAGGAACAGGTTTAATAGTGAATAAAAAATAGGAGCGCGGGTAAGCTACTGCGGACAACATAGAGGTTGAAGAAATGTATGAGAGGTAAAAGGAATTACTCATATAGTGAAGGGAGACGAAAATTTAATAGTCATGTGGGATTGGTATTTGATAGTAGGAAATGGAAAAGAAGGAACAGTAGTACGTGAATATGCAATGGGGGGTAAGGAATGAAAGAAGAAGCTGCCTTGTAGAAATTTGCACAGAGCACAACTTAATCGTAGCTTACATTTGGTTTAAGAATCATAAAAGAAAGCTGTATACGTGGAAGAGGCCTAGGTAAACTGGAAAGTTTCAGATACATTATATGATGGCAAGACAGAGATTTTTGAACCATGTTTTCAATTGTAAGACATTTCCAGGGGCAGATATGGACTCTGATCACAATCTATTACTTATGAACTGTAGATTAAAACTGAAGAAACTGCAAAAAGGCGGGAATTTAAGGAGATAGGACCTGGTTAAACTGAAGGAACCCGAGGCAGTAGAGAGTTTCAGAGACAGCATTATGGAACGATTGATAAGAACAGGGGAAAGAAATACAGTAGAAGAAGAGTGCATAGCTTTGAGAGATGAAATAGTGAAGGCGGCAGAGGATCAAGTTGGTAAAAACACGAGGCCTGGTTGAAATCCTTGGGTAACAGAAGAGATATTGAATGTAACTGATGAAAGGAGAAAATATAAAAATGCAGTTAATGAAGCAGTCAAAAAGGAATACAATCATCTCAAAAATGAGATCGACAGGAAGTGCAAAATGGCTAAGTAGGGATTGCTAGAAGACAAATGTAAGGATGTCGATATATATATCACTATGGATATGATAAATACTCCCTACAGGAAAATTAAAGAGACCTTTGGAGGAAAGAGAACTGCTTGTATGAATAACAAGAGCTCAGGCGGAGAAACAGTTCTAAGCAAAGAAGGGAAGGCAGAAATGCGGAAGGAGTATATAAAGAGTCTATACAAGGGCTATGAACTTGACGGCAATATTATGGAGATGGAAGAGTTCGTAGATGAAGAGGGAGATATGATACTGCGTGATGAGTTTGACAGATCACTGAAGTACCTATGTCGAAACAAGGTCCCGGTATTAGACAACATTCCGTTAGAGCAACTGATAGCCTTGGGAGAGCCAGCCATGACAAGACTCTACCATCTGGTGAGCAAGATGTATCGGATAGACAGAATACCCTCAGACTTCGAGAAGAATATAACTCCAATCTCAAACAAAGCAGGTGTTGATAGATGTGAAAATTACCGAACTATCAATTTAATAAGACACGGCTGCAAAATTAACACGTATTATTTACAGACGAATGGGAAAACTGGTAGAAGCCGGCCTTGGGGAAGACCGTTTGGATTCCGTGGAAATGTTGGAAGACGTGAGGCAATACTGACCCAACGACTTATCTTAGAAGGTGGATTAAGGAAAGGGAAACCTATGTTTGTAGAATTTGTAGACTTGGAGAAATCTTTTGAGAATATTGACTGGAATCCTCTCATTCAAATTCTGAAGGTGACTGGGATAAAAAAAAAAACAGGAAGTAAAAGACTATTTTTAATTTGTACAGAAACCAGATGGCAGTTATCAGAGTCGAGAGGCATGAAAGGGAAGCGGTGATAGGGAAGGGAGTGAACAGGGTTGTAGCCAATTCCCGACGTTATTCAGTCTATATACTGAGCATGCAGTAACGGAAACAAAAGAAAAATTTCGAGTAGGAATGATAATCCGGAAAGCAGAAATAAAAATTTTGAAGTTTGACGATGTCATTGTGATTCTGTCAGAGATAGCAATGAATCTGGAAGAGAAGTTGAACGGAATGGACAGTGTATTTAAAGGAGGAAATGAGATGAACATCAACAAAATCAAAACGAGGTTAATCGAATGTAGTCGAATTACATCAGGTGATGCCGAGGGAATTAGATTAGGATTAGGAAATGAGACAATTAAAATAGTCGATGAGTTTTGCTATTTGGGGAGCAAAATAACTGATGATGGTTGAAGTAGAGAGGATATAAAAGTAGACTGGCAATGGCAAGGTAAGCGTTTCTGAAGAACAGAAATTTGTTAACATCATGTATAGATTTAAGGGTCAGGACAAACTGCTCAGGGCATCGGTGCCTAAGCTTACACACTACTTAATCTAACTTAAACTAACTTACGATAAGGACGACACACACACCCATGCCCGAGGGAGGACTCGATTCTCCGACGGGGAGGGGGGGGGGGGGGGAGGGAGAGTCGCGCGGACCGTAACTAACAAGGCGCCCTAGACCGCGCGGCTAACCTGCGCAGCCCGGAGGAGAGACTGAATAGAAATGGGGAGAAGAGGGATTTGTGGCACAAATTGACTAGAAGAAGGGATCGGGAGGTAGGACACGTTCTAAGGCATCAAGGGATCACTACCGTTGGAGGTAAAAATCGTAGAGGGACACCAGGAGATGAATACACTAACCAGATTCGGATGGATGTAGGTTTGCAGTAGGTACTTGGAGATGAAGGAGCTTGCACAGGACATGGTAGCATGGAGAGCTGAAACAAACCAGTGTCTGGACTGAAGACCAAAACAACAACATCTGAGTCATGATATAGGTTACGTTAAGTGTTACATATTAACCCATTATATAAAAGTTTCGAACCAACCTCAGTCTTTAAACTTAAAAGAGAGAGAAAGAGTGCACGGTGAAACCATAAAAATATCATAGTTGTCATGTCATTAAAGTCATTCCACCTATGTTATATAATCCTTCCGCTTTACTCTTTACATTTTATTTAGAAGACATAATCGAATGTTGTGACGGATTGCCGTCATCTGGTGGCGATTCATAGCAGTTCCCTATCGGATGTCAACAAGGACACAACCTGAAATCACTTTAAAAGCGTCTTACGTATTTTATTTATAACCACTGTGAATTGTTCACACAGCTATTCTCTTATTGTATGAGGAGGGATGGTACTGCGGAATTTCGTCTTTATATGGTATGTTTATTTTGAATTTGTGTGTGTTTTATGTTGATTTGACGTCAGAATTTGCCATAAACGTATCTTTACATACATTGTAATTAAGGTAAACATTCGACGAAATCGATTTGCCCTATATAAAGCTTTTCTACACAAATTATCTGAAGATGACGATGGCTATTCAGTTTCACTGAAACTAGTAATCATTGTGTATTTTCATGCGATATGGGCGGAAAAACTTCTGCAATAAGAAGAAAACCGTGATTAGATTCTGAGATTGTCTCCGATACAGTCGAGGCAATGTCAGGTAATCGTCATAATTGAAACAGATTGTAGATGGTGTTCTGGACAAGTGTGTGTCTTGGAAAAGATCCACAGTGGTTTAATAACGAAATTCGGAAAATGCTGAAGAAGCAATGCCGTGCGCTCTCCGGCCAAACTAGAAGGTACGAGCGACTACAGCCAAAGGTTCGTAACACACGTTCGTCTATGCAATGATCTATGCCTGAAGCAAACAGCGACATGTGGCGTGTGTGTTGGCTGACTGGGTGAAGGGCTCGACCTATCGCTGGGGTGTCTGTCATTTTTCATTTTAAGATTCTGAATTAATTGTACCGACTGTCATTGTTCCCTAGTAGAACCTCACCTGCAACAGATCCTCACCTGTAGCAACACCACAGACGCAGCCATCTTAGTTGCAACGAGCTTCGTAATTGCAAACATCAAGAGTAACTCGTGGATGGTTAACATATGGCTGATACGAAGGTAATGGACGTCAACACTTGCCACAAAATGGCTGTTACTGTTGCATGATGAACCTCGCGATGTGGGCAAGTTACCGAGTATAGACTGGAACGCCTACGGGTTCACTGCGTGGGGGTTCAGACAGTCTAGAGAAGACATTTTTAACATGTTTTCTGAAAACAGACTTGAGCAGTTAGTTCAGCAGACCACTCACAATGGAAATATCTTAGAACTTGTAGCTACAGACGACCCGGATCTTATCGGCAGCGTCAGTATAGAGACATGGATTAGTGATTATGATGTCTTTAATGCGACTATGGTTACGAAAGTTAATAAATCAATCAAGTAAGAAAGGAAAGTGTTTCTGCTAGAAACAGAAGATAATCAGTTGTTAGGATATCACTTAGACAATAAAGTGACATCTCGTGATTTCAGTACGATGGACGTAGATGAATTGTGGGCAAAGTTTAAATAGATTGCAGATCGTGATCTGGGCAACTATGTGCCTAGTGGGTGGATTAAGGACAGAAAAACCCAACATTGTTTAACAACGAAATTTGGAAAACGCTGACGAAACATAGGCTGTTTCACTCCCGGTTGAAAAGAGAACACGCAATGGTGAGAAAGTTTAGTTAAGATTCGTACGTCTCTGAAAAGATCTGTGCGTAAAACATACAATACTCATCAGAAGTTCTGGTCGAGAACCCGAAGAAGTTCTGGTCCTATGTAAAATCCGGTAGCGGGGTTAAGGCTTCCATATAGTCACTCGTTGTGGCAGTATAAGACAGCAAAAGAAAAGCAGAAGTTTAAAAATTTCGCATTTGAGATATCGTTGACGCAGGAGAATGGTACGAACATTTCGTTGTTTGACCATCGCTAACAGTCCTGTATGGGCAGTACAGCAGTAAGCATCCCTTGGTAGAGGAGTAGCTGAAAGAGTTCAAAGGAAACACGTCGCCAGGTCCAGAAAGAATCTCAGTTCGGCTTTAGAAAGAGTACTCTATGGTATTGGCAGGCCCCTTACACGTATTTGTCGCGAATCTCTCGCCCTGCGCAAATTCCGAAGCGACCGGAATCCGCACAGGTGACTACTATATTTAGGAAGCGTAAAAAAACGAACCCGCAAAGTTACACGTCAATATCCTTAACATGGTTTTCAGTTGAATTCTAGGGAATACTTCGATTTCCACTGTTATAAAGTTACAGATCAATATCCTTAACATCGGTTTGTTGCTGAATTCTAGGACATAATCCGATTTCCACTGTTATAAATTTTCTAGAGAGCAAAATCTTATGTCCACATATCAACACGGCTTTGGACAGCATGGTTCGTGTGAAACCCAGTTTGCCCTCTTCTCACTTGATATGCTGCGAACAATGGATGAAAAGCAATAGGCAGATTCCATATTTTTGGATTTCGGAAAAGCATTTGACATGGTTTACCCCTGCAATCTATTGACGAACATATTAAGTAAAAGAACCCATGTAATAGAGCCCTCTTACTGAACTACGTGAACAGGTCCAGCAGGCGTGATATAATGTATCGCAGGACAGTATTCGCCATCTGTACAATGGTTGGATGCCAGAGTCAGCGGCTGCAATGCTGCCTGTGGGCGTTTCTGTGTAGGTCGGTAACTGGTACCTCAAAACCGCTTGTGCTACTGATATACAATTGAAATCAATTCATGTACTCAATATGCACTTTTGCAACAACAAATCCCGAGTGAATTGGAACCCTCTAAATAGTGACCTAATTTTTTCCCGGCAGTGTATAAACAAAGTTGAAATAAGGACCTCTGGTACAAGTGCTGCATTGAAATGAAGAGGTTGGCCACAACTGGTAAAGGCTAACTTAAAAATAAAAGAAAAAAATGTCGACAGGCTCAAACGATATCCCTGAACGCTCGGAACGATAACACGACTGACGCTACAGACCATGTGCAAACAACGTGTGTGGCGCCGCTGTGCTGTGCAGTGACCACCAGAGATAAGCGCCGACGGTCGGTTTGCGCGACCGCCGTGTTCTGCCCGGTTGCCCGCCTCACCTCACCTAGCCGCAGCGCAGCGCAGCTCTGGACGTCGCGTGTTCGCCCTTAGTTTGCGTGCCCGGCCCGCCGCCCAGATGCAATCAGTATAATTGATTCCGAGCCACCAAGACGAATAAACGTCGATGTAAGCCGTATTGCTGCTACCGGCTCTGCCCACGAAAGGAGGTCTCCGCGTCGCGTTAATAAATTCATATATTCCCGACAGTTTCACCCTTACGACCTAGTGACCCGTGAGGGAGGCACTGAAAGGACAGGTTGTGATACGGAGCGGCGGATAAAGCACGGTTGAGTGCCACGGAATAAAATGTATATCGCAGTTCAGTGTTTCCAAGTGAATCCACTGTGTGGGATGTAAATAAATTCCCGCTATCATTTCAAAAAATTATACTGAAAAGTAGTTAAGTTTTAATTTTAGCTGTATGTGGTGCCCCACTGGGAAAGTTTTAACTAT
This sequence comes from Schistocerca americana, assembly GCF_021461395.2. NCBI lineage: Eukaryota > Metazoa > Arthropoda > Insecta > Orthoptera > Acrididae > Schistocerca > Schistocerca americana. Next base: position 1,199,075,045 of record NC_060119.1, on the reverse strand, counting down.
ACATGAGTAATCTGGATTCTTTACTGTACTGTCTGTCAGACGGCAGCCATCAGTTTTTGGTCTGTTGCGACTTCGATGTAGATTTTATAAATCATATTCATAAGAAAAATAATGTGGAAACCTTATTGGGATCCTATAGTCTGATCTCAGTAATTAACGTTCCAACGTGGGTGGATGAAGATAATAGGATCCTAACTGACAACGTTTCTTTGACGAATGTTACAAATGCTACAAATTCTCTTTTTGATCATGATGCTCAGTTAGTTAGTATAAATAACATAGTGGCTTACAGTATGGACACTCCTCAGTGGAAATCAGTTACAATAATTAACGACTCCAGACCAATAATTTTACGCATGGTTTGCAGGAGATGACCAGGGATGTAATTTATAATGTACCAAACGCTAACATAAAATTTAATATATTCCATGGTAAATTATTAGCATTATTTGAAAACAGCTTTCCACATAAGCTAATCAGACAGGACACTAAATAGCCCTGGGGGATTAAAGTACCCCGTGAAAGGAAAATGGAAATGTATCTTTTGGCAAGAACAAGTATGGATCCTGCAGTACTTGCACACAACAAGACCTACTGAAAATTATTATGAAATTTTATTAAAAAAATCTATTAAAATGCACATAATGTCATGAATCAGTACTTCCGACAACAGGCTTTTTGGCATGTAGGGAAACAATATTGCGCTGAATGGAAAGACGGCAAATGATGAATCACAGGTAACAGATGCATTTAATAATGATTTCTTAAATATACTAGAAAGCAGACGGTCAAACACTTCAACAGCATAACCATATCAGTATTGTGAAAATGCAGCTCTCATAAAATTCAGTCAAATGAATGTATCAGCTACTTCTCCTTATGAAATTAAGAGAATTATACTTTCTTTGAAAATTAAAGTCTTACCTGGTTATGATGGTGTTTCGAATAGAGTACCAAAGATTTGTTCACATATCAGAATCATAATTTACTCGAAATATTCATCACTAAGTCAAGGCATTTTTCCAGAGGGACTAAAATATACCATTGTCAAGTCCCTCTTTAAGACAGATGATAAAAGAAATGACAATAACTACCGACCTGTTTCACTGCTGTCATCATTATCCAAATTTTTTGAGATGGTGATGTATTCTAAAACAGAATCTCGCCTTAGCAACAATGTATCCTTACCAAGTCACATTGTGTTCCAGAAGGGTTGCTCTACTGAAAAAGCCATTTACATATTCACTCACCAGATTTTACAGGCATTAACTGATTGAATAGCGTTGGTTCCTATTTTCTGTTACATCTCTAAGGTATGTGATTGTTTGAATCACAGTATTCCCCTACATAAATTAAATTTTATGGGATTGATGATATAGCCAACAAATGAATAATATCTTATCTAACCAAAAGAATGCAGAATGCTGTACATAGTAATTCAAGAAATATAGTGCAGGGAAATAATTCTCGCTTTGGGGGAATCAAGTATGGAGTTCCTCAAGGTTTGATCTTCAGTCCACTTATGTTCCTCGTATATGTAAACGATCTTCCATCTAATATCCACCCATCAGAATTAGTTCTTTTTGAGATGACACAATTACTATAATCAATCGTAGCATACATGCAGAAACAGAAGAAACGTAAATAGACTTCTCAAAAGTATCATTGATTGGTTTCCTTCAAATGGTCTCACCCTCAGGTTTAAAAAGACACAACATATTCATTTCTCCACATCTAGGGATTATACACCAATGATAAGTGTAACACTCGGTGAGCAAACAATATGTAGGGTCGAAACTTCAAACTGTTTAGGGGACCATATTGATGAGAATTTAAAATGGAAAGAAACGCATTTCGGAACTCCTAAAACAAGTCAGTTCCTCAATATCTGCGCTTAGAATCATTGGAAATCTTGAGAGTAGACAAATCAGCAAGTTAACATATTTTAGATACTTTCATTCAATAATGCCATATGGAATAATGTTCTGGGGAACTCACATTTAAGAACGAAATCCTCATTACATAAAAACGTACTGTAAGAATAATATGTGGTGCTCACCCACGATCATAATGTGGACATCTGTTTAAGGAGTTGGGCATTCTGACAACTGCTTCGCAGTATATTGATTCCCTCATGAAGTCTGTAGAAAATAATTCAATAAAGTTCAAATGGAACAATGAGGTATATAATTACTACACCAACAGGAAAATGACATTAGTTAGCTGTCTGTAGCACAAAAGGGGTCCACAATGCTGCAACAAAAGCATCTTGATCACTTCCACAGTGATATAAAATGGCTGACTGATAGTTATGTAAAATTTTAAAACAAACTGAGAAAGTTTCTCCTTGAACACTTCTTCTATTCAATAGAAGAATTTCTGTTACTGTGATGTGTAAAAGATGGTGTGTACGAATTACTAAATCAGATGTGTATACCGTTTTCTTCTTGTAATAAAAAAAAGTACTTAGCTATTTTCAGAATGTAATCTTATTTACAAATTAATTTGCCATGTGAATTTAAAATGACTCTTATCACATCATTACGATCTATAGTGCAAAATGATCAATGGAACAAATTAACTAACTAACTTGTAAACTGCTGCAGATAGATCATCGTCGTTTGATGTAAAGAGTTTAGCAGCTCCCGAGTTTTTCTGTCATGCCGGATATACATGGTTTGCCCCATTCGTCGCTCACACAACATGAAGATGATGTTGAAGTTCTGCCCATGTAGGGGTCAGTACTGCAGTATCATGGCTTCACTGATTCGTGCACTAAGAGTAGCAATGTCACTGACTGGAGTTGTGCGGACATGATCCTTAAAGTAACCCTACGAAAAGGAGTTTAAGGGCATGACAACGGGAGAGGGCGGGTGCCATGCTATGAGACCCTCACGGCCCATGCACGCCTCAGAAAATGCCTCTGTTACTACAATCTGCATATTCAAACTCCATTGTGGTGCTGCATCATCAATCCAGAAAATGATGGATGGCGGCAACTCTGCTCGTTCTGGGTACAGGAGTGGTTCGAGCAAGACCAGGTGTAAATTTCCTCGTATGGTTTTCTTCGCAACGATAAACTTACCTATTACCGTACAGTGACACCAAATATTCAGTGTAGTGCTACCATGGTTGTGCTCACGTGTGTTGTATGGGTTTTTTGGAGCCCCAAATCCTTATTTGTGAACATTCACGTGGCCAGAAATATGGAACCTGAAAATAGGCACTCTTTCAGATAGTTGTGCGTTGTACGCGAAAAGGCGTAATCGCCTGTGTAGCACATTACAAACGGTTCATCCTGTTTGAATGTTGAATGGGTAACTGAATTCTTGGGGCAGTGTAGCAATGCAAGTCTGCAGTGCGTCTACAGATGCTTGAGACAAAGTGGACGTCCACTTCGAGCAAGGTGTTTGACATTAGCTTTCTTGTTAATGATTTAGCCCCACCTTACTATCCTTGTTTTAGCCGGTGGTGCTATCCCATACTGGAGTCGATAATACCCAGTATCTTTGTCACAGGTTTGTATTTTACATATCAAATGACACATAGCGCCTTCTCGTGATGTCTCACCATTTTCATGCACATCCAATGAAAATGGCAACAAATGATGTAGGAAGAAAACTTTCAGAGCAGCTAAACGTTATACAACAAACAACGTTTCTCTGTCTTTACAAGTTTTCAAGTTTTAATTTTTTGAAATGATGGAGGGACTTACTAGACACCCAGCACATTATTTGAACGTTATGACAGAATGCTGAACTTGGATTCTGATCATAGTTCTGTTTGTGCTGATCGTTGCATCTGACTGACCTTGAATATTTAAAAGCAACTAGCTGAACTACTCATTCAAGTGCGAGTGTTTAATTTGAATATTGAAATGCAATCGTATCACGCTTTACATTACGTCTGACTAAGAGTAAATATATTCCGTCTGACTAAGATTGAAATATGTAAGGGTTACGGAAAATAATTTTATTCACCATTATGTTCATCAGTAAGGAGCTCTAGAATTCACCAATGAAGAAGTCATGTTCACAGTATAATTATTTTACTGTTCTCTAAGACAATGCATGAGTTGGTAATGACTGCATAGGAACCATTCATACTACCTGTTGTTGCAGTCTGTAGGAAACCATCTCTGGAAGATCGTAACACCACTGTGACGTTAGAGTACAATTGGCCACCTTCATGTGAACTTCATAGTAGAATGCTTACATCAGAATCGAAAACTGATAGAAAGATACGTCAGAGCAGAAAACAGAAAGACAGGTGACGCTGTACTACGTCCTGAACAAGTGACAGAGCAACATAGTAGCTTGGTCCTGACCAAGTGGTTTCGAAGATTTTTTTCGTTTCAGTCTGAGTATTCTCCACGTTAAATATCTACATGTAGATTTCAGTAAATATTTCAATTATCGTGCCCAAGAATAGTGATGCACAACAGTGATGATCTAATTTTGAGAAAGAACCTAAATTTTTACTTAACAATCAAGTAATTCAACTTTCGCTGCTCACATGTAACAGAGATAAGCATCAGTGAGAACCTAGAGATATTAAATTTGGCCGAAAAAGGAAAACAAATGAATCTGTCAGAAGGATTGTAAATATAAAGCCACATTCACAGTAAATCTGACTGCAAAATGAATGATCAACTAGAATTAAGAAAGAAAGTGTCTCCAAAATTTCACACAGATCGTACAATTTCAAATGATAGGAATAACAATGAACTGATAGAGAGAATATTCTTCATTAGCCATTACCTGCAGCTTTCAAAAGAAAATAGTTAAATGTAAAGCCTTAAAATGCTATGTACTAAAAAGAAATATCTTCGCAGTAGTTACAGAATTATGAAATATCTGTACACATATCATGTTCTTTGGCACATAAAATCTGCAGACAATATGAACAGATGTATTTTCCACTTTGTAGTTAAACACATGCAGAAACATGGACTGAGAAAGAGAATCAAAGCTCTCTTTTACGAAATACGTAGTACAATGTATAACCTTGTTGTGTGTAATCACAGACCTTTGTTGTGTTTTACGATGAAAATGTAAAACAGTTTTGAACTATGTGATCACAACGTGTTGTTATATTTCAGAACACAAATACAAAAGTGGCCATCAAATCAATCCTAACAGCTGACAGTGGGCTCAGGTCCGGAACAGTACAGATACAATAAAATCATTCCTAAAAACCTTGTGGCTGGCTGCAGTGTTTCCTACAGTGTAAGTTAAGAAAACAGTGGCAATGTTCTCTAACCATAATGGATAAAATAATTTAAATAGGTGTTTTCTTTATCTAAAAACATGTTCCAGGGTAAAACCAGGTAATGAATGTACGAACAAATATTCTAATGATATTTAACGGCGCGGAAATCAAGAAAACTTCATCAAAACTGTATTTAGTCGTCTATCTGTTCCACTGTTACTCAACCACACCCAAATAATAAGTAAATGAAATAAAATGGAGCAAAAGTATTGGTAAGAACCAGTTACAACTGAAATACATTTTTAAGTTGAAGCAATTAGAAGAAAAACACAAATTTCCGTCTTCAAGGCGTCGAAAATTGTTAAGTCATTAACGAAACAAAATTAATTTGCAAATATCCAATGTTCCATGATACAATGCATTCTTCTGTTGCAAGCTACAAAATGGTGCAGGGCAGATGAAGTGTGGCCTTAGCGTGCTCACATTATAGAATTAATTCTAAAAGTATGTAGAACTTTAACTGTCGTAAAATTCTGTAGTATATTGTACTTCAATGTGTAGAACTCGAAGTACAAAGAACACAGCCTCGTGTCTCAGAACAAGAAGAATTGTAGAAAATGACAGAAACTGCTTATTACAACGATTCTAAACTCCGTCATTAGACTGAAGTACCAAGCATAAAGCTTCACACGTTCCACACTACCCTCTAGATACAATGCTCCCGCTACCAAGATCTTTGACTCATAATAATTAACAACCAAAAGAGACTTTACTAAATAATTTCCTAAGTTGAAACAAGGTCTTGGGAGTAGACGATATTCTGTCAGAACTACTGACACCCATGGGAGAGCCAGCCATGATAAACTTCTTCAACTTCGTGTGCAAAAAGTATAGCACAGTCGACATACACTCTTGTTTGAAGAAGGAAACGTGTAATAATCGTAATTCCAAATAAACCAGGTGCTGGCAAATATGAGAATTAACGAGATGTCAGTTTAATAAGTCATGGTTGAAAAATACTGTCACGAATTTGTAACAGAAGAATGGAAAAACTGGCAGAAGCAGACCCCAGGGAAGATTAGTTAGGATTCCAGAGAAATTTAGAAGCATGCAAGACCTTAGTGACCCAACGACATCTCTTAGAAAATCGGTTAAGGCAAGGCAAACCTATGTTTATAGCATTCGAAATCTTACGGAAAGCATTTGACAGTGATGACTGGAGTACTTTTTTTTAAATCTTGATGGTAGCAGACTGAGATTCATTGAGCCAAAGGCTAATTACAGCTTGTATAGAAACCAAATGCCAATTATAAGAGTCGAGAGGCGTGAAAACGAAGCAGTGATTGAGAAGGTGCGGCGACGCGGTTCCTGCCGTCCCTTTACAACGGACCTGCACCTACCTGTGAACATTGCCTCAGCATATCATCAGTAGAGAAGCCGAGTGAAACCTACTGTACTTCGACGTGAACCAGGCTGCAATTAAAGTCACTAACCTACGTTTCGGGAGAAAGTTTTCACACAAAATGGAAGGTTGGAAATTTTGTCCTCAATTAATATATTCTGAAACTTAGGTGAACAAGTATCACTGCCAAGCCCGTGCTAGCCTTAACACAGTCACTCACAATCCCTTTCACTCACGTTAGCAAGTTTATGGTGTTGCATTTCCCGAAAACGTAAGTCTGTCGATACCAAATGCAGTCACAGTTTTTAGCCACCGACCTGCTCAATACGCCACGCGGAAGATATGTCTTTTCTCATCACAAAATTCACTTAAAAAATCCGAACTTTCTACACACTCATCGGAATTATTATGCCGTCACTTTATAAGACTTTTGATGTATGTAACACTGCTAGATCCGGCAACTTATCGTTTCCATCGGAACTACTACTACACACGTCCGAACTGTTTCATGGCTAGGCTCCGACTCCTCTCTAGAATACTCTAAGTCTTCTCTACTGGCAGAGAAAGAAGCGCGAAGAATATTGCTTTACCATTGGTCAGTTTACTCAACGGCCGATAGCAAAACAACATTCTCCCGCGTCAATCCGCGCTTATCATCAATAACCAATCGTAAAATAGTAAACCTAACGACTGCACTTTTTACCGACGTAGTTATCTAATATGCTAAAGTTTTGCTTATGCATAAAGTTATTTACTATTGTTATTTATACGTGAATTAACTTTCACTTTACCGTAAACTTACTTTACAAATGTATTCTACAAAAATCCCCTTTGTCCATATCTATACATCTTCGAAATGTTCCCACACTACATCCAACTACACAACTCGTTAAAGAATTATCTTCATGTTAACCTTAAACCACACTCACGCATCATTCATATTGCTAAAACACATTTATAACATTATACATGCACAAAAAGACATAATAACACTTTATGAAAATACTAGAACAGTTTATGAAAAACATTCTATTACTTTAGTGCACTCTAGTGGGCACAATCGAAACTAAAATCAAAGTCCCCCTATCCAATATTGTCCTCTATCGGCTGATACATAAACTACGTGCGCGTCCAGTCTGTCACTACCCAGCTCTGAGACACGTCACCCACTTAACCGCCTCCAAGGCAGGATCGTTATACAGCGCTACACCTCAAAGGGAATGAGACAGGCTTGTAGCTTATCGCTGATGTTGTTCAGTCTGTACGTTGATCAGTCGGTAAAGGATACCAAAGAAAAATTAGGAGTAGGAATTAGAGTTCAGAAAGAAGAAATAAAAACTTTGGGGTTTGTCATTGACATTGTAATTCCCTCGGAGGCAAAAAAGGACTTGGGAGACCAGTTGAAGGAAAGGGACAGATTCTTGAAAGGAAGAAATGACCAAAACAAGTACAATGAAATGTCGAATTAAATCAGGTGATGCTGAGGGAATCAGATTAGAAAATGAGACATTTAAAGTAGTAGATGAGTCTTACTATTTCGGCAGCAACATAACTGATGATATCGAAGTGTAGAGGATATAAAATATAGAGTAAAATGGCCAGAAAAGGGTTTCTGAAGAAGAATGTTAACATCTAATATAGATTTAAATGTCTGAAAGTTTATTGTGAAAGTATTTGTATGGACTGCAGCGATGAATGGACGTGTAACATGGACGATAACGGTTTGGACAAGATGAAAATGGTATCTTTTGAAATGTGGTAAACGGAAGAATGGTGAAGATTAAATCGGTGCTTCATATAACTAATGAGGAGTTACTAAGTATAACAGCAGAGAAAAGAAATTCGTGTCGGAACCTATCTAGAAGATGGAACTGTTTGACAGGACACATTCTGAGATTTCAGGAGATCACAAATTTAGTACTGTCGGGGTAAAAATCTTAGAGGGAAGCAGAGATAAGTATACAATAAGCAGATTGAGAAGGATATAGGTTGCAGTACTTATTTGTGAATGAAGAGTCTTGGATAGGATAGAGTAGCATGGAGAGCTGCGTCAAACCTGTCTTCCGATTGAAGACCACAGCAATAACAACAACATCAACACTGTTCATCACGGTACAAGATGTTACTGTTTCTCACGTCACTTTCATCTGAAAAGATATACGGATCTCAGCGTTTACTACCTCGTGTTGACAGCACTGGTCGAGTTGGAATTTTCTCCTTGTCCTAATTTTGACGCTGTAGAGTTTGTAGATGACTGTTAGTAGATGATAATGGAGGAAAATCCGAAATGCTAGTTTTTGAAGTGCTTACAGTACGCTATTTCATCTTTAATTCCGTATAACTACACTCCTGGAAATTGAAATAAGAACACCGTGAATTCATTGTCCCAGGAAGGGGAAACTTTATTGACACATTCCTGGGGTCAGATACATCACATGATCACACTGACAGAACCACAGACACATAGACACAGGCAACAGAGCATGCACAATGTCGGCACTAGTACAGTGTATATCCACCTTTCGCAGCAATGCAGGCTGCTATTCTCCCATGGAGACGATCGTAGAGATGCTGGATGTAGTCCTGTGGAACGGCTTGCCATGCCATTTCCACCTGGCGCCTCAGTTGGACCAGCGTTCGTGCTGGACGTGCAGACCGCACGAGACGACGCTTCATCCAGTCCCAAACATGCTCAATGGGGGACAGATCCGGAGATCTTGCTGGTCAGGGTAGTTGACTTACACCTTCTAGAGTACGTTGGGTGGCACGGGATACATGCGGACGTGAATTGTCCTGTTGGAACAGCAAGTTCCCTTGCCGGTCTAGGAATGGTAGAACGATGGGTTCGATGACGGTTTGGATGTACCGTGCACTATTCAGTGTCCCCTCGACGATCACCAGTGGTGTACGGCCAGTGTAGGAGATCGCTCCCCACACCATGATGCCGGGTGTTGGCCCTGTGTGTCTCAGTCGTATGCAGTCCTGATTGTGGCTCTCACCTGGACGGCGCCAAACACGCATACGACCATCATTGGCACCAAGGCAGAAGCGACTCTCATCGCTGAAGACGACACGTCTCCATTCGTCCCTCCATTCACGCCTGTCGCGACACCACTGGAGGCGGGCTGCACGATGTTGGGGCGTGAGCGGAAGACGGCCTAACGGTGTGCGGGACCGTAGCCCAGCTTCATGGAGACGGTTGCGAATGGTCCTCGCCGATACCCCAGGAGCAACAGTGTCCCTAATTTGCTGGGAAGTGGCGGTGCGGTCCCCTACGGCACTGCGTAGGATCCTACGGTCTTGGCGTGCATCCGTGCGTCGCTGCGGTCCGGTCCCAGGTCGACGGGCACGTGCACCTTCCGCCGACCACTGGCGACAACATCGATGTACTGTGGAGACCTCACGCCCCACGTGTTGAGCAATTCGGCGGTACGTCCACCCGGCCTCCCGCATGCCCACTATACGCCCTCGCTCAAAGTCCGTCAACTGCACATACGGTTCACGTCCACGCTCTCGCGGCATGGTACCAGTGTTAAAGACTGCGATGGAGCTCCGTATGCCACGGCAAACTGGCTGACACTGACGGCGGCGGTGCACAAATGCTGCGCAGCTAGCGCCATTCGACGGCCAACACCGCGGTTCCTGGTGTGTCCGCTGTGCCGTGCGTGTGATCATTGCTTGTACAGCCCTCTCGCAGTGTCCAGAGCAAGTATGGTGGGTCTGACACACCGGTGTCAATGTGTTCTTTTTTCCATTTCCAGGAGTGTATATTCCGACAACATCTAGTCTTTTCTTCTCCAGCTGGTTAATATAAGGCCCACATTTCACACTCAAACTATACAGTGTGTCCCAGAAGGACTCGTCAGTAATCAGATATTTCACAGGGGCGCTCACTTCATACAAAAAGAAAGCTTTATGTGGACATATGCCCTATTGAGAATTGTTTCCGAAATATAAAATGTTCAAATGTGTTTGAAATTTTATTGGATTGAACTGCTAAGGTCATCAGTCCCTAAGCGTTCACACTACTTAACCTAAATTATCCTAAGGACAAACACACACACCCATGCCCGAGGGAGGACTCGAACCTCCGCCGGAACCAGCGGCACAGTCCATGACTGCAGCGCCTTAGACCGCTCGGCTAATCCCACGCGGCTCCGAAATATAGTTTAATGGTGTAGTTTACTTATTCAGGCAACACACTGTGACTTTCTGAACGCATCAGCGCTCAATGAACAAGTGTATGGCGAACATTGCATGCGGAAAACTTTTACCCATTTCCAATCCTCACGATATCGACAATTCCCCACAATTTCTATTTTGTCATTGGGGAAATGACAATCGTCATTTGCCTCCATTAATACTATTCACTGCAGAAACCACGTTTACAAGTAATGACATCAACAACACAGAATAATCATTGATGGTCGCAGGAAGATCAAGACGTTACAGTTGAAACCAACATCAGAGTTCGTTTTTCGACCTATATTTGGTGCGTCATCATCAGTAACATCTTCAAGGGGCCAATCATTTTAGAAGAGCGAATGACAGGACAGAATTTTTTGCATTATTTGGAAAATTCGTTTGCTGAACACCTAGAGAACGTCCGTTTGGCCACATGGACTGCAATGTATCTTCAGCTTGACGGGGCCGCTCCACATATAACCATACATGTGAGGGAACATCTCAACTATACTCCCCTATTCGCCGTATTGGCCGTCGTAGTACAACTCAGAGGTCATCCGGATCGCCAGATCTTACCCCAATTGATTTTTGTTTATGAGGTTGGATGAAATCTGTGGTGTACAGAGGAAAGGTAAATACGTGAGATGAGCTGCTTGGTCACATCTTGGACACAACTGGGCCCATTAGAGAACCTATAGAGGCATTCAGATAAGAAACACATGTTCTCAGAAGAATGCGAAAATTCTATACAGCTGAAAGTGGGAAACCGAACTTTTGTTGCGGCCTGTACAACAGCTATAATGTGACGTGTGCTATGATTAGAGATAAATGTGTCAAATGTACAATATGTGATCAAAAGTAACCGGACACCCCCTAAAACATACGTTTCTAATATTAGGCGTATTGCGCTGCCACCTACTACCAGAACTCCAGATCAGTGACCTCAGTAGTCTTTGTACACCGTGAGAGATCAGAATGGGGCGCTCCGCGGAACTCACGGACTTCGAACGTAGGTCAGGTTATTGAGTGTCACTTGTGTCATACGTCTGTACGCGAGATTTCCACACTCCTTAACATGCCTAGATCCGATGAGATAGTGAAGGTGAAACATGAAGGGACACGTACAGCTCAAAAGCGTACCGGCTGACCTCGTCTCTTGACTGACAGAGACCGCCGACAGTTGAAGAGGGTCGTAATGTGTAATAGGCAGACATCTATCCAGATCATCACACAAGAATTCCAAACAGCGTGAAGATCCACTGCAAGCACTACGACAGGCGGTAGGTGAGAAAACTAGGATTTCATGGTTGAGAGGCTGCTCAAAGCCACACACACACACACACAGGTAAATGCCAAATGACGCCTCGCTTGCAGTAAGGAGCGTACACATTGGACGAATGAATATCGGAAAAACGTTGTGTGGAGTGACGAATAACGGTACACAATGTGGCGATCCGATGACAGAGTGTGGGTATGGCGAATGCCCGGTGAGCGACATCTACCAGCGTGTGTAATGCCAACAGTAAAATTCGGAGGCGGTGGTGTAACAGTGTAGTCGTGTTTTTCATAGAGGGGGCTAGCACCGCTTGCTTTTCTGTGTGGCACTATCAAAGCACAGGCGTACATTGATGTTTTAACCATCTCCTTCCATCCCACGGTTTAAGAGCAATTCGGGGATGGCGACTGCATCTTTCAACACGATCGAGCACCTGTTCATAATGCACGGCCTGTGGCGGAGTGGCTACACAGTAACATCCCTGTAATTGACTGGCCTGTACAGAGTCCTGACCTGAATACTACAGAACACCTTTAGGATGTTTTGGAACGCCGAATACGTGCCAGGCTTCACCCACCGAGATCGATACCTTTCCTCAGTGGAGCACTCCGTAAGAATTGGCTGCCATTCCCCAAGAAACCTTCCAGAACGTTCAGCATGTCTGCAAGAGTGGAAGCTGTCATCAAGGCCAAGGGTGGGCCAGCGCCATACTGAATTCCACTATTACCGCTGGCCGCTGGGGGCCGCCACGAACTTGTAAGTCATTTTCAGCCAGGCGTCTGCATACTTGTCGTCACGTAGTGTATGTATTTTTCAATTGCTTCTTTGTAAAACGCAATTTGTAGTATTTACTAACTGTTGCGCATGCTTAAACTTGATAACGTATTGTATAATAAAGAAAATAAATAACAGTGTACATTCATCTACATTTACATCTACGTGATTACTCTGCTATTCACTATAAAGTGTCTGGCAGAGGGTTCAATGAACCACCTTCCAAATGGCTCTCAACCGTTCCACTCTCGAATGGCGCGCGGGAAAAACGAACTCTTAAATTTTTCTGTGTGAGCCCTGATTTCTCTTACTTTATCGTTATGATCATTTCTCCCTATGTAGGTGGGTGGCAACAGAATTTTTTCGCAATCGGAGGACAAAACTGGTGACTGAAATTTCGTGAGAAGATCCAGTCTTCTATTTCGCGATAGTACAAAACGAGCTGCCCTTATTTGTACTTTTTCAACATCAACTGTCAGTCCCACCTGATGCGGGTCCCACACAGCACAGCAATATTCCAGAATAGGGCGGATAAGCGTGGTGTTAGCAGTCTCTTTAGAAGACCTGTTGCACCTTCTGAGTGTTCTGCCAATGAATCGCAGTCTTTGGTTTGCTCTACCCACAATATTATCTATATGGTCGTTCAAATTTCGGTTATTTGTAATTGTAATCCCTAAGTATTTAGCTGAATTTAGAGCCTTCAGATTTCTGTGTCTTATTGTGTAATCGATATTCAGCTGATTTCTTTTAGTACTCATGTGAATAACTTCACACTTCTCTTTATTCAGGGTCAATTGCCAGTTTTCGTACCACACAGATATCTTATCTAAATCATTTTGCGAGTCGTTTTGATCAACTGATGACAGCATCATCTGCAAACAATCTAACACGGCTACTCAGATTGTCTCCTATGTCGTTAATATAGGCCAGGAACAATAGAGGGCCTATAACACTACCTCGGGGAACGCCGGATATCACTTCTGTTTTACTCGATGACTGCCCGTCTATTACTACGAACTGTGACCTTTCTGACAGGAAATCACGAATCCAGTCGCACAACTGAGGCGATAGTCCGTAGGCACGCCGTTTGGTTAGAAGGCGCTTGTGAGAAACGATGTTGAAAGCCTTCTGGAAATCTGAAACTATGGAATCCATCTAACACCCCCTGTCGATAGCACTCATTACTTCATGAGCATAAAGAGCTTGTTGTGTTTCACAAAAACGATATTTTCTGAATCCGTCCTCACTATGTGTCAATAAATCGTTTTCTTCGAGGTACTTCATAATGTTCGAATACAGTAAATGTTCCAAAACCCTACTGAAAATCGACGTTAGTGATATAGGCCTGTAATTCAGCGGATTACTCCTACTTCCCTTTCTGGCTATTGGCGTGACTTGAGCAATTTTCCAGTCTTTAGGTACGGATATTTCTGTGAGCGAGTGGTTGTACATAACTGCTAAATATGGAGCTATTTTATCAGCATACTCTGAGAGGAATGTGACTGGTATACAATATGGACCGGAGGCCTCGCCTTTATTAAGTGATTTAAGCTGCTTTGTTACACCGAGGGTATCTACTTCTACGTTTCTCATCTCAGCAGTTGTTCTTGTTTGGAATTCAGGAATACTTACTTCGTCTTCTTTGGTGAAGGAGTTTCGGAATACCGTGTTTAATAACTCTGCTTTAGTGGCACTGTCATCAGTGACTTCACTGTTGTTATCGCGCCGTGAAGGTATTGATTACGTCTTCTCACTGGTGTGCTTCATGTATGACCAGAATCTTTTTGGGTTTTCTGCCAGATTTCGAGACAGAATTTCGTTGTGGAAATTATTAAAAGAATCTCGCATTGAAGTACTTGCTATATTTCGAACTTCTGTAAGACTTTGCCAACCTGGGGAATTTTGCGTTCTATTAAATTTGGCATGCTTTACTCGTTTCTTCTGCAACAACGATCTGATCCGTTTTGTGTACCATGGGGGATCAGTACCATCACTTATTAATTTATGTGATAGACAGGGTGGTCCATTGATCGTGACCGGGCCAAATGTCTCACGAAATAAGCGTCAAACGAAAAAACCTACAAAGAACGAAGCTTGACTAGCTTGAAGGGGGAAGACAAAGATTGCGCTGCCATAGGTCAAACGCATATCAACTGCGTTATTCTAAATAGGAACCCCCATTTTTTATTACATATTCGTGTAGTACGTAAAGAAACATGAATGTTTTAGTTGGGCCACTTATTTCGTTTTGTGATAGATGGCGCTCTAATAGTCACAAACGGGAGGAGGGGATTAGTGTTCAACGTCCCGTCGACAACGAGGTCATTAGAGACGAAGCGCAAGCTCGGGTGAGGGAAGGATGGGGAAGGAAATCGGCCGTGCCCTTTCTAAGGAACCATCCCGGCATTTGCCTGAAGCGATTTAGGGAAATCACGGAAAACCTAAATCAGGACGGCCGGAGACGGGATTGAACCGGCGTCCTCCCGAATGCGAGTCCAGTGTGCTAACCACTGCGCCACCTCGCTCGGTTAGTCACAAAGGCAAAAGTAAGTTGTATCACGTAACATTCTGCAGTGCGGACGGTATTTGCTTCGTGGTACATTACCCGTGTTAAAATGGACCGTTCACCAATTGCGGTAAGATCGTTATCGTGTTGACGTATGGCTATTGTGATCAAAATGCCCAACGGGCGTGTGCTGAGTACGCTGCTCGGTATCCTGGACGACGTCATCCAAGTGTCTGGACCGTTCGCCGGATAGTTACGTTATTTAAGGAAACAGGAAGCGTTCGGCCACATGTGAAACGTCAACTACGACCTGCAACAAATGGTGATGCTCAAGTAGGTGTTTTAACTGCTGTCGCGGCTAATCCGCACATCAGTAGCAGAGAAATTGCGCGAAAATCGGGAATCTGAAAAACATCGGTGTTCAGAATGCTACATCAACATCGATTACACTCGTACCATATTTATATGCACCCGGAATTGCATGGCTACGACTTTGAAAGGCATGTACACTTCTGCCACTGGGCACAAGAGAAATTACGGGACGTTGACAGATTTTTTGCACGCGTTCTCTTTAGCGACGAAGCGTCATCCTCCAACAGCGGTAACGTAAACCGGCATAATATGCACTATTGGGCAACGGAAAATCCACGATGACTGCGACAAGTGGAACATCAGTGACCTTGGCGGGTTAATGTATGGTGCGACGTTATGGGAGGAAGGATAATTGACCCCCATTTTATCGGTGGCAATCTAAGTGGTGCAATGTGTGCTGATTTCCTACGGAATGTTCTACCGATGTTACTACAAGATGTTTCACTGCATGACAGGATGGCGATGTACTTCCAACATGATGTATGTCCGGCACATAGCTCGCGTGCCGTTGAAGCGGTATTTAATAGCGTATTTCACGACAGGTGGATTGGTCGTCGAAGCACCATACCGTGGGCCGCTCGTTCACAGGGTCTGATGGCCCCGGAGTTCTTTCTGTGGGGAAAGTTGAAGGATATTTTCTATCGTGATCCACCGACAACGTCTGGCAACATGCGTCAGCGCATTGTCAATGCGTGTGCGAACATTACGGAAGGCGAACTACTCCCTGTTGAGAGGAATGTAGTTACATGTATTGCCAAATGCATTGAGATTGACGGACATCATTTTGAGCATTCATTGCATTAACGTGGTATTTACAGGTAATCACATTCTGACAGCATACGTTCTCAGAAATGATAAGTTCACGAAGGTACATGTACCACATTGGAACAACCGAAATAAAATGTTCAAACGTACCTACGTTCTGTATTTTAATTTTAAAAAAACCTACCTGTTACCAAATGTTCGTCTAAAATTGTGAGCCATATGTTTGACTATTACAGTGCCATCTATCACAAAGCGAAAAAATTGGTCCAACTAAAACATTCATATTTGTTTACGTACTGCACGAATATGTAATAAAAAATCGGGGCTCTTATTTAAAAAGCACGAAGTTGATATCCGTTTGACTTATGGCAGCGCCATCTGGCGGGCCAACCACAGCGCCATCTGGTTTCCCCATTCAAGCTAGACAGGTTTCGTTCTTTGCAGTTTTTTCGTTTGACGCTTATTTCGTGAGATATCTGGCCCGGTCACGATCAATGGACCACCCTGTATATCTCTCAACTGCTGTCGATACTGTCTCTTTAAAAACATTCTACATCTTTTCTACACTTACATGATCAGATCGGAAGGAGTGAAGACTGTCTCTTGAAAAGCCATTAAGAGTATTTTTATCAGGTTTTTAAATTGATATACTTTGCGTTTCTTTTCGATGGCTGTAGGTGTTACGGTATTCAGTCTAGCAGCAACTGGCTTGTGGTCGTTAATCCCTCTATTCGTCATAATACTCACTATTTGTCCAGGATTATTTGTTGCTAAGAGGTCAAGTATGCTTTCGCAACCAGTTACGTTTCGAGTGGGCTCATGAACTAATTGTTCAAAATAAATTTCTGTGAAAGCATTCAGTACAGTTTCGGATGACGTTTTATGCCTGCCGCCGGCTTTAAACGTATAATTTTTCCATCATATCGACGGTAGATTGAAGTCACAACCTACTATAAATGTATGAGCGGGGTACTTGTTTGAAATGAGACTCAAGTTTTCTTTGAACTGTTTAGTAACTATATCTTCTGAGTCGGGGGTCGGTAAAGTGATCCAATTAGTAGCTTAGTCCGATTATCAGGTATAGCCTCTAACTATACTACTTCACACAAACTATCTACTTCAATTTCGATACGAGGCAAACTACCTCTGATAGCAATAAATACTCTACCACCAACTGTATTTAATCTATCCTTTCTGAACACTGTTAGATCATTTGAAAATTTCGGCTGAACTTATTAAATATGCTCTTCAAATTGCTATCACATGTCCGAATACTGACCATTCCTATGTAACACTCTGTATGTGTTGACTGTGAAATTTGGACATAATATTGACTTGTCGGGGAAGAAAAAGCTACATTTAGCTGGAATACAGCGTGCAGAATTGAAGATGGAAAACTATATCTTAAGTTCTTCAAAAACACGGACGTTGTATATATATATATATATATATATCCTAATTCTCAAACGTAGGTATTCACTTTCTGTGAACTATAGCTGCAAATAGGTCACTGTCACTATGACATAATGCAATATGTGATTATTTCGCAAACTAGTATTCAGTTACTTCCTACTTGTCTTCAGATGAAGCTTCCAGAGGATCACATAGTTATTCTCTAAACATGATGCTGGTCTTGGAAGCAGTTTCACAGTAAAAACAAATCGCAAAACCCTTAACTGAAGCACTTTATATGTATTTCTCGTGTAAACTGTGCTGAAAGTAGAACTTTTGTAGTAAGCGAAGTGCCTGAGGCAAAACTGGTGCATAAACGCATACCTCATCTTCATATGAACGGGAAAGTGCTGGAAAACCAATCAGGGAAAACAAAAACTAAAAACAGCAAACTTGTAAAACTTCAATCAAAATTGGAAGATTTACGCGTAGACTGTATCAGAACAGTACTACACAGATCATCTCGTCTTACTGTAGTGACTGTCATGTTGAAGAGTTTACCGTTCACTATATCTTAAAAGCAAAATTGTAAAGTTCTGAGAAGAACTTTCTCCAGCTATGCTAAATGTATACACCACTGATGGCGGATGAAGACAGAGGCTCTAAAGCGAAGCTATGCTCATGCGCCTCACAGATTAGCTTGCGTAGAACGTCGCGGTTCGTAATTTTCCCTGTTTGCACTACGCACGCGCCGCAAAGCCTGTGTACTCAACATGTGGATGAACGAAAGCGCTTACAAATTCTCGCTTACAGAGAAAATTATCCAACCTTATAAAACGGTGTGCAAAGTTAACGCCTAGTCCTCCGGCCTTTCATACGCGACGGTAGAGCAAATATGGGCGCTTACAAAGCTACCGCATTTCAGCAAACACCGTTTGCGTCGCTGTGGGTTTACTAGATACATCGAATGCAGGTAGTGTTGCGATATACGTGGCTCACATTCCATTTTCACTAGATCAAACGGAGGTAGATATGTGAGATATGTGATGTTTCCATGCTTTGATTCGAATAACTGTTGCTACTTGGTGGAATTTATTTTTTAGGAAAAAGAGAGTGTGACATAAACTGTGAAATTACTTGAAAAGCAACAATCAGCACATTCCACATATTTAACTGAAGCATAGTCTGCCGATAATATGTTTCCTTGCAACTTCACTTAGCCCGGGCAACAACATCGTAAAACTGATCCCCAAGCAACATCAGTTCGTTGCAGTCTGACGAGTACAGGGCGTGCATATGAGCTTAGATTTTAACACGACACATAAAGCCAAAATGAGTTCCGCCATGCGCTGTTCCCTTCTGCACACATAAACGCACGAATTATTCACGAAACTCCTTTGTTGGCAATATTAACAAACGAAATAATTAAGTAAATGAATATATGGATAGTGATAATTATAAGAAGAACTTTAATAAAATATCTCGTAGGATAATAATGTGGGCTACAACAGGCTATCCCTCCTTGTAGCTTTATTCAGATAATGGCACACAAGAATGGTGATCTCACACAGATTATTATCTCATCACGATTAAATAAAAATATTGCAGAACGTTAAGTTTGTAACGTAAGCGGAGCATTTCGCAGTCAGCAGCAAGCGAGGTCTAATTGTAATGGAAGAGCACCCTAATCACAAAAATGTTTACAGCGATAACCAGAAAGCTGAACATCTGCATACAAGTCTGAAATTTTATAGCGGTCGAAATCTTTCAGTCATAGTTTAAGAGCTAGTCTTAAAAACCAGAGTTTAATTGCAGTAAAATCAATATTTAAAATAGAACTTCAGCGTTATTGAGAAAGCTGACGAGCATATGTCATATTCTTAAAAATATAATATTTAAGAACGATAACTTTCGTCCGATAACGAACTTTGATGGTTTCGGTTTGCGATCCTAGATAGTCTTGCCCAAATCTTGCAGTTATTAAAAG